>NC_143037.1:59415833-60017500 GCF_057628025.1 Oncorhynchus mykiss
ACTGAAATGTGTCTTCCACATTTAACCCAACCCCTCTGAATCAGAGGTGTGGGGGCTGCCATAATAGACATCCATACCCGGGGAACAGTGGGTTAACTGCCTTGGTCAAGCTTGTGTGTGCTGAGTGGCACCAGAATTACAAACACATCTTACCTTCTTGCAGTTAATAAATGCAAAGTGAAAAGCGATAACTTGGCCTATAGTATCCTTAACTAGCATTGAAAAAGTTAATCCATTTTTCTCTAGCTAATTAAAAATCTCTCTCCCTTTCTTCTGAATCAAGCTTGTAACATCAGTACAGTAGCCTATTATTTGGAGGGGGAGGGGCAGGTAGCCTAAACACGCACAGGCAAAGATTTTCAGCTTGCAGGCACACACTGGAATACATTTCTGAGTGACAGAATGAGGGCTTTGCATATGCACTTTGTTGTGGGATTACAACATTTCCCATGGAATGCAAAATAACATTATTAAACGGTTCCAATACTTTTAAAATAATGTTTCTGTTCCAGAACACTATGGATCACTTTCGTTCCAGGTTCTGTTTCTGTTCCTTGAAATATGTATTTATTTTCCAGTTTTCGGTTCTGCACACAGAACTGGTTCCAACCCCTGATTAGAAAACCAATAGAAACACAATAATGTTAAAGGCCCCTGCCAACTATTATATTTAGTTTCGCAAAAATGATTTGCCTTCTGTAAGTCAACATTTTTGCCTATTTTCGTTATTCTGTTAGCAAAACCCCACATACAGTTGAAGTCGGAAGTTTACATACACTTGGTTGGACTTGGAGTCATTAAAGCTCGTTTTTCAACCACACCACAAATGTCTTGTTTACAAACTATAGTTTTGGCAAGTCGGTTAGGACATCTACTTTGTGCATGACACAAGTAATTTTTCAAAAAAATGTTTACAGACAGATTATTTAACTTGTAATTCACTGTATCACAATTCCAGTGGGTCAGAAGTTTACATACACTAAGTTGACTGTGCCTTCAAATAGCTTGGAAAATTCCAGAAAATGATGTCATGGCTTCAGACGCTGATAGACAAATTTACATAATTTGAGTGAATTAGTCAATGTATTTCAAGGCCTACCTTCAAACTCTGTGCCTCTTTGCTTGACATCATGGGAAAATCAAAAGAAATCAGCCAAGACCTCAGAAAAAAATTGTAGACCTCCACAAGTCTGGTTCATCCTTGGGAGCAAACAAGTATAAACAAGTATAAACACCATGGGACCACGCAGCCTTCATATCGCTCAGGAAGGAGACGCGTTCTGTCAACTGGAGATTAACGTACTTTGGTGCGAAAAATGCAAATCAATCCCAGAACAACAGCAAAGGAACTTGTGAAGATGCTGGAGGAAACAGGTACAAAAGTATCTATATCCACAGTAAAACGAGTCCTATATCGAGATAACCTAAAAGGCCGCTCAGCAAGGAAGAAGCCACTGCTCCAAAACCGCCATAAAAAAGCCTGACTACGGTTTGCAAATGCACATAGGGACAAGGATCGTACTTTTTTGGAGAAATGTCCTCTGGTCTGATGAAACAAAAATAGAACTGTTTGGCCATAATGACCATCGTTGTGTTTGGAGGAAAAAGGGGAGGCTTGCATGCCGAAGAACACCATCCCAACCGTGAAGCACGGGGGTGGCAGCATCATGTTGTGGGGGTGCTTTGCTGCAGGAAGGACTGGTGCACTTCACAAAATAAATGGCATCATGAGGAAGTAAAATTATGTGGATATATTGAAGCAACATCTCAAGACATCAGTCAGGAAGTTAAAGCTTGGTTGCAAATGGGTCTTCCAAATGGACAATGACCCCAAGCATACTTCCAAAGTTGTGGCAACATGGCTTAAGGACAACAAAGTCACGGTATTGGAGTGGCCATCACAAAGCCCTGACCTCAATCCTATTGAAAATGTTTGGGCAGAACTGAAAAAGCATGTGCGAGCAAGGAGGCCTACAAACCTGACTCAGTTACTCCAGCTCTGTCAGGAGGAATGGGCCAAAATTCACCAAACTTATTGTGGGAAGCTTGTGGAAGGCTACCTGAAACGTTTTACCAAAGTTAAACAATTTAAAGGCAATGCTACCAAATACTAATTGAGTGTATGTAAACTTCTGACCCACTGGGAATGTGATGAAAGAAATAAAACCTGAAATAAATAATTCTCTCTAATTCTCTATTCTGACATTTCACATTCTTAAAATAAAGTGGTGATCCTAACTGACCTAAGACAGGGAATTTTTACTCTGATTAAATGTCAGGAATTGTGAAAAACTGAGTTTAAATGTATTTGGCTAAGGTGTATGTAAACTTCCGATTTCAACTTTAAGGGAGAATTATGAAAGTTCACAGAAGTATCACGTACAGGTAGACCTATCAATTAGTGAGTGTTTTTACTGCTAACAATTTTGTTTATTAATTATTAAGTGATTAAAATGTGTCACTCTGTTAACAATGACACAATGGGAAATCATTGTAGTCACATAACAGAGTTGCAGTAGAGCACAGCACAGTAACTCAGTACAGTAGAGCACATTATAATATGCAGTGACTTAGGAAAGTATTCAGACCTCTTGACTTTTTCCATGTTTGGTTACGATACAGCCTTATTCTAAAATTTATTAAATAGTTTCCCCCCCTCATCAATCTACACACAGTACCCCACAAAAGCAAAAACAGGTTTATATAATTCATTTAAAAAAATAAAAAACTGAAATATTAAATGTACATAAGTATTAACACCTTTTACACAGTACTTTGTTGAAGCACCTTTGGCAGCGATTACAGCGTCAAGTCTTCTTGGGTATGACGATACAAGCTTGGCACACCTGTATTTGGAGAGTATCTCCGATTCTTCTTTACAGATCCTCTAAAGTTCTGTCAGGTTGGAGGGGGAGCATTGTTGCACAGCTATTTTCAGGAAGTTTAAGTCTGAGCTCTGGCTGGGCCACTCAAGGACATTCAGAGACTTGTCCCGAAGACACTCCAGTGTTGTCTTGGCTGTGTCCTTAGGGTCGTTGTCCTGTTGGAAGGTGAACCTTTGCCCCAGTCTGAGGTCCTGAGAGCGCTGGTTTTCATCAAGGATCTCTCAGTTCTTTGATCCATTCAGCTTTCCCTCGAACCTAACAAGTCTCCCAGACTTTGGTGCTGAAAAACATCCCCACACCGTGATGCTGCCACCACCATGCTTCCCCGTAAGGATGGTGGCATGTTTCCTCCAGACGTTCCCCCAGGCCAAAGAGTTCAATCTTGGTTTCATCAGACCAGTGAATGTTTTGGCAAACTCCAAGCGGGCTGTCATCTGCCTTTTACTGAGGAGTGGCTTCCTTCTGGCCACTCTACCATAAAGGCCTGATTGGTGGAGTGCTGCAGAGATGGTTGTCCTGGAAGGTTCTCCCATCTCCACAGAGGAACTCTAGAGCTCTGTTAGAGTGACCATCTGGTTCATGGTCCCCTCCCTGACCAAGGCCCTTCTTTCCCGATTGCTCAGTTTGGCCAGGTGGCCAGCTCTATGAAGAGTCTTGGTGGTTCCAAACTTCTTCCATTTAAGAATGATGGAGGCCACTGTGTTCTTGGGGACCTTCAGTGCTGCATAAATGTTTTGGTACCCTTCCCCAAATCTGTGCTGACACAATCCTGTCTCTGAGCTCTACAGACATTTCCTTCTACCTCATGCCTTGGTTTTTGATCTGACATGCACTGTCAACTGTGGTACCTTATATAGACAGGTGTTTGCCTTTCCAAATCATGTCCAATCAATTGAATGTACCACAGGTGGACTCAAATCAAGTTGTACAAACATCTCAAGGATGATCAATGGAAACACGAAGAGTCTGAATACTTATTTAAGTAAGGTATATCTGTTTATAATTGTTTAGGATTATTTATTTGTTAATCTATTTTAGAATAAGGCTGTAGCGTAAAAAAATGTGGAAAAAGTCAAGCGGTCTGAATACTTTCTGAAAGCACTGTACTCTACTGAAGTGTACTGTACTCTGCTGTACTGTACCCTTCTATACATTAGTTTACTGTAAATGTCTTTACTGTACTGTCCTCTATTGTACTGTACTGAACTCTACTAAACTGTACTGTCCTGTGCAATGTTCTACTTTGCTGTACTGTCCAAACTTGTGAAACATAGACGTCTATGATTGGTTCAGATTTGGTCGGGTCTGGACAAATCAAATTTGGTCTTGTTTGGGGGCAGAGCTCATTAGAATAATTGCTAGTGTATAATAACACCCAAACATGCACCTAGCTACCTTTGTGTACATATTCAGGATACATCACCATGAAGGGAATGACACTCATAATTATCCATTTCTGTATAGTACAGATGAAGGACCCAAGATGTAATTTTGTTACCGGGTGTTGATCAACTTCAAACTCAAGGTGTCATATCATAGCTGACACCCCATTCTTTCTGCAAACATCTTTGAACCTTAATGTTTTTGGAAAACATGGTCACAAAAAATATTTTACTGTCATTCCAAACTTTGCATCTGCACTGTTCCTCAAGTAAATATGTTTTAGTAAAATGTTCTGTGGCAATTGTTAAAGGTAGACTTCTACACATTGTTTGTTGAACTTTGCAATCAATGGTTTTTGCTTAGCATACATTTTAATGTGAAAAAGTGAGTCTCAGCATTACTATTTTTAGGTGGTGGCCGTAGCAAACTATCTGCTTCAGTTTTCGAAATGATCGATCTCTTCACAACGTTTCGGTGTGTGTCAGTTCCATTTGGTTGTAAGTAGGGCTGTGGCAGTCACTACATTTCTTCAGCCTGTGATTGTCAAGCAAATAACTGTCAGTCTCACAGTCTCAAAGGAGGAGCTGGTTTTTACATAGTGTACATTTATTTATTCTGAACACATTTCCGTTTCTTGGGAATGTTCATTTTTGCAAATATTTTCTAAATACTTACTTTTATGTTTGCTAACTGAACAGGCAACACCACCGAGTTCTAAACTGTAAACCAATCAAAAGTGTCACGCCCTGACTGTGGATATCTCTGTTTTCTATATATTTTGGTTAGGTCAGGGTGTGTCTAGGGTGGGTACTCTAGGTTTTTGTATGTTAGGGTTTTTTGTATATCTAGGGTTTTTGTATGTCTATGTTGGCCTGATATGGTTCCCAATCAGAGACAGCTGTTTATCGTTGTCTCTGATTGGGGATCATATTTAGGCAGCCCTTTTTCCGGTGTGGGATCTTGTCTACAGTTATGTGCCTGTGTGCACACTAGTAGCTTCACGTTTCGTTTGGTTGTTGGTTTTGGTGATTTTCAGTTCATTAAAAATATGTGGAACTCTATTCACGCTGCGCCTTGGTCTCACTCATACGACGATGGTGACAAAAAGTTGGGTACTATCCATGGTACTATCTCTGATGATCACGTCCGCCAATCCCGTTATCTGTATCTAAGGTAGTAGACAGCTGGCGACAAACTGTTATCGGGTGATGCATTGTTTGTATATTTGTAATGAACTATTTAGTTATAAAAACATCATACCATCAATGCAAGCTGTAAAATGACTCCCAACTTAAAACACAGCAACCTTAATCATGTAGCTAGCTTGCTAGTTAGCTAGTTGCAACAAGAAAATCTGTTACTACTGTAGCTAGCAGGAGCAGATAACTTTATCACTAGCTAGCATGTCATTCCGGGACAAGAAGCATTTTAACTATCAGTTTTTTCCAAGTAATAATTGAAGACTGCAAAAATCAATAGGACAAGTAGTGTAAATCTAATACAGTCATCAACGGCAAGACCCACTAATTTAATTCTGACAAATAACAAATGCCACATTATCCCTGTCAATAGTAGGATGAGTGCAGAGCAGCCAGCCTCAGACTGTCAGGATGTTCCTTTTCTAGCTCACAAACTACATTCCTTTGTTGTGATGATTTGATTAATCCTTGTCTCTTTTGTCTTACATCTATTCAATTATCCTGTGTCCTGCTCCCAGAGATCAACCAAGTGCTATTCACCGAGCATGGGCTGATTCACTCACCTGTGAGGAGAACCTGCCTACCACAGTTTGAACAAACCCTGCTGTCACTATTTAAACATTGGACCCACATATACATGTGCCTTTGTCTTTTCTTTGTGGGTTTTGTCTTTTCTTTGTGGGTTTTGTCAGTGTTGTGCATTTTAGAATTGAAGAACAACTACAGATACATATGCTTGTTCGAGCATCTCAAAAATTACATTAGTAGAATTAGTATAACGGGACAAACAGATTGTTTTATTATTGTAACCTGCAGTTGGGGAAATTCTACAGGCCCCATCAGGAACCCAGGCTTTTACCATAGATGGTGGAGTCCTCGTCTCTGGACCACACAAGCTTTAGATTACATTCTACTAAGGTCCTTGTCTCTTTCTCTACATCGGTCAGCTACTTTGGTGACTAGGGTGGGATCCTATGGGACCTGGGCCCACAAATGTCGCTTGAAGGAAAGGGGAAATACTGAAGCATGTGTTGATGACAGTTCTACAGTCACTTGGCATAGATGGTTAGCTCTCATTTCTGGACTGCAACATTGTAAGATTGTGCCCTCCACGGCACTTGATATACGTTGATTGGTAGGCTACACTATATTTAAATACTTAAAATACTGTGAGACACCATTGCTATTTGTCTCTGTACTCAATAAATGGTGAAACATTATTTGTGAGTGTTCTTTGATCAAATGTATATACATTATGGAAAACATGTATCACACTCAGTCATAGTTAGTAAATATACTTACATTCACTGAACATTTAGTAGTTCAAACTCACCAACATTCATTTCCCAACTGATTTTTCTATAATCCTACAGGCTCTTTATCATTCGCCATAACTTATATTCCAATGCATCAGACATAATGCATGCCCACTATGGTATTATTGGGTAGCTGGTATTTGAGAAGTCATCTGGTTTAAAAATCAAGCAGAGAAATTTGCAAGAATGGAAGATGCCAACATATTTTATAGTCATCATACGTTTTACTGTCATATTCATCAAAAATCTGCTCCTCCCTCGGCGGGGATCAGTCAACTTCACTCTTTTGAGCTTCGGCCCACCACCTATTTATTGTGGAATTGTCCCTATATCATTCAGCGATAGGACAATATTAAAATTTGAGCTGGTCATTTATATTTACATTTGAGCTGGTTAGACTTTACCCCTTCACTGCCGGGCGACATGAACTTACTGGATGAAAGCAACATGTCCTAAAGCAGGCTAGCCTAAGAGTCCGAAATATATAGAATGTATTATGTGCTGTCTGCGCAATGGTTACCAACACACGTTTTAAAACATTGTCTTAGTAAGTTTAAAAAAAACCTTCCCTCAAAGTTCTAGGTCCAAACGAATAGGCACTTTATTTTAAATTCCTCAGCTATGACAAATACATTGAATCCCACTATCATGTCAGAAACCATTTATATAGCGCGCTATATCTACACCAAAATCCATGACCTTGGCTTGGAGCGTCCCTATAAAACAACAAACACTTTTGCTGTCAAAGTAAACGGGCATGCACGGTGCCCGTACACCGTAGCGTATATTATTGTGTTACGACGAGTATATAGAGTCCTACTACACATCAGTGGAAAACGATGTCGGGGCACTTCCGTCCAACCAAACGAGGAACAATGCCGTCGTGCGTAAAACCGAGCTTTATTAAAAGGAACAAGTAAAGGGAAAATGTAGTAAACTCACCAAATAGATATATCTCTGTGAGCGCACCAATAGCTTCTTCCTTTCCCTATTAACTCTCCGCCATCTTCAGCACTGTGTTTGTTTAAATGGGAAACACTCTCGAAGAGCAAGAAGCCAGCTTGTGCTGAGCGTTGGGGTTGCTGGGGAAAGTAGTTATTCACGTCGAACGTTGTTATTTTAGGTAGAGCAGACCTCCCGGATATGGACTACAACTACATGTATGCCCCAAGAGGAGATATTAGGTTCTAGTGTAGACGGCTGAACAGCGACGATATTAGAACAGAATAATGCCATGGTGTTTATTTTTAGTTATAAACTCGGTGATTAGCAGACAGCCGTGGTATATCAGACCGTATACCACTGGTATGACACATTCATTATTTGTACTGCTCTAATTACGTTGGTAACTAGTTTATAATAGCAATAAAGCACCTCAGGGGTTTGTGGTATATGGCCAAAACACCACGGCTTAGGGCTGTGTCCAGGCACTCCGCGATGCGTCCTTAGTCCTTAGCGATGGTATATTAGACATACCCCCCTGCCTTATTGCTTAATTAACCTGAGGAACATTGAATTGTGTGCAAATGCCTGTAATACTTAATAGGCTGATCAGCTATCATCTGATTTAACATGGTAATGATGGTTTACAGAAGGTGTGTGGCTTGGACAACTTAACATTTACAGTATTCTAGTGTAGGCAGGCTATTCAGTATTCAAATATTATCTCAGTATGTGTATATTAGCCAGATATAGATGGTGATAAGAAATACATTTATACAATATGTATTTTTTTGCATTTTGATGAAATTCTAGATTTAATCAACTGAATTAACAAGGTCCCATATTCAATCAAACCCCTTTATCCGGGACTGCGAGTTTGATTGAACTGCGTATAAATTAGATAATGTTTTGCTTTGTTATAAATCATGTATAGTCCTAAGCCTTATTGTGACATAATTCTAAAATGCTATCCCTAATGATATGTTCTGTACCTGGAGAGGGCTGTGTGGTTTGGTTCTGTATCTGTAGAACAGTGGGACCTCCAGAACTGTATATCTTATAGATGAGGCCCATATGTGGGCTCCATTTGGTGGAGCTGGCAGGTTCAGTGTGGACCGTTGGCGTCACAGCCTATTGGCCTGGGGACTAGGGCAGATTCGTCCCAGAACCAGTACCCTTGCCAAGAAGAGACGAGGTAAGATAGCACCAACCCGTCACCATGGTGATACCAGGCAGGCAGGGAAGTAGGCACACACACACACTCTGGCAGAGCAGACAGTAGGTTTTCAGCTGTGTCAGGGAGGGGTAGAGGTGGAGGGAGAGAGAGAGAGAGAGAGGAAGAAAGTGAGAATCAGATAGAGTGTAAAGACAGAGATTGAGTGACAGAAAGGCTGGAAGACACAGGTAAAGAGGGACAACAGATATATAATGATTGTGAGAGCAGCGGTAGAAACATAGCTGAAATACAGTTGACAGGGAAAGGAGAAGATGAGAAAAAAAGAGAGCGAGGGCAAGTGAAAGAGAGGAAGCGATGGTGAGTAATGTGAATCTGCAGAGTAAGTGAAGATGAGGAGGGAGAGAGTGATAGAAAACATTAGGTAGAGCCAGTCAGAGAATTACCCAGAGAGAGAAAGAGAGAGCGAGTGCTGAAGGAAAGAGAGAGGCGACAGAGGGGGAAGGGGAAGGAATGAGGAGGAGGAGAACAGGACATTGCAATTAGCCTGGCCTGAGCAAAATCCACCCAAGTCAAGGAACACAACCAGAGGAAAAGAAAGAAGAATATGACTTTGAGTTACAACTGTGCTTGGATTATGTGTCCTTTCAAAACGTTTTTTTTTTTGGGGGGGGGGGGGGGGGCATGTGACACTGCAGAAGTTATATAAAGTTAGGGTGAGAAAATGTGTGAAATTGTAGCTTTAGTAGGAGCAACAGGCTGGCAGGCAGCACATTTCTGAACATGTCTCAAACAGCCTTGACAAACAAGACACACACTATTTATACCGCTGGAGAAAAGCCTTCTGTTATGACATTAGTTTTTGAAAGCAGTGTCAGCACAAACAGACTGGAACTTGACAGCATTGATGATTATGATTTGCTGCAAAAGTGCTGCAAGAATATCCTGAATCTTAAGTTTGTTTTTCTTTTGATTTAACTTTTTAGTTTGATTTAAACTGTATATGTGATTGTATCAATACTGGTGCGAAGTTATTTGATGACCCATCAAGCCTAATAGTATCTTTGATAGGATTTGCATTGATAGTTGTCTGTTTATGTATGTAACTGTGTATGTGTCCTTAAGTTCTTTTCTTCCCCCTCCCCCATCACCACACAATGCATAGAGCCAAACCACTATCACTGCTTTTGTTCATACTCCCCCATTAAAGAAGGAGGGGGAAAGGAGAGAGAGGAGGAGGGTGAAAAGAAACGAGAGGTGTCATGAAGAACATTATGTGTGAGAGAGGTTGAAAAATATCTCCTTTCTCCAAACACACACACACACACACACACACAAAAAAAACAGTGGTGGAAAATGGTCTTATAGACACATAAAAACTGAGCAGGCAGGGAGCCATGCAAACTTTCAGATGGTTCTGTATCACACAGATGTAGAGCAGAATACGCCAAAGAGCAGTAATTGGCAAGAGATTGATGATGTGATGTCTAACGAATGTGACTGAGACAGAATCTAAAAAAGTTTTCACTACTGCGGTGACAGTGAGAGTGAGGGAGGGAGGGAGAGTGAGACGGAAAGGAGCTGTTTAACATTCCAAACGGGTAGAGAGAATTCAGGAGCAGCAGAGCAGCCATCGGCACACAGGTATAATGCAAAGGCCTCAGAGGGAGAGCGAGAGGGTGAGGCAGAGAGAGAGAAAGATAATGAGAAGGAGAGTGCAGAGGAGAGGGATGGGTTTGGAAATGTCCACTTGCACATAGGTGTAGTGCAGGGAAAAGACGGGGAGGGGGTAGAGAGTAATGGGAGATTGGTAGAGAGAGGGACAGGTAGAGGCAGAGAGAGAGAGCATGGGGTGAATAGAGAAGCTCGCCGGCACTCAGGTGTATCAAACAGCATTTTGAAGGAGGGAGTGAGATAAGGGGAGAGAGGGGAGATGAGTAAAGACACAAAAGGGAGATGAAAAGAGATACACGAAAAGGAGATAGGATAGATAGGTGGAAAAAAGCACAGACACCTTAAAAGAAAAAGAGAGAGAGACTGACAGCAGAGACAAAAAGATGACTGGAAGCATAGATAATATAAGGAATGCTGACCACCTCTATGCTTAATATTGGCCATCTCTTTATAGCCTCAGCTACCATCTCACTCCTGCAGACACCTCTTACTACAGCCACCTCTCATTGCAGCCTGTGGAGTTCCTGTCAGCACAACCACCCAATGCCAAATCAATAGGACATGATAATATACTGTAGGTTAGAGGAGATAAACCAGCTGAATGTTGCTCTCAGACCATCTTCAGAAAAAGCTTCTAGAGACTCTTATGTGGTTGTCCTTTGTGAAAACATACTTAACTAAGGTATGTGAGCAATGTTCCCTCTAAGTTGTGCGCTGGCGCTCTGCTCCCCAGGGACTGCAATGCAGAAGAAATATCAGCCAGTGCAGAGAAGCACGAGATTGAACCACTCAACTTTCTAGTTTTCCCCTTTAGTTAACACTATCAACGTTTCCCTCTACTGTGGGATATGCCACTATTAGCCACTTTCAATTCAACATACTGTCGTGTCTTTGGCTATGCCGGATTAAGTGATATGACATTCTCTGTAATTAATATTACCTGATTGAGCTAATCATGTAAATGCAATTAACTAGAGAGTTGGGGCACCACGAAATAATATTTATAGAGCTGTTATCATCCGAATAAACTCTTAAAGACCTAGTAATATTTTACATCAATAGCAGTCAATATTAATCGTCACCTTAATTCAGGCTCATCTGAAAGTTGTAAATTCTTGGTTATCTTCACGAACCCTGGCTAACAAGTTGAATGAGCAATACAAAATTGGGTTTAATTATTTATTTACTAAATACCTAACTAATCACACAGAATTACATATTCACAGAATGACTCATACCATGATTACAAATTACGTCATAAAGGAGAACGTCCCTAGCGGGCGGAACAGATATGACAGCTGGTTACACAAAAGAAAAGGGTCTGGGTTTGAGTTTGAGTGAAAGAGCGGGAAGACTGAGGAACAAAGGGAGAAGCTGTGCTATCGTAAACACAGTATCTTATGCATTCTAAATTAGCGCCCATTTGGAAAAGGAAAATGCAATAAATATTTACTCTGAGCTGCGCTTCGGTAGGTTGGTGGTAGATGGAAGGTCTTGTTGCCCAACCGAGTCCTTTAAAGAATGTCCGTGGTGGTAAATTGTATACGTTGTAGTAACGTTGTTGTGTGGTAGACGGGATGCTCTGTCTGTTCTTTCCTAGCCCACGTTTGGAGCTGCTTTTGCTAACTCAATGGCTAGGAGGTATCACTTCTGTAGTGAATAAGAGTTCAAAGTTCATACCACCTTAGTTCTGTAGTTGACATGTTAGTCCTTTTAACACAGAGGCTGCAGACCTCACGTACATGGAACAGGAGGTTACATTTTCGTCATGGCTTTATATAGTGGAGCGAGAAGGGTGTGTTTGAAAAGTTTTATAACCCATGTCTCTTCACAGGGACGGGCCACTGACTGAGCAGAGCCCTAACCTTATGAAAACCCAAAGCTCTCATTTGGAAGCTAAAATTACATTTAGTCTCTTCACCAATAATTTTATATTCAAACATTTAAATTGAACAACAATTCCATGTTAATCTGATAACTCGGATGTGTAGACTTTCCACTGTAGAGTTAATGTCATCCTATCATTGATGAGAATGTCTCAGATGACAACCGAACTGACATCATATTCATTAAGTACCACCGCATATGTTCAATTGGTCGGATAACCAGAATATAGTTAATTTCCCACCACCTTCTGATGTTCCCAGAATCTCTATGTTAACCAAGGATTTTCAAATGTCACATCAGTAGGGTAGAGAGGGGAAAAAGGGGGGAAGAGGTATTAATGACTGTCATAAACCTACCCTCAGGCCAACGTCTTGACAATACCGAAACAAAACAAACTATGCAAAATAATTTATTGTAGGCAGAATGCACCGGGCTGGGTTTACAGCATGAGTGATTAGAGTAGATGTGCTTGTTTTGAGATCAAAGCCAGAGTTGCATGTAGCCATGTGTTCAAATTTGTTCAAATTCTTTGCTAGTAACAGAGTTATTAGCCAAGTTATAGATCATTTCTAGTCACCAATATGGAGTGGTTGCTTCCTACAAGAGCACAAAACATGTGCATTTCTAGCCATCATTGAAAAGTGAGTCAGGTAAAGAACATTTTTTCTGTCTTAACGTGGCAGTGTGGTATTTTGAGACAGCTTTAAATAAGCTAAGTAGCCAATAGGCAGAGCGTAGCATCCTTTTTCTGATTCTCTATAATAATCGTATTTTCACTTTTGTGAAGTGGTTGCATAAAACAACACATTTTCAGTCACCTTGTCTGAAGGACGTGGATGAACAGGTTAATGTCAAGCCCTCACGGAAGGTACAGTACCAGTCAAAAGTTGGGGACACCTAATCATTCAAGGGTTTTTCTTTATTTTTTACTATTTTCTACATTGTAGAATAATAGTGAAGACATCAAAACTATGAAATACGGAGTAATGTATCAATATGGAACAATGTATCAACCAAAAAAGTGTTAAACGAATCAAAATATATTCTACATTTGAGATTCTTCAAAGTAGCCATCATTTGCCTTGACGATAGCTTTACCTTGATGATAGCTTTGCATTCTCTCAACCAGCTTCACCTGGGATGCTTTTCCAAGAGTCTTGAAGGAGTTTCCACATATGCTGAGCACTTGTTGGCTGCTTTTCCTTCACTCTGCAGTCCAACTCATCTCAAACCATCTCAATTGGTTTGAGGTTGGGTGATTGTTGAGGCCAGCTCATCTGATGCAACACTCTATGACTCTCCTTCTTGGTCAAATAGCCCTTACACATCCTGGGGGTGTGTTTTGGATCATTGTCCTGTTAAGCACAAACCAGATTGGATGGCGTATTTTTTATTTTTTTTATTTCACCTTTATTTAGCCAGGTAGGCTAGTTGAGAACAAGTTCTCACTTGCAACTGCGACCTGGACAAGATAAAGCAAAGCAGTTCGACATACACCAATACAGAGTTACACATGGAATAACAAACATACAATCAATAATACAGTAGAAAAATCTATATAAAATCTGTATCACTCCTTCATTCATTGAATCAGATGGCTCATTCATCACAAAGCCCACTGATATTGCAAACTACTTTAATTACTTTTTCATTGGCAAGATAAGCAAACTTAGGGACGACATGCCAGCAACAAATGTTGCCACTACACATCCAAGTATATCGAACCAAATTATGAAAGACAAGAATTGTACTTTTGAATTCCGTAAACTCAGTGTGGAAGAGGTGAATATATATATTGTTGTCTATCAGCAATGACAAGCCACCAGGGTCTGACAATCTGGATGGAAAATTACTGAGGATAATAGCAGACGATATTGCCACATCTTCTATTTAAGCCTACTAGAGAGTGTGTGCCCTCGGGCCTGGACGGAAGCTAAAGTCATTCCACTACCCAAGAATAGTAAAGCCCCCTTTACTGGCTCAAATAGCCGACCAATCAGCCTGTTACCAACCTTTAGTAAACTTCTGAAAAAAATGGTGTTTGACCAGATACAAGTAAACAGATTGACAACAGCATTTCAGCATGCTTATAGGGAAGGACACTCAACAAGCACATCACTTACACAAATGACTGATGATTGGCTGAGAGAAATTGATGATAAAATGATTGTGGGGCTGTCTTGTTAGACTTCAGTAATGCTTTTGACAATATCGATCATAGTCTGCTGCTGGAAAAACTTATGTGTTATGGCTTTACACCCCCTGCTATAATGTGGATAAGGAGTTACTTGTCTAACAGAACATTGAGGGGTTTCTTTAATGGAAACCTCTCAAATATAATCCAGTTAGAATCAGGAATTCCCCAGGGTAGCTGTTTAGGCCCCTTGCATTTTTCAATTTTTATTAATGACATGCCACTGACTTTGAGTAAAGCCAGAGTGTCTATGTCTGCGGATGACTCAACACTATACACATCAGCTACTACAGTGACTGGAATGACAGCAACACTCAACAAAGAGCTGCAGTTCGTTTCAGAGTGGGTGGCAAGGAATAAGTTAGCCCTAAATATTTCTAAAACTTAAAGCATTGTACTTAGAATAAAACACTCACTAAACCCTAAACCTCAACTAAAGCTTGTAATAAATAATGTGGAAATTGAGATGACTAGACTGCTTGGAGTAACCCTAGATTGTAAACTGTCATGGTCAAAACATATTGATGCAGTAGTAGCTAAAATGGGGAGAAGTCTGTCTATAAAAAAGTGATGCTCTACCTATCAACAAGACAGGTCCTACAGGCCCTAGTTTTGTCGCAGCTTGAAAACTGTTCAGTCATGTGGTCAGGTGCCACAAAAAAGGACTTAGGAAAATTTCAATTGGCTCAGAACAGGGCAGCACTGCTGACCATTGGATGTACACAGAGAGCTAATATTAATAATATGCATGTCAATCTCTCCTGGCTGAAAGTGGAGAAGAGATTGACTTCATCACTACTTTTATTTATGAGAGGTTGAATGCACCGAGCTGTTTGTCTAAACGACTGGAACACAGCTCAGACACCCATGCATACCCCACAAGACATGCCACAAGAGGTCTCTTCACAGTCCCCAAGTCCAGAACAGACTATGGGAAGCACACAGTACTAAATAGAGCCCTGACTACGTGGAACTCTATTCCATATCAAGTAACTGGTGCAAGCAGTAAAATGACATTTAAAAACAGATAAAAAAAACACTTTATGAAGCAGCGGGGACTGTGAAGCAGCACAAACATTGGCACAGACACATGCACACACACACACACACACACACACACACACACACACACACACACACACATACACATACACATACACACACACACGATAACATACGCACTATACATACACATGGATTTAGTACTGTAGATATGTGGTAGTGGTGGAGTAGGGTACAGAGGGCACACAGTGTGTTGGGAAATCTGTGAATGTATTGTAATATTTAAAAAATTGTATAAACTGCCTTAATTATGCTGACCCCAGGAAGAGTAGCTGCTGCTTTGGCAATGTCTTTTAAAGACACAGCGGTTCAAACCAAAAGGACAGATTTCCATTGTCCGTGTTTCTTGGCCCAAGCAAGTCTCTTCTTCTTATTGATGTCCTTTAGTAGTGGTTTCTTTGCAGCAATTCAACCATGAAGGCTTGATTCACACAGTCTCTGAACAGTTGATGTTGAAATGTGTCTGTTACTTGAACTCTGTGAAGCATTTATTTGGCCTGCAATTTCTGAGGCTGGTAACTCTAATGAACCGATCCTCTGCAGCAAAGCTAACTCTGGGTATCCTTTCCTGTGGCAGTCCTCATGAGAGCCAGTTTCATCATAGCAATTGACATTTTTTTGCTACTGCACTTGAAGAAACTTTCAAAGTTTTTAAAATGTTCCAGATTGACTGACCTAAATTTCTTAAAGTAATGATGGACTGTCGTTTCTCTTTGCTTATTTGAGCTGTTCTTGCCATTATATGGACTTGGTCTTTTACCAAATAGGACTATATTCTGTATACCACCCCTACCATGTCAAAACACAACTGATTGGCTCAAACGCATAAAGAAGGAAAGAAATTCCACAAATTAACTTTTAAGAAGGCACACCTGGTAATTGAAATGCATTCCAGGTGAGCACCTCATGAAGCTGGTTGAGAGAATGCCAAGAGTGTGCAAAGCTGTCATCAAGGCAAAGGGTGGCTACTTTTGAAGAACATCAAATATAAAATAGATTTTGATTTGTTTAACACTTTATGGTTACTATATGATTCCATATGTGTTATTTCATAAATGTGATGTCTTCACTATTAATCTACACTACAGTTCAAAATGTTGGGGTCACTTAGAAATGTCCTTGTTTTTTAAAAGAAATGCAATTTTTTTGTCCATTAAAATAACATCAAATTGATCAGAAATACAGTGTAGACATTGTTAATGTTGTAAATTACTATTGTTGCTGTAAATGGCTGATTCCCATCTGGTCCCGCGGCCTTACGATTTTTAATCTTTAAAAAAATCTCACGTCAGCCACAGAGAGCGATATCACACAGTGATAGGGAACATCGAAAGCCCTCATGCATGGCTTGGTGTTGTAAAAAAGAAAGTATTCAGACCCCTTGACTTTTTCCACATTTTGTTACGGCCTTATTCCAAAATTGATCAAATTGTTTTTTTCCCACATCATCAACACACAATACCCCATAATGACAAAGCAAAAACAGGTTTTTAGACATTTTTGCAAAAAACTGAAATATCATATTTACATAAATGTTCAGATAATAGACTCTTTACTTTGTTGAAGATCCTTTGGCAGCGATTATAACAATGAGTGTTCTTGGGTATGCGCTACAAGCTTGTCACACCAGTATTTGGGGAGTTCCTCCCATTATTCTCTGAAGATTATCTCAGTCTCTGTCAGGTTGGATGGGGAGTCGCTGCACAGCTATTTTCAGGTCTCTCCAGAGATGTTTGATCAGGTTCAAGTCCGGACTCTGGCTGGGCCATTCAAGGACATTCAAAGACTTGTCCCGATGCCACTCCTGCGTTGTCTTGGCTGTGTGCTTAGGGTTGTTGCCCTGTTGGAAGGTGAACCTTCACCCCAGTCTGAGGTCCTGAGCTCTCTGAAGCAGGTTTTCATCAAGGATCTTTCTTTACTTTGTTCCATTCATCTTTCCCTCAATCCTGACTAGTCTCCCAGTCCCTGCCTCTAAAAAACATCCCCACAGCATGATGCTGCCACCACCATGCTTCACCATAGGGATGATGCCAGATTTCCTCCAGATGTGACACTTTTTATTAAGGCCAAAGAGTTCAATCTTGGTTTCATCAGACCACAGAATCTTGTTGGTCTGAGAGTCTTTAGGTGCCTTTTGGCAAACTCCAAGTGGGCTGTCATGTGCCTTTTACTGAGGAGTGGCTTCCGTCTGGCCACTCTACCATAAAGGCATGATTGGTGGACTGCTGCAGAGATGGTTGTCCTTCTGTAAGGTTCTTCCATCTCCACAGAGGAACTCATGAGCTCTGTCAGAGTGACCATTGGGTTCTTGGTCAACTCCCTGACCAAGGCCCTTCTCCCCCGATCACTGAGTTTGGCCAGGCAGCCAGCTCTAGGAAGAGTCTTGGTGGTTCCAAACTTCTTCCAATTAGAATGATGAAGGCCACTGTGTTCTTGGGGATCTTCAATGCTGCAGACATTTTTTGCTACCCTTCCCCAGATCTGTGCCTCGACACAATCCTGTCTCAGACCTCTACGGACAATTCCTTCGAGCTCATGGCTTGGTTTTTGCTCTGACATGCACTGTCAACTTTGGGACCTTATGTGTGCCTTTCCAAATCATGTCCAATTAATTGAATTTACCACAGGTACCTTATTTACATAAATTGGGGAGAACAAGTATTTGAAACACTGCCGATTTTGCAGGTTTTCCTACTTACAAAGCATGTAGAGGTCTGTAATTTTTTTATCATAGGTACACTTCAACTCTGAGAGACGGAATCTAAAACAAAAATCCAGAAAATTACATTATATGAATTTTAAGTAATAAATGTGCATTTTATTGCATGACATAAGTATTTGATACATCAGAAAAGAATAACTTAATATTTGGTACAGAAACCTTTATTTGCAATTACAGAGATCATACGTTTCCTGTAGTTCTTGACCAGGTTTGCACACACTGCAGCAGGGATTTTGGCCCACTCCTCCATACAGACCTTCTCCAGATCCTTCAGGTTTCGGGGCTGTCGCTGGGCAATACGGACTTTCAGCTCCCTCCAAAAGATTTTCTATTGGGTTCAGGTCTGGAGACTGGCTAGGCCACTCCAGGACCTTGAGATGCTTCTTACGGAGCGACTCCTTAGTTGCCCTGGCTGTGTGTTTCGGGTCGTTGTGATGCTGGAAGACCCAGCCACGACCCATCTTCAATGCACTTACTGAGGGAAGATCTCGCGATACATGGCCCCATCCATCCTCCCCTCAATACGGTGCAGTCGTCCTGTCCCCTTTAAAAGAAAGGAATCCCCAAAGAATGATGTTTCCACCTCCATGCTTCACCGTTGGGATGGTGTTCTTGGGGTTGTACTCATCCTTCTTCTTCCTCCAAACACAGCGAGTGGAGTTTAGACCAAAAAGCTCTATTTTTGTCTCATCAGACCACATGACCTTCTCCCATTCCTCCTCTGGATCATCCAGATGGTCATTGGCAAACTTCAGACGGGCCTGGTCATGCGCTGGCTTGAGCAGGGGGACCTTGCGTGCGCTGCAGGGTTTTAATCCATGACGGCGTAGTGTGTTTATAATGGTTTTCTTTGAGACTGTGGTCCCAGCTCTCTTCAGGTCATTGACCAGGTCCCGCCTTGTAGTTCTGGGCTGATCCCTCACCTTCCGCATGATCATTGATGCCCCACGAGGTGAGATCTTGCATGGAGCCCCAGACCGAGGGTGATTGACCGTCATCTTGAACTTCTTCCATTTTTTTATAATTGTGCCAACAGTTGTTGCCTTCTCACCGAGCTGCTTGCCTATTGTCCTGTAGCCCATCCCAGACTTCTGCGGGTCTAAAATTTTATCCCTGATGTCCTTACACAGCTCTCTGGTCTTGGCCATTGTGGAGAGGTTGGAGTCTGTTTGGTTGAGTGTGTGGACAGGTGTATTTTATACAGGTAAGGAGTTCAAATAGGTGCAGTTAATACAGATAATGAGTGGAGAACAGGAGGGCTTCTTAAAGAAAAACAAACAGGTCTGTGAGAGCCGGAATTCTTACTGGTTGGTAGGTGATCAAATACATATGTCATGCAATAAAATGCAAATTAATTACTTAAAAATCATACCATGTGATTTTTTGGATTTTTGTTTTAGATTCCGTCTCTCACAGTTGAAGTGTACCTATGATAAAAATTACAGACCTCTACATGCTTTGTAAGTAGGAAAGCCTGCAAAATCGGCAGTGCATCAATTACTTGTTCTCCCCAATGTATGTAAATAAGGTATTTCTGTTTTTTATTTTTTATACATTTGCAAACATTTCTAAAAAACAGTTTTGCTTTGTCATTATGGGGTATTGTGTGTAGATTGATTAGGAACAAAAATATTGAATCCATTTCATCAGTAGAATAAGGCTGGAACATAACAGAATTTGGAAAAAGGGAAGGGGTCTGAATACTTTCCAAATGCACTGTATACTACTCCCACACTTTGATTGTATTGGATATTTGAAATATTTACCTGAATTCCTTCCACCCCACTAAATGTGTCACTACTGGAATATGGTGAAAAAGTTACAATAAAGGAAGAACCATGCACAGTGATAATTTTGAGCCCTTTCCTGCAGTCAAATGACCTAGTGGCCTCATGGGTGGAATGTTATTAATCTTTTCATAATTTCATCATTAATAAACATTATTTTAAAAAGGGAGCTGTAAATCTGGTGTTTCTATGTCAACCGGTTTTGTTATATTTCAGTCTTCTGTGATGTATATAAAGTTTATGTCACATCTGCATCCGCTCTCCCCATCCCCTGGCGCTTGAGGGAGCCAGGTTGCCCTGCATCACGAACTCCGATCATCCATTACGAACACCTGCCTTCCCTCGTCACGTGAATCAGCGATATTGGACTCACCTGGACTCACTAATCACCTGTTATTACCTCCCCTATATTTGTCAGTTCCCCAGCTCTGTTCCCCGCTTCTGCATTAGTTGTCTTTTGTTTGTATTACTAGTTTGCTGACGCTGTTCCTGTCTCGTTCTATGTCCGTTCTTTATTAAGTGTTTGACTCCCCGTACGTGCTTCGTCTCTCCAGCGTCATCTCATGTAACAGTGTATATCTGACATTCTACAGGTGTCTTCTTTTTTAAAGCCCACTGTGAGACAGTGCTTCATTTGTAAATCGGGAAGTGCCTGAGCAAAATGTAAGTGGGAGAGGGTGGTGACATGGGAGCTCTGAGGTACCTGAACGTGTGAGAAACAAAATCACCTCTATAGTAAAGCATTTCATGTATATCATTACATTTGCGTAGTGGCATAGAGCAGTAGACTGCCCTACAAAGCAAAAGAGCAGTAAATGCACATTTGGTCAAACATTTGTTAATTACATTTTTGATACATTAGATACATGCTTTGTCATGTGGACAAATATCTTGCCTCCATTGCGTTGTGTTATGGATCAAATGTGAAGTCATGTTTTCAGTAACTGTAAAAAGTTACAGTGAAACCAAGGAGCAGTCACTGCCATCACTCACGTCAGTTACTGCCTTTTACGTTGGTTTCACAAAGTTTTGGACTGCAGTGTCTATGGGTTACCTTAGTCTTATTGACTGTTCTTTGCTGATACAAGTCTCAAATATGAAACTGACAGCCACGTACAAAAATATTTATGATCATAAGTTTGTGTAAAAGAAAATCATAATGGAAACATTTTCCAGTGGGTGTACCAAGCAAGAAGGCAGGAAATTAAAGTCCTAAAAATGCTTTCCAGTTTCACTGACTCACCCAATGATGCGCCGCTTACTCGCTGGTGATGGCCGATGCGCTCGTGCCAAAAGCCTCTCTCTCTTTTGTTTTACTTTGTAAAACAATTAGCCTACTTGGAAGTTGATCAAATATTTTAGTAGCCTACAGCAGAAAGATTAGAGTCTTCTCTTTTCAGCAGGATCTACAGTGGGCTCCAAAATTACTGGCACCCCTGACTGGCAATGCACAAACAATACTTTAAAAAAATTGAAACAATATAATTATAGAGATACCAACATGTGAAAAATAGTGTAATTTATTCATGTTTCAATGGAACCCATCAAAATAATTTATTGATTTAATTAAAAATCAATGTCCTCCAAGTCAAGGTTTCACAATTAATGGTACCCTTAAATATTATTGTAAATAACATCTACCAAAATTAAACCAGGAATTATAATCCACTTATTTAAGTTTATCTAAGTGTTAAGGAACTATATTGAGCCATTACATCACTTCCTTTTTCACTAGGGTATAAAAATGAGGTAACATGCATGCAATATCCCTTTGTCATCCAACACCATGAAGAAAAGAAAAGAACTGGCAGTTCAAAAGAGACAGATGGTCATAGACCTTCATAAATATGGTAATGGCTACAAGAAGATCCACAAACGATTGAATATATGACTGAGCACTGTCAGGGCAATTATTAAAAAATTCAAAAGATATGGAACAGTTGAAATCCTCATGGGTAGAGGACGCAAATGCATGTTGCCCCCCAGGATAGGGAGGAGGATCGTGAGAGAAACAACAAAATTCCCAAGAATCACTGTGAAAGAATTGTAGGACTTGGTGGAGTCTTGGGGTCACCAGGTTTAAAAAGCACCATCAGACGCCACCTCAACAAACCACAGGCTCTTTGGAAGGGTTGCCAGAAGAAAGACCTTAATGACCCCAAGACACAGACGCAAGCGCTTGGAGTCTGCCAAGCGTAATTTAAATTATGATTGGAAGAAGGTGCTCTGGTCAGATGAGACCAAAATTGAACGTTTTGGTCAGATACAGCATCGGCATGTTTGGCGTCGAAACAGAGATGCATATAAGGAAAGGCACCTCATACCCATGGTGATATATGGTGGTGGGTCAGTGATGTTTTGGGGCTGTTTTAATTCCAGAGTTCCAGAGGCACTGGTTAAGATTGATGGCATAATGAATTCCACCAAGTATCAGGACATTTTGGCTGACAATCTGGTGGCCTCTGCCAGACGGCTGGGACTTGGCCGTATGTGGACTTTCCAACAAGACAATGACCCAAAACAGACCTCAAGATCCGCACAGAAATGGTTCTGTGACAACAAAATCAATGTTCTGCCGTGGCCATCTCAGTCGCCGGTCCTCAATCCAATTGAAAACCTGTGGGCTGAGTTGAAGAGGGCAGTTGATAAGCGCAAACCCAAGAATGTGAAGGACCTTGAAAGGATCTGGAGGAATGGTTCCAAATAAATATAACATGAACACTTACCACGCTGCGCATTGGTCCGAACCTTCATACTCCTCGTCAGAAGAGAAGGAAAACCGTTACACATGCTGTTATCCCTGCCAGAGGTGGTGGCACTAAGTACTAAACGAGGAGTGCCAATAATTATGAAACCTTGATTTTGGTGAAATGTATTTTGTATTAAATAGTTGTATGATTTTGGTGAGTTCCATTGAAACATTAATAAAGTACAGTATTTCTCACATGTTGGTATTTTGAGTTTCTCTATAATTATATGGTTTCTATTTTTTTAAGTATTGTTTGTGCATTGCCAATCAGGGGTGCCAGTAATTTTGGAGCCCACTGTATTTGCTTTTCAACCTGTTTTCCAGCTATTTATTTTGAAGTATTGTGAAAGGGCCTCTTTTGTCTGCATGCTGTTTGTTCACTGACAGATTTGTAACGTGTTCCTGACTGTAGGCTATGCCTTGTTACTGGACTACACTCCTAGACAGCTAGGCATTTTTTTTAAAGAAGCTGTTGATCCTTTGTAACTAATTGTATGCTTTTTCGTGGTGTACTAGGCTATTCTGAATTATTTCATTTATTTCTGAATAGACAGCAGTAACTCTATAACTTTGGCAAATGTATTTCAATTTATCAGGGGGGCTGCAGCTCCTCCAGGATAAGAGGCAAGACCAATATTTATACCAGGATATTGGTCCCAAGATCCAGACCCAGTGAGTTGATATCATGACAAGTTAAAACTTGAATTAATGTGGTGATCTCAAGACCAAGACTGCTAGATCAACAGTCCATGGGCCCTTTCTTGAATTGTAAGAAACACAAGTAAACGTGAGTACAGTACAGTACAGTAGAGCACAGTAAAGTAGAATACAGTAGATTACTGTAGAGTAGGGTAAAGTACAGTATAGTATAGTAGAGCACAGTACAGTAGAGTACAGTAGATTAGGGTACAGTATAGTAGAGCACAGTACAGTAGTGTACAGTAGAGTAGAGCACAGTACAGTAGAGTACAGTACAGTAGAGTACAGTACAATACATAGTAGATAGTAAAGTAGATGTCAATGTTTGTAGATGTCAATGTTTGTGTTCTTGGAGGTTTGGAGCCTCCCTGCTGGCTATGTATCTCAATACTCTTTTTCGTGAAGTGTGCTCTTGTCCGCTACCCACATGGTGGTTCTCGGTAGCTCAGTTGGTAGAGCATGTGGAATGCAACTTTAAAATGGAGATAGCCTCAATGGCGCTGCCCGTGCTGTCACAGATGCCATAATGGGACAGATTCAAAGATGAGATCTCTGTATATCTCTATGGTGTCAATTGTTTCGGTTGTGACCGTTTCGGTTTGGACAATTTTATAATTATTTTGGACACGTACACAGGCAAAGAATCCCCATAGCTAACATATGGCTGGCTATTTTTCATTTGGACATACAGTATGTACATCCCAGCAAACATTCCCAGTGGGTCAGAAGTTTACATACACTCAATTAGTATTTGGTAGCATTGCTTTTAAATTGTTGAACCTTTTTAAGATAGGGGGCAGCATTTTCACTTTTGGATGAACTGCCTCCTACTCTGTCCCAGATGCTAATATATGCATATTATTATTAGTATTGGATAGAAAACACTCTGAAGTTTCTTAAACTGTTTGAATCATGTCTGTGAGTATAACAGAACTCATATGGCAGGCAAAAACCTGAGAAGAAATCCAAACAGGAAGTGAGAAATCGATATTCAAAAGAGTGCCTATTGAAATCCCAGTGAGATATGAATGAGGATGCACTTCCTAGGGCTTCCACTAGATGTCACCGTCTTTAGAAACTGGTTTGAGGATTCTACTATAAAGGAGGGGCTCATAATAGCTCTTTGAGTGAGTGGTCTGGCAGAGAGCCTTGGTCTCATGTTCTCCGGTTGGAACCTTATTGATGATTTATGTTAAAAACATCCTAAAGATTGATTGCATACATCATTTGACTTGTTTTTACGGACTGTAACGGAACTTTTCGAGTTTTTGTCTGGAGGAAGTGTTCACGCCTCATGAAGATGGATTACTGGGCTGAACACGCTAACAACAAGTGGCTAAATGATGGGCTTTATGGAACTTTATGGAACAAATCAGTCATTTATTGTCGAACTGTGATTCCTGGGAGTGCCTTCTGATGAAGATCATCAAAGGTAAGTGAATATTTAGTGTTTTTTCTAGCTTCTGTTGACACCAAAATGGCGGATATTCCTCTGGCTGTTTTGGGTTCTGAGCGCCGTTCTCAGATTATGCTTTTTCTGTAAAGTTTTTTTGAAATCTGACACATCGGTTGAATAGAGGATAAGTCTATCTTTAATTCTGTGAATAACACTTACATCTTTTATCAATGTTTATTATGAGTATTTCTGAAAAATCACAGGATGTTTTGGAATCAAAACATTACTGCACGTAACTCGCCAATGTAAACTGAGATTTTTGGATATAAATATGCACATTATCGAACAAAACATACATGTATTGTGTAACATGATGTCCTATGAGTGTCATCTGATGAAGATCATCAAAGGTTAGTGATTCATTTTATCTATATTTCTGCTTTTTGTGACTCCTATCTTTGGCTGGAAAATGGCTGTGTGTGTTTTTGTGACTTGACTCTGACCTAACATAATCATATGTTGTGCTTTAGCTGTAAAGCATTTTTTAAATCGAACACGGTGTGGAGATTAACAAGATGTTTATCATTCATTTGCTGTATTGGACTTGTTACTGTGTGAAAGTTACATATTTCTAAAGAATATTTTTGAATTTCGCACACTGCCTTTTCCGCTAGCGGAACCCCAGCCCTAGAAAGGTTAACTTGGGTCAAACGTTTCAGGTAGCCTTCCACAAGCTTCCCACAGTAAATTGGGTGAATTTTGGCCCATTGAGTCAAGTTTGTAGGATCCTTGCTCGCGCACGAATTTTCAGTTCTGCCCACACATTTTCTATAGGATTGAGGTCATGGCTTTGTGATGGCCACTCCTATACCTTGACTTTGTTGTCCTTAAGCCATGTTGCCACAACTTTGGAAGTATGCTTGGGGTCATTGTCCATTTGGAAGACCCATTTGCGACCAAAGCTTTACTTCCTGACTGATGTCTTGAGATTTTGCTTCAATATATCCACATGATTTTCTTTCCTCATGGTGCCAACTATTTTGTGAACTGCACCAGTCCCTCCTTCAGCAAAGCACCCCCACAACATGATGCTGCCAGCCCTGTGCTTCACGGTTGGGATGGTGTTCTTCGGCTTGCAAGTGTCATGACGTTGCCCTCTTTGGACACCGCGAGCACCATCTCTCTCTGTCTCCTACAACCAGGCTGCTGTGGTCAGAGAGGTCATAAATTCCTGGAGGAGATTATCTCCTCATGGCCACAGTATAGAGAGAGAGTGAGTTTCATAGAACAAAGGAATTTCTTCCACCTCACAGAACTGGAGAACCGAACGACATTTATGTTCTGGGGAAGGTATAAAAAATCGGTGAAGAATCCAGCTACGAACTGATCCGTTTGGTACAATTTTGTGAAACTAATGGGAGACAATACGGCCACATTACCATAACGCTGTTTATACAATAGCCTCAGTTATGAGGTTTACATCTAATTGTTGTATAAGATGAATGAGTGAGGATGATACTGTTTGTGAAATTGTGTAATGTGATTTTGGACTGTTTAATGAAGGTAACTCCAATTCCCTTTGGAGTTTAACTAAATCAGAGGACCGCCCATGAGCACAGTTATGGTCTGGCGTCATGGGACAGGCCCTTTTCTGCTCTTCCGAATAAAACCCCCACCCGGGTTTTCTATCACCAGACCAGCTTACCTCGATAACGAGAGTGGAGACCGAGAGGAGACCGAGCTTACCTCAATTACGAGATGGCTAAAGGTTGCAGACCAGCTTACCACGAGATGGCCAAGGTTTGAGAAGAGACCATAAACCTGAGTATAAGCTAAGGTTTGAGTAGAGGGTTGAATCTTTTAACCCCTTTCCGCTAGCGGAACCCCTCGCCAACAGCCAATGAAATTGCAGGGCACCAAATACAAATCAACAGAAATTCTAACCACGACAGAGAGAGAGTGCGGACAAATTCCAACAGAAACAAACTTTTCAACAGAGATCCCAACGACACACTGAGCGTAAATATATATATTGATTGCAATTATTCCCGAATGAGTGAGCGTTCATGGGCAAAGGATTAGCATTTTCAATTGTTATAATTATCGCTCTGTTTAACAAGCCGACATGCCGGTTTAGACCACTAGGGCACATCCCCCTATCATTTCGTTGTAACCATATCTACTTTGTTTGTTTGTGTTATGCATTTCTGTGAGTACTTAGTTAGCAAATAAATGATTTTAAGACAGCTGATGTATGGATGACTCATAGTGAATACGGGGTTTGTGCAGATAACCAACAATTTACGACGTTTGGAATGAGACTAACGTGAGGTAATTAATAATTCACTAATTCAAAGACTAATTGATCAGATATTAAAATATCTGAAAGTTATATTAGGAAAATTATAACTTTGTAATCTGAATATTTTCCTTGGTGCCCCGACTTCCTAGTTCATTACAGTTACATGATTAATCAGTTTAATCGCATAATAATAATTACAGAGAGTTATTTGATAAATAAGTATTCTGTTTAATGATGCCAAAGAGACGATACAAGCCTCCCCCTTTTTCCTCCAAACATAATGATGGCCAAACAGCTCTATTTTTGTTTCACATTTTTGTTTAAGCCTTTCAGGTTATGTCAATATAGGACACGTTTTACTGTGGATATAGATACTTTTGTACCTGTTTCCTCCAGCATCTTCACAAGGTCCTTTGCTGTTGTTCTGGGATAGATTTGCACTTTTCGCACTAAAGTACGTTCATCTCTAGGAGACAGAATGCATCTCCTTCCTGAGCGGTATGACTGCAACGTGGTCCCATGGTGTTTATACTTCCGTGTTGAATCTGGTTCCTTCAGGCGTTTGGAAATTGCTCCCAAGGATGAACCAGACTTGTGGAGGTCTACAATTTCTTTTCTGAGGTCTTGGCCTTGAAATACATCCACAGGTACACCTCCAATTGACTCACATGATGTAAATTAGCCTATCAGAAGCTTCTAAAGCCTTGACATAATATTCTGGAATTTTCCAAGCTGAGTCAACTTAGTGTATGTAAACCTCAGACCCAAAACTATGGTTTGTTAACAAGAATTTTGTGGAGTGGTTGAAAAACAAGTTTTAATGACACCTACCTAAGTGTATGCAAACTTCTGACTTCAACAGTAGGTGTATGAACAATTGCTTTGTACAATATCAATTCAACAATATGTTTGCCTTGGATTGAATTAGAACATATCATGATGTAAATTAATTTTGTTTTGGGTGGGAGTTAGATTTGCACCACTTCTGTAGAATCACCCATATATGGAGAAAACGAACCAAACAGTACACATACATGCGTCTCAGGAGTGAGACTGATCTAAACAAACACATGCAGCTGGCCACCTCCCTGTTGTGTGTGTCGTGTATGTTTGCTTGTGTGTGTAAATATTCACTGTGCCAGATGCACAGCTTGTTGGAGCCCAGCTGCACAGACATGATCAAAATGATCAAACACGCACAGACACAGACACATGCACACACACACACGCGCACACACACACACACACACACACACACACACACACACACACACACACACACACACACACACACACACACACACACCAAATGGATTTGTTGCGGATATAAATAATTGTTGCGGATAAAAAAATCAGTGTGTGATAACTTAATGCACACAAAATGTACTTTTTTGCGTACGTTTTCATGTACCAAATAAAATTCTAAAGTTAAATGTGGTTCCAACGCATTTTCAACTCTACAGATAGTTTTGTGACAAAAACTGTTGAGTTAAATAGCAAATGTGCCTACTCTGGTCTTGGCACATGTGCACTAGCCAACAGCTCACAGACACAGTGTGGGTAGGCTAGTCTACATGATGAGATTATTATGGATAAGAGCGAGAAAAATATTATTTGCCAAACGGCAGTCAAGCATCGATAATCAAGTCACCAGAATCAGACCCTTGACATGTATTAGAAAGGAGCATCAAGATCACTGTGCACTTATTGGAAAGGAGCATCGAGTTCACCGTGCACTTTCACCACCCTGTGAAGTTAATCATAAATAATTTCATCTGTAGCCTAATAAACTGCATGATTTCCTGAGTCGTAGTGGGAGGACTTCACACCATATCATCACATGATTCAGTTTACTTCGATATGATGGTTATTATATCAATATTTGTGCTAAAGAAGTTTTCATTGCCATTTCTCGCATAATTAATTTTACCGACACAAAAAGATCCTACCATGTCTAACGAACAATGCAAATAGTCAGGGTAGCCATTTGATTAGCTGTTCAGGAGTCTCATGGCTTGGGGATAAAAGCTGATAAGAAGCCTTTTGGACCTAGTCTTGGCGGTCCGGTACCGCTTGCCATGTGGTAGCAGAAAGAACAGTCTATGACTGTGGTGGCTGGAGTCTTCGGCAATTTTTAGGGCCTTCCCCTGACATAGAGGAAGGCCCTATAGAGGTCCTGGATGGCAGGAAGCTTGGCCACAGTGATATACTGGGCCATACGCACTACCCTCTGTAGTGCCTTGCGATCAGAGGCCGAGCAGTTGCCAAACCAGGCGGTGATGCAACCATGCTCTCGATGGTGCAGCTGTAGGACTTTTTGAGGATCTGAGGACCCATGCCAAATCATTTCAGTGTCCTGAGGGGGAATAAGCGTTGTCTTGCCCTCTTCACGACTGTTTTGGTGTGTTTGGACCATGATAGTTCGTTGGTGATGTGGACACCAAGGAACTTGAACCTCTCAACCTGCTCCACTGCAGCCCCATCTATGATAATCTCCTTTGTCTTGATCGCATTGAGGGAGAGGTTGTTATCCTGGCACCACACTGCCAGGTCTCTGACCTCCTCCCTATAGGCTGTCTCATCGTTGTCGGTTATCAGGCCTACCACCGTTGTGAAGTCGGCAAACTTAATGATGGTGTTGGAGTCGTGCTTGGCCATGCAGTCATGGGTGAACAGGGAGTACAGGAGCGGACTGAGCATGCACCTCTGAGGGGCCCCTGTGTTGAGGATCAGCGTGGCAGATGTGTTGTTGCATACCCTTACCACCTGGTGGTGGCCCGTCAGGAAGTCCAGGATCCAGTTGCAGAGGGAGGTGTTTAGTCCCAGGGATCTTAGCTTAGTGATGAGCTTTGAGGGCACTGTGGTGTTGAACGCTGAGCTGTAGTCAATGAATAGCATTCTCACATAGGTGTTCCTTTTGTCCAGGTGTAAAAGGGCAGTGTTGAGTGCAATAGAGATTGCACCATCTGTGGATCTGTTGGGGTGACATGCAAAACGAAGTGGGTCTAAGGTTTCTGGGATAATGGTGTTGATGTGAGCCATGACCAGCCTTTCAAAGCACTTCATGGCTACAGACGTGAGTGCTACAGTTCGGTAGTCATTTAGGCAGGTTTACCTTAGTGTTCTTGGGCCCAGGCACCATGGTGGTCTGCTTGAAAAATGTTGGTATTACAGACTCAGTCAGGGACAGGTTGAACATGTCAGTGAAGATTCTTGCCAGTTGGTCAGCGCATGCTCGGAGTCCTGGCAATCCGTCTGGCCCTGCGGCCTTGTGAATGTTGAAATGTTTAAAACTGTGGATGGAAATGTGGTTAGTGTCTGATATAGATGCGTAAATCAAGTGCTTTTGTCCCCCCAATATTCACTTTGATTTTCGTTGTGTCTTCAAAGTAAGTAGGTGGAAGAATCCCAGCTGTCGAAGAATCCACTACATCTGCTCCTCTTCCTCACTGGTTTGTTTGAGTGACACTTCATAGTCAGTGAGGTGTTTGTCAGAATTCTCCTCAAAGAGCTGTGGGCCAACGTTCAGACTAGACACCATCAACACAACAACAGCTGTCCTACATGGATCCAGGTGGACCACAATGAATGTCTGCTAACATTGTGTTTCTGCAACCAGGCTCATGCAGCTCTGGAGTATCTGTGTCCTAGATTCAGAGCACTGCCATGCTCCCTCCCTCCTCCTCCTCCTCCCCCTCTCTTCCTCTCCTCCCTCACTTCCCTTACTTCTGACCATCTTTCAGTCCCTCCCCTTGTCTCTTCACACCCTCATCCCTTTTCCTTTAGTCTGGTTGGTTAAATATTCCATACCTCTCTCCTTCTCCCTCCTCCCAGTTACTCTATCCCACCTTTCTGTTGTCCTCTCCTTCTCTCCTCCCTCATTGTCTCACTCTCTCCGATTGGCTTGGACACTGACACTGATTCACCACATCCTCCTCCCCACTGCACAATGGAGCCTGAATCAGCACTATCGCTGCGTGTGTGTGTGTGTGTGAGAGAGAGACAGAGACATAGGATAATTAAGAAGGAGGCTGAGAAAGACAGTGAGGGAGAGAGAGTAAGGGAGAGAGAGAAGGAGAGAGAGGGCAGTTGTCGGCTGCCAACAGTATCATAAGTCAGAGATTTATGGCAGAAACAGATTACAAATTCCGCACTTTGAGTCCACCAGCCTGTCTGTCTCCTGCTGCCAGAGTCGCCTCACCCCCACACATACAGTGCATTTGGAAATTATTCAGGCCCCTTAACTTTTTCCACATTTTGTTATGTTACAGCCTTATTCTGAAATTGATTAAATAAAACATTTTCCTAATCAATCTACACACAATACCCCATAAAAAAAAGTTAACATTTTAGAAATGTTTGCAAATGTATTAAAAATAAAAAACGGAAATACCTTATTTACATAATTATACAGACCCTTTGCTATGAGACTCGAAATCGAGCTCAGGTTCATACTGTTTCCAATGATTATCCTTGAGATTTTTCTACAACATGATTGGAGTCCACCTGTGGTAAATTCAATCGATTGGACATGATTTGGAAAGGCACACACCTGTCTATATAAGGTCCCAAAGTTGACAGTGCATGTCAGAGCAAAAACCAAGACATGAGGTCGAAGGAATTGTCAGTAGAGTTCTGAGACAGGGTTGTGTCGAGGCACAGATCTGGGAAGGTTAGCAAAAAAAAATCTGCAGCATTGAAGATCCCCAAGAACACAGTGGCCTCCATCTTTCTAAATGGAAGAAGTTTGGAACCACCAAGACTCTTCCTAGAGCTGGCTGCCCGGTCAAACTCAGCGATCGGGGGATAAGGGCCTTGGTCAGGGAGTTGACCATAGAACCCAATGGTCACTCTGACAGAGCTCTAGAATTCCTCTGTGCAGATGGGAGAACCTTCCAGAAGGACAACAATCTCTGCAACACTCCACCAATCAGGCCTTTATGCTAGAGTGGCCAAACTTCAGGCACTCCTCGGTAAAATGCACATGACAGCCTGCTTGGAGTTTGCCAAAAGGCACCTAAAGACTCTCAGACCATGAGAAACAAGATTTTCTGGTCTGATGAAACCAAGATTGACCTCTTTGGCCTGAATGCCAAGCGTCACATCTGGAGGAAACCTGGCACCATCCCTACAGTGAAGCATGGTGGTGACAGCATCATGCTGTGAGGATGTTTTTCAGCGGCAGGGACTGGGAGACTAGTCAGGATCGAGGCAAAGATGAACGGAGCAAAGTACAGAGAGATCAGGTTCACCTTCCAACAGGAGAACAACCCTAAGGACACAGCCAAAACAACACAGGAGTGGCTTCGGGACAAGTCTCTGAATGTCCTTCAGTGGCCCAGCCAGAGTCCGGACTTGAACCCGATCGATCAAACATGTCTGGAGAGACCTGAAAATAGCTGTGCATCAATGCTCCCCATCCAATCTGACAGAGCTTGAGATCTGCAGAGAAGAATGGGAAAAACTCCCCAAATACAGGTTTGACAAGCTTGTAGCGTCATACCCAAGAAGACTCAATGCTGTAATCGCTACCAAAGGTGCTTCAACAAAGTACTGAGTAAAGGGTCTGCATGCTTATGTAAATGTTATATTTCTTATTTTTCATTTCTAAAAACCTGTTTTTGTTTTGTCATTATGGGGTATTGTGTGTAGATTGATGAGGGAAAAAAACAATTTAATACATTTTAGAATAAGACTGTAACGCAACAAAATGTGGAAAAAGTCAAGGAGTCTGAATACTTTCCGAAGGCACTGTATACATGCAAACACACACGCACACACTCAGAGGAGAGGAGGCACTCTAAATCGAACACCCTTTCCACCATCTACCCTCTCCTTCCTTCACACCACCTCTTTCTCACCCTCTCCTTTAATCTGTCTGTCCTCACTGGCCCCTTTCCTCACTTTCTATCTCTTCTACTCTGTTCTTCCGCAGATGTTTCTTCCTCTCCCACTCTCTGTCCTTCATCATTATCCACCTGCTTTAGCTCATACTCTCCCTGTCTGGCCTCGTCTCTTTATCCTTCCTGCTCAGCTCTCCCACCAGCAGCCTTGGTGTCACCATCACAACTCTGGATACTGTGATAGTTCAATGGCATCTCCTGTAGCGCTGCAATTCTTGTATAAAATCCATAGGAGACAGATTCTGCCTTGCCAGATGGGGACAGAGGAGGGTCTTACTCAATAAATCACGCAGGCACGCATGCATGCAGGCATGCAAACACACATACACATGCGCACAAACAGAATTGACATAATTGATGCTCCAGCCCTGCTAATCTTTGGCTATTTATCTGCGAGTCTAGGATTACATGTGTTATTAAATACAGAATTCCAAATGAGCCTTGTTAAATAAGAAAGTACTCCCCTTTTAATGAAGCTAATTTATATGGAAATTACACATAATACGCACAATTCAGAAAAAGATTGATCCTCATTGGATGATAGGGAGGAATTAGAGGAAAAGAGCATGAGAGTGATTACTCCTGTCTTTTTAGGGCTGTAATGTTCAGGCAGAAAATGTTTTGAGGTATTCACAGGCATAAAGGCATGCAGACAGACACAAACACTCACACACACCAGGTTTGGGGGCCATGCTAAGAGCTGTTATACTTCAGCCTGGCGTGTTTGATGGAGAGTGTATGTGTGAACTGGTGTCCTCCTGACGACCCTGCAGAGCTCCAGTCTGATTGTCTGGTTCCCACTGATCCATCATGCTGTCTGATCACTGAGAAAATCCCCTTCACTCTGAAACAAAGCACCATACTGAGACGATTTAAAACTGAGGTAGAGGTGTGTTTCTGCTCTCTCTCCTTCCCACTCCTTCTTTCTCCTCTCTCTTTTCCCCTCCCTCTTTCCATTTCTGCCCTGCACAGATGTGTAGTGTTGGTTTAACTCTACTCAGATAGCCTCTATGTCTGTCTGAGAGTGTGTGTGCTTCTGTGTGTTTGTGCTTCTGCGTTTCTGTGGTTGACTGTGTGTGAGTGCGTATGCTACTGTGTGTATGTGGTTGACTCTGTATATGTCTCTCTCTCTTTGAGTGGTGATTTATTAATGCAGGTCTAGCTGCCTGCAGATACCCCCTCGCAGACTGCTTCGGCCTCTCAGGTGAGAAACTCATCATTGCCCTCTGGTGGGCTAAAGGGTGTAGAAGACATCCAGTCAATGGTAGAAGATGCTTATTGCAGTCCTGTTTTTTCACTTTGTCTTGAGGATTGTACCATTCTCCTCTTTTTTACTTTAAGACGGAAATACTTTAAATATCTGAGGGAAATGAGGGAGGACTCTAGGAGAGGAAACAAGGATCGGAGGAAGCACACGCTTGTTTCACAAGTGCATCACCACACACTAACCTGTTGCCATTATACACACACTCACAAGCGTACACACACACTGGAGACTTTATATGGATCCACAATGAAAAATTGTTAAGCGCAAAGGACCCAAGCTAGTTAGCTTGAATAAATAAAACCAAATGTATTAATTGAAATACAGGCCATAATTCCTTAGTTGTGCTTAATTTTGAATGTGTCTCTTGTGTTCTGTGTTTGTGTGTTGCATCCACTCATACATATCCTGGCCCCAAACCCTCCAAATCAAAAGTTTAATTTGAGTTTAGTCAACAGCTTTATTTGTAAGTGCACATTCCAGAACAGAGCAACAACAGATCTGATAAAGGCTGGTGTTTCTTTAACTCTTCACTCAGTTGTTACAAATAGAGAGCTATAAGTTATGTACGCACATAAATGATTCCTGCAGCTGCCTCCTGTACATCCTCCTCACCCCAGAGCTATAGCTCCTTCTCCGCTAACTGCTGCAGTCCCTAACACGGCCACTCATTTCACTGCTGCTTGTTATGACCTGTGGGCATTTGTGGTGGTCTGCATCAGGCCCCATCACCAACCCTGCAATCCCTTCTACAGCCCCTCCTACTACTACACCACACAGCTTTACATGTGATTGCCCCCACAACTACAGGCCCAGCAACAGCTCCTACTGCTGCCCCTACAAATAATGGCACCACCTACTTAGTAATTTCTGCCAGGATCTCAAGGCAGTTGATGGCCATCATTCAGATGTCGAAGTCAGAGGTGGGAGACTGCTTAATTATGATCACCTTCCTGATGATAAGCTCCTTTGCCTTTCTCAACATTTTATTGGTATAGCACCCTCCTCCGTTTCCCTCCACCATCCTCTCTACCTTTTCTAGCAGCCCTTTCACCTGCTCTCGGTTGGCGAGGTCTTGGTGAGGTCCTTGTTGTTGAAGACATGGTATCTGTTCTGGCACCTCTTCAGCAGAGCCTTGAGTGCCTTTGGGGACTCCTATGTATTCTTCTATCTGCATGCCATCCAGAATCTCCTTGTGGTGAAAAGAACCAACCCGTAGTTCTGCTCCGCTTTCTCCCTAAAAATTGTAGTAATTTTCCCCACAACCATCTCATCTTCTTCAGTGAAGTGGCCGTGCCGGATGACTACAAGGAAGGCATGGGGGCCAGGGACACACATCTGGCAATCGCAGTGTGGAGGTCATCTGGAGCAACAATGACTACAAGGAAGGCATGGGGGCCAGGGACACACATCTGGCAATCTCAGTGTGGAGGTCATCTGGAGCAACAATGACTACAAGGAAGGCATGGGGGCCAGGGACACACATCTGGCAATCTCAGTGTGGAGGTCATCTGGAGCAACAATGACTACAAGGAAGGCATGGGGGCCAGGGACACACATCTGGCAATCTCAGTGTGGAGGTCATCTGGAGCAACAACAACAATTACACATGTCAAATGGTAATATTGGAAGCAACACCTGACACAAACCAGAAGGTAGGGCTAGTTTAATAGGTTTTCAATGGTTAAGTTATGACAATTTTTCCCCAATGGAATTATGGATTCAGTCAAAGTCCTGTGGCAATATTGAAACAAAGGAAATATATGTAGTTATACCTACTTGAAATGACATTTGTCTGATTTAAATGTCCTTAACTATTAGCTATTGGTTAACCATTCTCTGCTTTTGCAAACTCTTTTGTGGCTTTTTGTTCCATCAATGATGTAATGAGCAGAGCCTGTAAAGGATTGTTACAATAACTATCAGTTACAATACACACATTTAACACTATTTTCAAGATACAGAAACATTTAGGCCAAAGTAGCTTTGAATCCTGATTGAACCTTTAAAAGCAGTAATGCAATTAAGTTTCACTGTTTAAAGTGTAGCCCATCCAGATGGTCTGCTATAGACTTCATAGATTGACTTAAAAACATTCACATAATGAAAAAAAATGGCTTTATATTCATATATTTTTCTAGTGTTCTCTGCTCACCATTTACAAATCATCAGTTACTTGCCCTCAAATAAGGTTGTTACATTAGAGCTACCTATTCTTTAAGAACATACATGTAAAACATGAACGAGAACCATTGCCAAAATAATGTTGTATTTGGTTGCATAGGACAATATATTACAAAGTGCAGACAGGCATGCATACTTACTTTATCCAAATTATGATAAGCAGCAGTATTTAAAAAAATATGGACCTAAGGAAATCCTTAGGTCCGAAGACCTCCTCGAAACTTGAACCTCGTCTGCAATTCTCATAAATAAACAGAAAAATAAGTTAGGGATTCATGAAGTAGAATGTGATGGTAGGCCTACTTTCATCTGCAATTGAACATAAGAAATCAGTGGGAAGGCAGTCATAGCCATATCAACATCAGTTAAATGTTTTGCATAAACCCCTGCTGTATGACTGACTATACATATCCTCTGATATCTTTCATGTGGGATCATCATTCTAACACTGTCAAGACTGGAATTACAGTTTTTTCTCTCTCACATTATCTTCAGTTTCAACAGAAATAGAAACAACTCCTTAACTCCTCGACCTTTAAGCAACAAATCACACTGAAGGTGACAGCATCACTCAGGATAGTCAACAAAGGCTTTATTCAAACATGAAATAAAAAAAATACTAACAAACAAAAAACAGAAATCACAAGGTTTCGCATAAATACATCTGGTCCAGAGCATATCAGAGACGACACATTTAAAAAAGGATTATACAACAACATTTAGACGCAAGCAGCCAAATAACCCAACAAAACTATCTGAAATAATGTCGTGTTTTTTCTGTTCCTGCCTGTTATGAAGCATGTATGCATCTCATCATCTCAAATGCATTAATGGTAGTTGCCACTCAAAATGTTAATATGAAACTAATAAACTATTAGCATGGGTCTTTGCATTGTGTGGATAAATTGCCACCTTACCAGAGATCAAATGGTCATTGCAGTCAAGAGCTAGGTTATAGACATCAGTGCTACAACCCAAAATGCTGATAGTGCAGACCGTGGCATCCATTGGTGTCATGCTTCACTATGCTGAATATTTCAATAGTGTGCGTGGTGGTACGAGTGAGAAGACAACTCAGAGGGGAATATCATGTCTCCTAACCTGGATGAAGGAGGCTCATGTTACTCAGTCCCTTGCACGGTGTATCATGACGAACTATGATATCCAATCAATCAGTAAAGGAATGGATGAAGGGCAAATGCTCAAGTTAAATACTAGGGCTGGGACGATACCAATACCGCAATACTCGTTAGTATCGTGGCAAGGAAACAAAGCAGGTTTAACTTCTTTAAGAAAACAACCCTAATGTTAGAAACAAACCTCATTATGTTGTCACATTTATTTTCCAAGCTATAGCACACAATGTGTCATACAGCAGGTTTTTAAAAGACCAAAGACTTGATCTGCTTCGTGTTTTCATTTTTGCCATGGGAAAAAAACCATTGAGATACTGGTATCATTCCGGCCCAATTAAATACCCCTGCAGGACACACCTTAGAACAATAAAACACAGAAACATAACAGGATCCTTGCTGATCCTGATCCAATGCTATCTAATTACATGGATAGCAGATCGTTTTATAGTATTCTACTGTAATTACTGCAGAAGACACAATTTCAGTATAGTGCTTTCAGAGCATTGTCCTATGGCAGAGTGGTTCTTATTTACTCTAATTCAATACAGGGCCTAATCTATGAAATAGAGTATAAGATGGTGAAACTATGAAATAGGACTAGTTCTCTCACACTGAAATGTGCACCCTGACTTAAAGGGGAGCAAGCTTTGTCTTTTGATGTATAAAAACAACTCATTCCAATAAGGATGCAAAATACTATTCATATATATTTCTCTGTGTGTGGTGAATATTAGTGAACTTTAACAGTTTTTTCAACTATAAAAATAGCTAAAAAAATCTGACAGGTATTTTTAGTACAGAGTAGCATTAAATTCATATAGATTATTTTATTTTAAATATCAGATACATTAAAGTAAAAGGCTGGTATAAAAGTAATCTGCTCCTCCTTTCCTCCTAAGACATTGCCATGTAACAGACTCAAAACAGAAGTCCTCCACACTTTCAACTTACGCTTTAGATAGAGCAACATGAGGACTAAACTCAAGTCATCTATTTCCTGCCGAAGCAATACTACTACTCAACCTACCAAACAAGCAGCCTGGTCCCAGATCAGTATATGCTTCAGCCAACTATAATGCTAGTCAGAGAAGTTGGCGAAGCACAAACAGATCTGAGCTCAGGCTAGGAATGGTAACTCGTCCCATTTGTGACAACAGCATTGGGTCTCTACAGGACATAACATAAGTGTCCAATTGCAATGTCCAAATCACTGGACAGGTGGAGCAAGAAGGCCCCTTCAGCCCAAATGTGGCAAACAGAAGTCACAGAATCTATTTCACACAGGACAGGGGTTAAGGAAGGGTCAGGGGTTGTAAGCAAACATCCAATAAGACTTTATATAAAATATAACTCAGTTACCACTCACTGTCTTCATTACAAAAGCCTTTTTTGTAAATTAACAAAAAGGTGAAATGAAAACAAGGTAAAGGATTTAAAAGGAAACAGGGGGAGTTAAACTGTCTGTCAAGCTCCATGAAGCCACAAGGGCAACAACTTTTTTTTAAAAGTGAAAATGCAAAGACACTAAAGCATGAATCATGCAGAGCCTTCACTTCCTCACGGGCACACACAGGTAGGCATAACCACAGGTAGAACTAGACACGGGCATGCATGCACACACACACACACACACACACGTCCCATCTGAGAATTAGTCTCTTATAGCCAGACCTTGGGCAACGGCACATTCAAAGATTGCGGAAGTAAGCCGTCTGGCAAGAGACTATCTATCTGAGAATGGGATGTACAGTATAATAAGCGGGTGTCTATGGAGGCAGCTGCCTGCCAACATACACCACAGGCGGCCGGTGACACCTTAATTGGGGAGGACGGGCTCATAGTAATGGCTGGAACGGATTGATGGAATGGTATTGAACACACCAAATACATATTTTCCATGTGTTTGATACCATTCCATTCTAGACATTATTATGAGCCGTCCTCCCCTCAGCCTCCTGTGCCATACACCCAGATATAAAAAAGGCAAAAAAAGAAAAGGAAACCCGAGGAGAACTCCATGGCTCACGCCACTGACATTTTAAGGACACTTAAAAGGAGGATTGTATCATTTGGGTTGAGACAAAGCGTTTCGCTTTGTACCTCGTCTATGCTGGTTATAGAGTTGCCAAAGCATGATATTAAAAAAAAAAGATACGACTGAAATAAATAACTCAACTCTTCCAGTGGATGTGAAAAAAAGTCACTGAATGCTTCTGAGATGCGAACTCAACGGCTCGTCAAAACCTAACAATGACCCTTTAGGCTTAACTCTATAACTTGAGGCATTAATTATTGGCATTGTTCATTAATTAATATAATCTTATCGGAGATTGAAATCCTGAACCGAAACACAAAAAACCTCACCTGAACTCCTGCACAAATCCTCCACATACAGTATCAGTCCAAAAATGTGGACACCTACTCATTCAAGGGTTTTTCTTTATTTGTACTATTTTCTACATTGTACAATAATAGTGAAGACCTCAAAACTATGAAATAACATAAATGGAATCATGTAGTAACCAAAGAAATATATAAATATATTTTATATTTGAGATTCTTCAAAGTGGCCACCCTTTGCCTTGACAGGTTTGCACACTCTTGGCATTCTCTCAACCACCTTCACCTGGAATGCTTTTCCATGTCTTGAAGGAGTTACCACATACTCATTGGCTGCTTCTCCTTCACCCCGTGGTCCAACTCATCCCAAACCATCTCATTTGGGTTGAGGTTGGGTGATTGTGGAGGCCAGGTCATCTGAAGCAGCACTCCATCACTCTCCTTCTTGGTCAAATAGCCCTTACGCAGCCTGGAGGTGTGTTGGGTCATTGTCCTGTTGAAAAACAAATGATAGTCCCACTAAGCGCAAACTAGATGGGATGGCGTCTCGCTGCACAATGCTGTGGTAGCCATGCTGGTTAAGTGTGACTTGAATTCTAAATAAATCAAAGACAGTGTGACCAGCAAAGCAATCCCACATGATCACACCTCCTCCTCCATGCTTCACGCACCTACACTGCACATTGGTTGGAACCAAAAATCTCAAATTTAGACTCATCATACCAAAGAACAGATTTTCACTGGTCAAATGTCCATTGCTCGTGTTTCTTGGCCCAAGCAAGTCTCTTCTTCTTCTTATTGCCTTCCTTGAGTAGTGGTTTCTTTGCAGCAATAAGACCATGAAGGCCTGATTCACACAGTCTCCTCTGAACAGTTGGTATTGAGATGTGTCTGTTACTTTAACTCTGTGAAGCATTTATTTGGTCTGCAATTTCTGAAGCTGGTAACTCTAATGAACATCCTCTGCAGCAGAGGTATCTCTGGGTCTTCCATTCCTGTGGTGGTCCTCAAGAGAGCCAGTTTTATCATAGTGCTTAATGGTTTCTGCAACTGCACTTGAATAAACTTTAAATGTTCTTGACATTTTCCAGATTGATTGACCTTCACATCTTAAAGTAATGATGGACTGTCTCTTTACTTATTTGAGCTGTTCTTGCCATTATATGGACTTCGTGTTTTACCAAATAGGGCTATCTTCTGTATACCACCACTACCATGTCAAAACAACTGACTGGCTCAAACGTATTAAGGAAAGAAATTCCACAAATTAACAAGGCACATATGTTAATTGAAATGCATCCCAGATGACTACCTCTTGAAGCTGGTTGAGAGAATGCCAAGAGTGAGCAAAATTGTCATCAAGGCAAAGGGTGGCTACTTTGAAAAATCTAAAACATATTTTGATTAGTTTCAACACTTTTTTGGTTACTACATGATTCCATGTGTGTTATTTCATGGTTTTGATGTCTTCACTATTATTCTACAATGCAGAAAATAGTAAAATAAAGAAAACCATGAAATGAGTAGGTGTGTCCAAACTTTTGACTGGGACTGTACATCAACGCATCATTTTCTCAAGAGATCTAGTTCTGTCTGCATGGATAAAGAAAGTATCTCCAGTAATGGAGTTTTGGATAAAGGCCAGTTGAGTCAGAATATGGCTGATAGGGAGTTGGTCCATCTGTGAGATGGGGCTACTCAATGACTAACTACTAACAGTGCCTCAATTCCATAATAGCACAGATTTCATATGGCAAAAGCAAGTAACAATACAGGCATCAAACGGACACCGTTAGGAGTTAATGGTGAGGTCCCTATACAAAACCAATATTAAGGTAAAATAAAGTTTTAGTCCAACGTTTCACACACTTCTTGTTTTACATGTTATGTTGAGAACATGAATCGTGACATGCACTCTTGCTGTAAAAATTGAACAGTGCATGTTTGACTTCCTCAGAAATCCAGTTGGAAAGTTTGATTGACTAGGGCCCTGAAGCTGGATGCAATCGCTACAGATAATTCCTCTCCAAAAATGACTTTTTGACCAATTATCTATCCAGTTACTTCCCACTTCCTCTCTCTCAAGCAACATCATTTGAGTGGGAGAGATTTAGCACAGACACACCTTGCCCAAAAGGCCAGCAAAGAGTGGCTTAGGGCCAAACCCCATGTTTTCGTTCAAAGGAACACACAGTACAAGCAGTGGGGCAGCTGGTGGGGCACACACAGGTAGCAGATTCATACTTTAAAACATTTAACCAGTTGACCCTGCCCTGCTTACATCCCATCCACAGAAATAACAACTGAACACAAACATATGAGGTCATCAAAACAAACAAAAACATAACTATTAAAACATAGGTTCTAACACAAAAGAGACAGTTAAGGTTCTTTTGGGGAATAGATAAAAAAAATGTAAGTGATGAAAAGACAAAATGTCACATTGAGAATAGCCCCCTCACTTCTCCTTAACTCCATCCCTCCATTCTCTCCCTCCAACTCTATGAGGCTTTGGCTTTTCTCGCACGGGGTGACGTCTTGTCATCGGACTTCACCACACCATTGGCAGAACCTACTAACAAAACAAACAAGAACAACATGTCAGAAACATATCTGCATCACAGAGTTGTAATGGCTGGAGGTGGGTGATCCAAGTGGGCGGCAGCGGCGGCGGACTCACCCCGGGCCAGGTCCTTCTTGTGGGGCTTGCTCTTTGGGCTGAAAGCCTTCTTCTTGGAGGCCTGGCTCTGGCTGTGCTCCCTCCACTTCTTCAACTGGAAGTTGATGAACTTCCACATCATCCAGGCCTGGGTCAGGCAAATGGCAGCCAGGCACGTCATCCTGAGAGGCAAGGGGGGAAACATTATGAAGACCAGCCATGAGCAATGACAGGCATTTTACTTTCTTTGATAGATGAAAAGTTCAAACTTGCTCTCAAGGGCCAAATCAGAGGGGGTAACAGGGCAAATTAAGCAATCTTAAGAAACATGACTTGCCTAATGGTAAGCACATTGAAGTTGCCTTTTGCCAGTGAGAAACCCTGGTTCTCTGCGCGGGGCAGTCCGAAGCCAAAAGTCAGTACGGAAAGGGTGAGGGTAAGGAGGCGAGCGATGACGAAAAGTAGCGCCCACAGAGTGAAACTGGAAAAGAAAAGAGAATCTGAGTTAGTCACCATGGCAACAACAGTGACATCGTCCATGGGCTGACGTAAGACACTATCGGTTTTTCAAATCAATCAGTTTAGTCCGATAAGAGAGGAAAAGCGCCCATTGTATCACACAAGTGACTTGCTGAAGGTGACAATAATAACAAAATTAAATTCCAAACCTATCTCTGTATGCAGGTTTTATTCCCAACTTCTACCCTCCTTGTATTGACTGGTATGAAAATGGAGGGGGTGTCCAGCATACAACTTATACATACCCCTTCTGCTTGTTCTCGTCACTGAAGTAGAAGAGGCGTGAGGCGTGGAACAGGAGCTCCACCAGGTAGTGAGGTACCAGCAGCACCAGGCCCAGCCGGTGGAGGCTGAACACAGGAAGTCCGCAAACACCAGGGGAAACGGATAACAAACCTTAATCAGATGACATTCTCTGTCCAGGGATTAACCATACTGAACTACTCAATAAAATTAAATATTATTCACATTTGCAGGAGGAAGCATCTTTAAAAGTTGTCCAGAAGATAGAAGCAACGATTTATGCATATCTACCATAAAAGGGCCTATAATTGATCCATGCAATGCAATTATGAGTGGCACTACTTCCAATATAGTTGTTTAGTATGTTTGGGCAAAATGGTTCTGTTACAGTCTAATGCTACGTAAATGCTTGAATTGAATAGTACTATAGGTAATTTTCCATAGCTGTCCAGTACCCTCTTCACACACTGCACAAAGGAGGGATTTGCTGCTGACTCCTTATCGATCGGGCACTAGAGGCCCAGCTCAAGGCCAAATTCTTCTTCTAACCGAAAAGAACTCATCACTCCCCTCAGTCATGTAGGCTGCGAGAACTGGTTAGAATATGTTCTTGTTGGTACAATGCTTTAAGGAAGTGGAGCCAGGTCCCCCTAATCTCTCATGTAAGCTTGCTTTCCCCTAGGAGAGGCAATCATCTCTGAGTAGAATAAGTATATAATGACTGTGTGATTCTGTAACTTTTGAGTTCTTCTCCAGTTCATCCTGAGAGTGATCTCTCTTGCAATTGATTGAATAAACTCCTATTGCTGATAAGTTCTGCCTGATTCCTGAATGAGTTTTCCCTCAACAAGTAGGTGTCCTCCCATCGATTAGAAATATAAAGTTTTTTTTCTTTTTGGGGTAAGACCACCACCACGAGGGCTATTCGAGAGAGGATACGGAAAGGACACAAGGAAAAGGGATTCAGCCCACAACATCAGCATGGGAAAAGGATACATTACAACACTGAAGCCATTTGCAAAAAAACTTGAATGACCTCCTTCCTTCCCTATCCTGTCAGTCATGCCCAGTGATCAGAAAGAGGTATGTGGAGCACTAGGATGAAATTAAAGCACTACGCTGCCTTTACCCATCTTCCAGACCAGTGGTCTTGAAGGAGAGGAGCTGAGTAACAGAAGGCCATTAAAATAGTATTGGGTCAAGAAGGTTCAGATGCCAGCTAAAACAGTTAGAGGTACTTCTGCTGATTATACTACTTTGATAGGATATCACTACTACCGTGATAACTGCTGAACTTTTCCAGTCACTTTCACACAACAAATTAGTTTGTCAGACTTGACCTGTATGTTGGAAGATTAAAAAGGTTGCCTGTAATGGGAGGTATTTTGAGGACAAAGCAAATACATTCATACAGGTTTTACAACTAACCCCACCCATCACCTCAGACCCCTCTCTCCGGGGAAACAGTGCATTCGGAAAGTAGTCAGACCCCTTCACCTTTTACCCCATTTTGTTACGTTAGACTTATTCTAAAATTAATTAAATAAATGTTTTCGTCATTAATCTACACACAATACCCCATAAGGACAAGGTGAAAACAGGTTTAGAAATTTCTGCAAATGTATAAAAATAGAAATACCTTATTTACATAAGTATTCAGAGCCTTTGCTTTGAGACTCGAAATTGAGCTCAGGCACATCCTGTTTCCATTGATCTTCCTTGAGATGTTTCTACAACTTGATTGGAGTCCACCTGTGGTAAATTCAATTGATTGGAGATTATTTAGAAAGGCACACCTGTCAATAGTTGACAATGCATGTCAGAGCAAAAACCAAGTCATGAGGTTGAAGGAATTGTCCATAGAGCTCTGAGACTGGATTGTGTCGAGGCACAGATCTAAGGAAGGGTACCAAAAAATGTCTGCAGCATTGAAGGTCTCCAAGAACAATGTAGCATACATCACTTTTAAATGGAAGAAGTTTGGAACTACCAAGACTCTTCCTAGAGCTCGCCGCCCGGCCAAACGGAACAATCAGGGAAGAAGGGCCTTGGTCAGGGAGGTGACCAAGAACCCAATGGTCACTCTGACAGAACTCCAGAGTTCCTCTGTGGAGATGGTTGTACTTCTGGAAGTTTCTCACATCTCTGCAGCACTCCACCAATCAGGACTTTATGGTAGAGTGGCCAGACGGATGCCACTCCTCAGTAAAAGGCACATGACAGCCCTCTTGGAGTTTGCCAAAAGGCACCAAAATAACTCAGACCATGAGAAACAAGTTTCTCCGGACTCATGAAACCAAGACGGAACTCTTTTCCCTAAATGCCAAGCATCATGTCTGGAGGAAACCTGGCACCATCCCTATGGTGAAGCATGGTGGTGGCAGCATCATGCTGTGGGGGTGTTTTTCAGCGACAGGGACACTAGTCAGGATCGAGGGAAAGATGAACGGAGCAAAGTACAGAGAGATCCTTGATGAAAACCTACTGGGGCGAAAGACAATGACCCTAAGCACACAGCCAAGACAACATAGGAGTGGATTTTGGACAAGTCTCTGAATGTTCTTGAGTGGCACAGCCAGAGTCCGGACTTAAATCCGATCAAACATCTCTGGAGAGACCTGAAAATAGCTGTGCAGCGACACTCCCCATCCAACCTGACAGAGACTGAGATAATCTTCAGAGAATAATGAACGGAACTCCCCAAATACAGGTGTAGCCAAGCTTGTAGCATCATACCCAAGAAGACTCAAGGCTGTCATTTCTGCCAAAGGTGTTTCAACAAAGTACTGAGTAAAGGGTCTGAATACTTATGTAAATGTAATATCTGTTTCTTATTTTTTTATAAATTAGCAAAAATGTCTAAACCTGTTTTTGCTTCATCAATAGTCATCGCCCTTTGTTGTTTTAGCTAGCTCTCCCAATCAACACCTGCGATTACTTTATGCCTTGCTGTATGTCTCTCTCAAATGTCAATATGCCTTGTATATTGTTGTTCAGGTTAGTTATCATTGTTTTAGTTTACAATGGAGCCCCTAGTTCCACTCTTCATACCTCTGATACCTCCTTTGTCCCAACTCCCACACATGCAGTGACCTCACCCATTATAACCAGCATGTCCAGAGATACAACCTCTCTTATCATCACCCAGTGCCTGGGCTTACCTCCGCTGTACCCGCACCCCACCATACCCTTGTCTGCACATTATGCCCTGAATATATTCTACCACGCCCAGAAATCTGCTCCTTTTATTCTTTGTCCCCAACGCTCTAGGCGACCAGTTTTGATAGCCTTTAGCCGCATCCTCATCCTACTCTTCCGCTGTTCCTCGGGTGATGTGGAGGTAAACCCAGGCCCTGCATGTCCCCAGGCACCCTCATTTGTTGACTTCTGTGATCGAAAAAGCCTTGGTTTCATGCATGTCAACATCAGAAGCCTCCTCCCTAAGTTTGTTTTACTCACTGCTTTAGCACACTCTGCCAACCCTGATGTCCTTGCCATGTCTGAATCCTGGCTTAGGAAGGCCACCAAAAATTCTGAGATTTCCATACCCAACTATAATTTTTTTTGTCAAGATAGAACTGCCAAAAGGGGGAGGAGTTGCATTCTACTGTAGAGATCCACGGTCAAACGACCACCCCTCATCACTGTCAAACGCTCCCTAAAAAACACTTCTGCGAGCAGGCCTTTCTAATCGACCTGGCCCGGGTATACTGGAAGGATATTGACCCCATCCCGTCATTTGAGGATGCCTGGTCATTCTTTAAAAGTAACTTCCTCACCATCTTAGATAAGCATGCTCCGCTCAAAAAATGCAGAACTAAGAACAGATATAGCCCTTGGTTCACTCCAGACCTGACTGCCCTCGACCAGCACAAAAACATTCTCTGGTGGACTGCAATAGCATCGAATAGTCCCCGCGATATGCAACTGTTCAGGGAAGTCAGGAACCAATACACGCAGTCAGGAAAGCAAAGACCAGCTTTTTCAAGCAGAAGTTTGCATCCTGTAGCTCTAACTCCAAAAAGTTCTGGGACACAGTAAAGTCCATGGAGAACAGGAGCACCTCCTCCCAGCTGCCCACTGCACTGAGGCTAGGTAACACGGTCACCACCGATAAATCTGTGATAATCGAAAACTTCCACAAGCATTTTTCAACGGCTGGCCATGCCTTCCTCCTGGCTACTCCAACCTCGGCCAAAGAGCTCCCCCCCCCGCAGCTACTCGCCCAAGCCTCCCCAGCTTCTCCTTTACCCAAATCCAGATAGCAGATGTTCTGAAAGAGCTGCAAAACCTGGACCCATACAAATCAGCTGGGCTTGACAGTCTGGACCCTCTATTTCTGAAACTATCTGCCGCCATTGTCTCAACCCCTATTACCAGCCTGTTCAACCTCTCTTTCATATCGTCTGAGATCCCCAAGGATTGGAAAGCTGCCGCGGTCATCCCCCTCTTCAAAGGGGGTGACACCCTGGACCCAAACTGTTACAGACCTATATCCATCCTGCCCTGCCCATCTAAGGTCTTCGAAAGCCAAGTTAACAAACAGATAACTGACCATCTCGAATCCCACCGTACCTTCTCCGCTGTGCAATCCGGATTCTGAGCCGGTCACGGGTGCACCACAGCCACGCTCAAGGTACTAAACAATATCATAACCACCATCGATAAAAGACAGTACTGTGCAGCCGTCTTCATCAACCTGGCCAAGGCTTTCGACTCTGTCAATCACCATATTCTTATCGGCAGACTCAGTAGCCTCGGTTTTTCTAATGACTACCTTGCCTGGTTCACCAACTACTTTGCAGACAGAGTTCAGTGTGTCAAATCGGAGGGCATGTTGTCCGGTCCTCTGGCAGTCTCTATGGGGATAACACAGGGTTCAATTCTCGGGCTGACTCTTTTCTCTGTATATATCAATGTTGCTCTTGCTGCGGGCGATTCCCTGATCCACCTCTATGCAGACGACACCATTCTGTATACTTCTGGCCCTTCCTTGGACACTGTGCTATCTAACCTCCAAACGAGCTTCAATGCCATACAACACTCCTTCCGTGTCCTCCAAATGCTCTTAAACGCTAGTAAAACCAAATGCATGCTTTTCAACCGTTCGCTGCCTGCACCCGCACGCCCGACTAGCATCACCACCCTAGATGGTTCCGACCTACAATATGTGGACATCAATAAGTACCTAGGTGTCTGGCTAGACTATAAACTCTCCTTCCAGACTCATATCAAACATCTCCAATCCAAAATTAAATCTAGAGTCTGCTTTCTATTTCGCAACAAAGCCTCCTTCACTCACGCTGCCAAACTTACCCTAGTAAAACTGACTATCCTACCGATCCTCGACTTCGGCGATGTCATCTACAAAATAGCTTCCAATACTCTACTCAGCAAACTAGATGCAGTTTATCACAGTGCCATCTGTTTTGTTACTAAAGCACCTTATACCACCTACCACTGCGACCTATATGCTCTAGTCGGCTGGCCCTCGCTACATATTCGTCGCCAGACCCACTGGCTCCAGGTCATCTACAAGTCCATGCTAGGTAAAGCTCCGCCTTATCTCAGTTCACTTGTCACGATGGCAACACCCACCCGTAGCACGCGCTCCAGCAGGTGTATCTCACTGATCATCCCTAAAGCCAACACCTCATTTGGCCGCCTTTCCATCCAGTTCTCTGCTGCCTGTGACTGGAAAGAATTGCAAAAATAGCTGAAGTTGGAGACTTTTATTTCCCGCACCAACTTCAAACATCTGCTATCTGAGCAACTAACCGATCGCTGCAGCTGTACATAGTCCATCTGTAAATAGCCCACCCAATTTACCTACCTCATCCCCATACTGTTTTTATTTATTTACTTTTCTGCTCTTTTGCACACCAGTATCTCTACTTGCACATGATCATCTGATCATTTATCACTCCAGTGTTAATCTGCTAAATTGTAATTATTCGCTTCTATGGCCTATTTATTGCCTACCTCCTCATGCCTTTTGCACACAATGTATATATACTTTTTTTCCTACTGTGTTATTGACTTGTTTATTGTTTACTCCATGTGTAACTGTGTTGTTGTCTGTTCACACTGCTATGCTTTATCTTGGCCAGGTCGGCAGTTGTAAATGAGAACTTGTTCTCAACTAGCCTACCTGGTTAAATAAAAGTGAAATAAAAAATTAAATAAAAAGAAATCATTATGGGGTAGTGTGGGCAGATTTTTTTTTTCTCACACACATTTAATCTATTTTAGAATAAGGCTGTAACCAAATAAAATGTGGAAAATGTAAATTGGAAGGAATACTTTTCTAAGGTACTGTATTTTCAGTACCAGTCAAAAGTTTGGACACCTACTCATTCAAGGGTTCTTCTTTATTTTTTACTATGTTCTACATTGTAGAATAATAGTGAAGACATCAAAATTATGACATAACACATGGAATCATGAAGTAACCAAAAAAAGTGTTTTTCACATATCTCTTCGATGATATAACGTTCATGGTTTCTCCTCTCTATCAAATGGAAAAACAGTTGCACCTGGCGTTTGCGCACCAATTTCGACGCAATGTAGTCTCTTATGGTCAATCTTCCAATGATATGCCTACAAATACGTCACAATGCTGCCGACACCTTGGGGAAACGGCAGAAAGTGTAAGCTCATTCCTGTCGCATTCACAGCCATATAAGGAGACAATGGAAAACAGTGGCTCAGAAATTTTGCTCATTTCCTGTTTGAAGTTTCATCTTGGTTTCGCCTGTAGCATCAGTTCTGGGGCACTCACAGACAATATCTTTGCAGATTTGGAAACGTCAGAGTGTTTTCTTTCCAAAGCTGTCAATTATATGCATATTCGAGTATCTTTTCGTGACAAAATATTGCGCTTAAAACGGGAACGTTTTTCATCCAAAAATGAAATACTGCCCCCAGAGGTTCAAGAGGTTAATGACAGCTTTACACACTGCATTTTCTCAACTAGCTTCATGAGGTAGTCACCTAGAATGAATTTCAATTAACAGGTGTGCCTTGTTAAAAGTCAATTTGTGGAATTTCTTTCCTTCTTTATGCGTTTGAGCCAATCAGTTTTGTTGTGACAAGGTAAGGGTGGTATACAGAAGATAGCCCTATTTGGTAAGACCAAATCCATATTATGGCAAGAACGGCTCAAATAAGCAAAGAGAAACGACAGTCCATCATTACTTTAAGACATGAAGGTCAGTCAATCTGAAAAATGTAATGAACTGTGAAAGTTTCTTCAAGTGCAGTCACAAAAACCATTAAGCACTATGATGAATCTGGCTCTCATGAGGACCGCCACAGGAAAGGAAGACCCAGTTACTTCTGCAGCAGAGGATAAGTTCATTAGAGTTAACTGCACCTCAGAAATTGCAGCCTAAATAAAATGTTTCACAGATTTCAAGTAACAGACACATCAACATCAACTGTTCAGAGGAGACTGTGAATAAGGCCTTCATGGTCGAATTGCTGCAAAGAAACCACTACTAAAGGACACCAATAAGAAGAAGACTTGCTTGGGGCAAGAAACACGAGCAATGGATATTAGACTGGTGGAAATCTGTCTTTGGTCTGAGGAGCCTAAATTTTAGGTTTTTGGCTCCAACCAACGTGTCTTTGTGAGACACAGAGTAGGTGAACGGATGATCTCTGCATGCGAGTTTCCCACCGTGAAGCTAGTGTGATGGTGTGGGAGTGCTTTGCTGGTGACACTGTCTGTGATTTATTTAGAATTCAAGGCACACTTATGGCACACAGCATGGCTACCGCAGCATTCTGCAGTGACACGGCATCCCATCTGGTTTGCACTTAGTGGGACTATCATTTGTTTTTTAACAAGACAATGACCCAACCCACCTCCAGGCTGCGTAAGGGCTATTTGACCAAGAAGGAGAGTGATGGAGTGCTGCATCAGATGACCTGGCCTCCACAATCACTCAACCTCAACCCAAATGAGACGGTATGGGATGAGTTGGACCGCAGAGTGAAGGAAAAGCAGCCAACAAGTGCTCAGCATATGTGGGAACTCCTTCAAGACTGTTGGAAAAGCATTCCAGGTGAATCTGGTTGAGAGAATGCAAAGAGTGTACAAAGCTGTCATCAAGGCAAAGGGTAGCTTTTGTGGTTACTACATGATATATGTGTTATTTAATAGTTTTGATGTCTTCACTATTATTCTACAATGTAGAAAATAGTAAAAATAAAGAAAAACCCTTGAATGAGTAGGTGTTCTAAAACTTTTGACTGTGCATGTTTATGTTAGCTATGACATGCTGTAGCTTGAGTGTCTTAATGCCTATTGGTCCACATATTTCATTATAGTGATTGTGTTCCCCATACTCTACATATGTTTATAGATATCTTGTGTATTTTATGTATTGATGCAGGGCTCATCCGTAAAAGTATTGATGCAGGGCTCACACCCTGCTAAAATAAAAGTCAAATAAAATAAGTAATAGTAAACTTGAGTTCTGATCTTTTTTATTTAAAAAAGAAATCCTCAATAGTGGTAGAGGTGACCACTGGGGAGCCAACTCCAAAGAGACCACACTCAAGTCCTCTATCCCCCACTCACTCAAACGTAGGAACTGGTTCCTCCAGCCTGACCCCTGCTGCCGTCTCTGGCTCCACACCCACCCCCACCCGGCCATATAGACGTGTGAATAGGCCAGCTCAGAAATGGAGGAGGGCCAGTGCACTACGGGCAACTACCACTGAGGGAGAGGAGGTTGGCAAACTGTGCTAGAGGATGATGTGGAGTCACTTCCACCATCATGTCGGCCTAAAAGGCAGCCAGGACCTCAGCTGAACATGACTGGAAAGTACAGCCCCCTTCATCTTTGTGTGTAAACTTTTATTTTTTATTACCATAGCATTTTTGTATTTTCTCTATATTTATCAACTTGAAAATGTATCAACTGACCAATTCGGCCACTTGGGTACATTTGGACAAACTCGTGAGGGACACCTGTGAGACGTCATACAACATATTATGTGGCTCTCTCCTTCTTGAATATATCAGTCTGTTGCCCCGTTGTGGACAACATCTAAATTATCCCCAGATTCCTCTCTCAATGTATGGCCTTCCTTTTGTAATAAAAATAGAAAACACATGTTTTTTTGTTTTGTTTTATCTTTTACCAGATCTATTGCGTTATATTCGCCTACATTAATTTCACATCTCCACATTCAAAGTGTTTCCTTTCAAATAGTACCAAGAATATGCATATCCTTGCTTCAGGTCCTGAGCTACAGACAGTTAGATTTGGGTATGTAATTTTAGGTGGAAATTGAGATGAAGGTTCCTATCCCAAAGAGGTTTTAAAGTGCATAAGTAAGGAAGTGCTGAACGGTAGCTCCATTCATACAGTCTTTATCTTCTTATCTAACCACTTCCCTGAGATGACGCACACTCACTTTAAGATGTAGGCACCGGTGATGTGGAAGACGTAAAGACAAATGTAATAGAGCTGGCGGGGAATATCCTCCTGAAACACACAAGCAGGAAAGAGCCTTTATTAATGACTGCTGTATCAGTGTAGGTGTGTGCCACAGCAGTTTCAGTGCCACATTACTTTTACAGTCACAAATGGGTTTGTAAGAGGAGAATAAAGAATATGAACCATGTATTGCAACAATGGGGAATTACAGAATCACAAGATGTATCCTCCCATGTTTAAATGACAGATGTGTCATCTTTAGGACCTAACCCAAGGTGTGATCATGCACCCTTACCTTTCGCACTTTCTGGAAGTACAGCTCAGGAAGGGCATGGAGCCAGTATGCGATTTGGCAAATGTAGAAGAACTTCACCTGAAAGCTGCAGAGAGGGCAGGTTACAGACAGGCAGAGACCCGGTCTATCTATGCAGGGAGCGAGTGGATATGATGGGACATGAACGCTTGATCATGATAACAGATTCTGTTACATGCATTTACAAACATGATTTTAAAAGATAGATGAAAGTCCATCAATAAGAAAAATATATGAAACCTGGGAGAAAATATTCAGTTCACAATCTATGTATTCCTGCTTAATCTATTTCCCCTAATAAAATGGATTTAAATAACACCTCTTTACACAATGAGAAATAAGGAGAGGGATGGAAAAGACAGACACTCAGCACTGTGTCTAGCTTGAGTAAAACATCACATTTGGAATAAATATTTTAGGGGAACCTGATGTCTAAAATGGATTTGATGAGACAGCCGGACAGTGTACTCCCATGCGCCATACTAGGGCTGCAATCCACCCTGGGTCACTAAGGCCTTTCCACTGTGCCAACTCAAAAACCTGAGCTGTCACAGAACACTTGTGGGGAATTATTGTGTTCTAGAACGCTTGGTAACTCCCCAAAAAGTTGTGATGAAAACAGTACTAACCCTGTCCCTCTGACATGTTGAAATAATAAATGAGTGACCCGAATGCGTAAAATGTATGTAGAAATCCTTACTTACACCATGTGGGTGTGTGGGTAGCCCTCCCATAAGAAAGTAGGATTTGTCGCAAATTCCTCCTAACAGATAAGAAGAGACGGCATGAGCCAAAGAACAAATTCAACGGGATGGACTGCTTGTCTTCACATAATATTTCAAGGCTCCTGGCAGCGTTTCATTGGTCTTCTTACCGCCGTTAAGATGCTGCAGCCCCAGATGAAGGACAATAAGTAGAAGGCAGCAAGCTGTCCCGATTCATTGAACTTGCTATGTTTGGTTTTCGACAGGTGCAACCGCCTATTCATTTTCTGAAATCAGAGAAAATAGGACATGAGACATGCATACCGACGAAGAAAAATGTGTCTGTTATCATTTGTTGTGGGCTGTGTAAGAGAAGGAAATGGCCGTGGAGGATAATATTTGACTGCCTAAGAGGGTGAGAAGGATAAGACTGCTAAGCGAGACAAGGCCAGACCTTAAGTTATGATCACACTTGGGCTGGAAAAAAGGGGGAGAGACACGCACGAGCACACACAGTGACTGTGTTCTGTAGATTAACTACCTATACAGATATCCTCCTTTCGCTCTCAGTCACACACACACAACAGGGGTCTGTGTGCAGAGACACTCACATCGAGAATGTATTCCTGTATTAAGGCGTGGAGTATGACAGCAATGAGCAGGTAGAAGAACACAGTGGCTATGTCTTTAGGACCGTACTGGTACAGGTTCACTTGCTCAGCCCTCTCATCTGATAACAGACAGATGAACAAAAAAACAACTTAGTCAATGGCTTCAAATAAAAGGTACTGGATACATGCACTAAATACTGTAAAATTATATTACGTTTTTGAAATAAATACAAATAAATATTTCAGCAGCATACCACCCTACATCCCACTGCTGGCTTGGCTCTGAAGCTAAGCAGGGTTGGTCCTGGTCAGTCCCAGGATGGGAGACCAGATGCTGGGCCAGTAGGAGGCACTCTTTCCTCTAGTCTAAAAAAAAATATATATACATACCCCAATGTGCCAGGGCAGTGATTGGGGACATTACCCTGTGGAGGGTGCCATCAATCGGATGAAATGTTTAATGGGTGTCCTGATACTAAAGATCCCATGGCACTTATTGTAAGAGCAGAGGTGTTAACCCTGGTGTCCTGGTTAAATTCCCAATCTGGCCCTCATACCATCATGGCCACCAAATCATCCCCAGCTTCCAATTGGCTCATTCATCCCCGTCTTCTCCCTTGTAACTATTCCCCAGGTCATTGCTGTAAATTAGAACGTGTCAACTTACTTGGTAAAATAACTACTAATAAAAATTATGTAGACTTACCAAGACTTTGAGTCACATTGTATTGAATGGTGATGAACATGATAGCAAACTTTGCTGTGACCTGCAATAAACAAAAGATATCAAATAGAAGCAATGTTGTAGCAAAAGGTATTGTCATGGTACCTTGTAACAAGAGTGGTTCTTCCTGATAATGCAGATGCATAGGAGTCAATCACAATAAAATGTTTTCGATTATTGTGGATAGCCAGATGAATATAATGGTTCGATTAAAACCGATACATGCGTTGCAAGAAGAACGATTTCCCTAATAATCCTATTTACATGAATGCATCTGAAACCAGGCTACCTGATGGCACTCTGATAACTGCTGAAAATCGCCAATCAAAATAAACGTTCTACCACAGCGAATGTTATTTTTGGGAAACAAATGTTGTTCTGATTTCAAACATATGACGTGTGTATGTGAAAACTACTTCTAAGACGCATACATTCAGTTGTTCCTAACATACTTCACTCGTGCTAGAGGGAGGCTCGCTCCGCTGGTGCAAGCACATGCGCAGACCAAATACACCGCTGGAACGCCATTAGGGTGTTTACATGATTTAATAATTCGAAAGATTGCCCAGAAAACAAGGTGTTTTAATTGGCGTATGTTTACTTCGATTTTGACATTAATAAGATTAAAATAAAGAGTACGGCGTTTACATGACTATTGCATAATCTGCCTACTGCCATAATCAGTTTAATATCGGATTATTAGTGTGTATGATTGTAAACGTACTCAATGAGACTGACAAATTGGATGGGGAATTGGCTAGATAGCCAACATGCGATCGTGTTTCATTTTCAGAACAAGTTGCCTAGCAGGCTAACTTAGATAGCAAGTTCAGTTAACAGCAACAAGCACTCAATTAATTACGTTTTTGCAGACTTGAATGGGAGTTGAGTAATGTAAACAATCCCCATCGTTTACTGTCACATGCATGGATGTGATAGCAAACTGGCTAGCGCTATCTATCCATTTGGTAATATTAGATAGCTAGCTAGTTGGTGTGACATGCTAGTTGACCAGCAACTATTTAGCACAGTGTGCCTCCTGTCTTCCTTGGCAATCGGTGTGACATATGAGAAGAGATACGCTTGCGCCCAGTCCCCTTTGAGTCTTGCTGACGTTGTCATCACAGTTCAGACGAGGCGTTTTCTTATATACTGTGCAGCATACATTCCAGGGTTTAACACCGTACCTCGAACATCAGGCCGAGGAGAATTATCATAGCCACACATGAAACCATATCCGCGTGATTCTGGATCACGAACTCGTGGCTCAGCACCGGCGGGCTCTTGTTCTTCTTTCGGAAACCCATGGCTGACCGATACAGCTCTCCCTACCTGCCGCTATTCAGTCACTCGCAGCCCCCGCTTGCATTCAGATGCAAACTGTCCTATTTTGTTCCCGCCACTACTACCAGTTCACGGTGTAAATTGCCGTTCATGTGTTAACTAGCTTAGAAACGATAAAAATGTACACAACACCACGCACTTCGTTACTGGTCAGTCAAACGTCCCCTCCCAGTTCGGTTCCTAACACTCAAAAACCGCCCATTGACGTAGATAGGAAAAACCCGCCTCGTTTAACTCATGGTTGACACTATGCTGAACAAATCACGTGCAAGGGAATTGGTGGAGGAGGGTGTCGGTTTCATATCAAGTCAATTAGGGGATTCGATTAATCTGGCACAGGGTGAAAGTTGATTCCATTCGTTTTGGACCCGGGCTGCCTCCCGGGCGTGAGCCAGGTGCCCCGTTCAAAGCCCACGGCGAAGTCTGCTCCACACAAAAGTGACGCAGTTAAGCACGAGGAGTAAAGAGTAGGATTCTGTATTTTCGCATGCAAAATGTATTGCTTTTGATAAAAACGCTTTATCTGCCTTCCCAATGAAAACTAGTTTGAAAATATATGTTATGGAAAAGATGTTTATGTTTCTGCAGGATGCATGTCACGGACCATGCACCGGTGTCCCGAAGTTCAGCGTAATCGAATCCGCCCAATCAATGTTGAGGGAAAGAAGGGATACCTCCAAGCCATCTTTCATTCCGTCCAGTCAGATTCTATTTTACATACTTATCTTCATTATCGGGTACGTATTGATTGTTTTACGTGAAATACCATTTATTCCGTTAGTTTTAGCAAAATAAATCGTGTAAAATAGGAAATATTTCTCAATGTGAATCAGGAAACGGTTGTTATTATTAACGTCAGCAGCTAGTTAGCTAGCTAACGTTAGCTAGTTACTGTAGCCAACAAAGCCCACTACGCAAAGGAAGTAGCTAGTGGTGATGGTGAACCCGTTTGATATAGCTACGTAGTTACACCATTACAAGTCTGTTAAGTATATGGAATTGTACAGCCAAAAGGAACCAACCTTGGTAACTAGGTACACATTAGTGTAATCCTACTGTCAATGATGGTTTAATCTTTCACCATGGCTTGTCACTCATTCAGCCACTCCTGACCCCAGCCTTCACAGTCAATATTAACACAATTATATGTATTTAGTATAGGCTGTCAAACCATATTGATATGAGCTGTTATGGTATAATTTGTCTCTGCCATATCATTTGTACAAATGCCAGGATTTATAGATGTCCATTTCTGTATTAATATGTCATTTTTGTAAGTGGAGTACCGAGTAGCTACAGTCATGGATTACATTTTCTGTACTTAACTTTTTAAACCTAGCTAACTGTTAATTGTTCCGGAAACATTACACAATGGTCAAGGTACCAGGAGTACGAGCTGATTGAAAACCAATCAATATAGACCTAGTCCTTTCGACAATATTTGTCATACAAATTTGTCAAACAAATGCTTCACAGTAACCCAGCCAAGATCCCTAACAGAGCAAGCGGTAAAAAGGCACAGCGTGAATAACCAATAACCCTCTGGCCAAACAGTTGTCCTTTTAGGCAAGACACCGCACACATAGTTCAGAGGAGCGTATGTCCATCTATCTAGGCTAGACAGTTGTCACATTAGCATAGTTGGGTCAGATAAGTATTCATATAGAGGCAGGCGTGAAGAGTCACCGGTGGAAATGGTGAACCTGTGAGGGCCAGGGGCGTCTGAATCTGTCTGACGTTATTCTCATTTTATTCACTAGAGGACAGCATTGCACGTGCTTGGATTGTTTTATGAAACCAATGACTTCTGTGTTCTTTCGGCCCCAATTCTCCACCAAGCACACATGTCCTGTGCTCACAACAACATATCCTTTCAAAAGGGAAAGGGGATACCTAGTCAGATGTACAACTGAATGCCTTCAACTGAAATGTGTCTTCCACATTTAACCCAACTCCTCTGAATCAGAGAGGTGTGGGGGGCTGCCTTAATTGACATCCAGGTCATCGGTGCCCGGGGAACAGTAACTGACTTGTTCAGGGGCAGAACGACAGATTTTTACCTTGTCAGCTCGAGGATTCCATCCTTTCGGTTACTGACCCAACGCTCTAACCACTAGGCTACCTGTCGGAAAGGCTATAATGATATAGCCTAATGGCTTTGCTATTTGCAGATGGTGAAGGCACAGTGAAGAGTAGTAGAAGTTACAAGCACAGAGAGTTAGGGCTCAGACACACCAATAGCGTTTGCTGGCCGAGAATATTTAGCACCTCTGAATGAAATTTGAGAACCGAGTGCGCACCGATTTTACATTTGGAATTGTGTGAAAAATGTTGACAGACGAAACAGAAGAATGTTAGATCCACATTCAATGTGTGCGAGCCTTAGTTACCATTGCTTGTAACCACTGTGTTGGGAGTGTGGCCTGGTGAGCTATTTAAAACATACTCCAATTGACAAACTGGCCTGTCTGAGAGTTAACAATAACAGACAGGTGCTGTTACCCAGGTACAGTGAATTATTGATGATTTTCACGGAGCACATGATGCAAGCGGTAGGTTCCTTGGAACACACGTACATGCACATACTGTAATTTGTTCTGGTCTGCATTGTCTGGCATTACAAAATGTCTCCCCTTTTCCTAACTTTTCTTTAATGTAATAAGTGCTACTTCCAACCTCAATTGTAAGACCAGAAATTAGCCTATATGTTATGGATTAGGCCTTATAAATACTCCAGAACATTAACCATCCACAGAATAGAATGTTAAACAACCCTACAACAAACAACACTGTACCCCAAAATGTGCGATTACGGGTAGTGTTTATAACGGGCCGTAAACTAGATTCAGCCGATAGCCGAATTTTGTCGGAGTGGATGGTCTGGGGCCGGAACATAATTATAGTAATTTGTACACTTCAAACTGACCACAAGTCAGCCAAAAAATAGATTGTATTTGAAAATAACAATCATTTCATGCCTTGATTACATTGAGACACAATCACGCCTAATTTTTAAAAATAAATTGGAATACTTGGGAACAGATTTCCTAAATTACCTTTTTTGGGGGACTGGTGATTTTAGTATTTTTTTAAAACCAAAAACAACCCCCAAACTACTCTGGGGAGCCCCAAAAAAATCACTAATGAGCCTGTTGCTGACCCCTGGTATATAACATTATGTAACCTATTGTATGTATTTATTTTTCAAATATTTTTTTGCAAAGTATTGGCTTTTTTTTTTAAATTTATTTTTTAATTGTATGTTTCTCTTTTAGAGAAACTGCACTTTCAAGTAATGCTGTTTGGCCTGGTAATTTATTAATTATAAAATTATTATTTTTGTAAAATGTTGTAATGTAACTCTTAGCAGATAAAATGAGTCCCATCTTGTTGTAGTATACATAATAGCTATTTCTATTTTGGAACAAGCCCATAAATAGCCTTTCTTTTGAATTTATTCATATTTATTTCAGAATAATTGTAACTTGTTTCCTTTTATGTTAATCCTATTTTTTTTTAATGATCTGGATTTACCATTCAGTTTTTCTTTTAATTCCACTTATATTATAGGGAAACATTCCCTGGTCTACATTTTAAATTGTGTGCAATTTCTCCAGGCCTTGGTTGTAGTTTTGGTGAAGAATGAGCCTATGTGCCCTCTCTCCTCTGAAGACGGCTGAGAAGAAGGGAGGGGTTTAGACAAAGGCCTTCTCTACAAAAATGGAGGTTACAACAGAGCAGCTGTCTGTTTTTCATTTAGTAGATGCTGCCATTTCTACTATATAATCTGTGAAAATAACATAACTTGCACCAGATGCAACCTTAGGAAACAGTATTACATTGTTGTGTGTGTATTATTTTGTGATTTGGGCCTAGCTCTCTCTCTTTTTTTATCTCCATGTCTCTCCTGCACTCAGCGCTGAACAAAGATAATTACTCAGGAAACCCTTCGGCCAATCGGATGCGGTCTTACATCCCGCCTGTGACAAAGGGGCCAGTCAGGGCCTGGCTACCATCAGACAGGCCTGATCGCCTTGCCTGAAGAACAGAGCCTTCCCAGGCTGAGAGTGTCCTCCATGTTTTATAAGTGTTGCCATAACAGTGTGTCAGGCAGCCATGCATCCACAGAGGTAAGCCCTGTCTATTTATCTCAACTCTAATTACAACATTCCTTCCTCCTCCTCCTCTGTTGTGTGAATGTTGCTGTGCAAATCTGGATGTGAATACCTGAAAATCACAGATTGCTTTCCCAAAGGAGTGGGGTGGGGGGGGCTTTGGGGGCAGGGGAGTCCTTGCAAGGCCCCTGTACCACAGAGAGCTTAGGTGGGGGTTGGGTTAGGACTCTCCCCTCTGCGCTCTCTGTCTATCTCTGTGTGTGTGTGTGTTTGTGTGTGGCAGGCAGGCAGGCAGGCTCACATGTGTTCCCCAGACATCCAGGCTGCCATGCAGTGGACTGCAGAGTGGACCATGGCAAATTCTTGGTTTCCTTGTCTTTTTTATAATGCAAAAGAGAGTAAGCTACAAATGGGCAATCTCTTATCTATCTCCCCTCTGCTGTGCCAGCCTTGTGTGTCATGGCACACAAGGCTGGGGGATGGGTGGCTGAGGAGGACTAGTGGGGTGGCGGGATTGGGGGGGGTGTTATGTATCTTTTGTTGTTGTGATTTAGTGTGTCATGCCAGGCCAGGGAGAATGGTCGTGGGGGAAACACATGTGCCTGTTAGACTGACCGGGGCGGGGGGTCTCCAGACGCTGATAGCTAACTCAACACTGGTTTCTTACAGTAAGTAGTGTGTTGGGGGACAAAATTAATACTTTCATAATTAATATCTGCAGATTTTCCCGAGTGGCGCAGTGATCTAAGGCACTGCATCTCAGTGCTAGAGGCGTCACTACAGACCCTGGTTTTATTCCAGGCTATATCACAACTGGCCGTGATTGGATGGCGCACAATTGGCCCAGCGTCGTTAGGGTTTGGCCGGGGTAGGTCGTCATTGTAAATAAGAATTTATTCTTAACTGACTTGTCTAGTTAAATAAAAAAAATGTAATACGAAAATATGAAATAATTCTTCACCAATTGACTCTAAATTAATTTCCAGTCTCACCCTCATCAGAACTGAGTCCTCAGAGTTCATTCAGTGTTCCGAAACCAAAAATGGAGGGTTTGAGGGAAATTGGTACATTTCATTCTTCCTCCACACATTAGTAGCCCTGTGTAGTCTAGTTGTTTTGAAGCTCATGGAATATGGGGTCTCAATTTACGGCCAAAGTCCTCCAGTTTACAGGCCAGTGCTACTTTGACTCTGTAGCTAGCACTCATCCTTGTAAAGCTGCTTCTTCTGCTCTGTGCCTCAAACAGTGGCCATTTTGTGTTAGAAACTGATTGTCCCTCTGGGTAATGCTCCACTCATGTCATTACAAATCAAACTGCCACCCAGAGAAACACTATATTTTTAGTGATTGTTGATTGTGTGTATCTTCTTTGTGTTATGGTTTGTTTGACTTCAGCTCAACTCATACTTGTCTGCATTTGTGTGCTTGTGTTCTCCCCCCCCCCCCCCCCCCCCCCCCTTGCACCGCTCGGGCCTCTCACCTATTTATAGCTGTAGAGACAAAAACACCATTGATCTGCTGCTTCATTTAAATGCCTGGTTTGACGTTTCTGAAATACTTGTGTTAAGATAATCATATCCCCTATTGTAAGTAGGTTATAGAAACTGCATATCTGGCTCTCAATTCACAAGAATCCTTTTTGGTAGCAATTTATAGTACTGTTTCCACTGGTGTTTAATAGGACATTACTTTATGGTTCTTAATTCAAATAATGAATCACAATGAATAACTAGCCCCTTCCCTACCTGTTTCCCAATAGTGCCTAAAATTAAATGTTTGCATGAATCAGAAAGTCATTCATAGGTTCTAATTATGTAATTAGTTACCATGGCATGGCAGATCTTAAAATCCACATTTTACTTTGATATGCCTACAATACTAGAAAAATGAATGTATTTCCATTTGCAATTATGAGCTAACTTTGGTGTCAAATCTATATTAGAATTTCTACATCCTCACTATCAACCACCTTGGTTTGGCTCTATACAAAGCATGTTCTAATTACAGTATGTGAATGGCACATCAACCACCATTACGTTAGCTTCCTCTTTTACTGTGGTTCATGAAAGGATGGGGGATGGGTGGCGCAGCAGTCTAAGGCACTGCATCTCAGTGCAAGAGGCGTCACTACAGTCCCTGGTTTGAATCCAGGCTGTATCACATCCGGCCCTGATTGGGAGTTCCATAGGGCGGCGCACAATTGGCCCAGCGTTGGCCAGGGTAGGCCATCATTGTAAATAAGAATTGCTCTTAACTGACTTGCCAAGTTAAATAATAAAAAAAGGTAAAACATTTCAGTACACTCATGGACAAAGCCAAAAGTGATCCAACACCCCTGGGAAAAAAAAAGAAATGGACAATTTTGAACAATCATTAGGTGAGCTTGGAGATGTGTATAAATTCACGCTCCATTAGCGTTATGTTAGTGGTAGGCCTAATGTTAGTAATCTGGTGACAGGTTATCTTTAGGCAGTCCTCTGGGGTTAGCTGAGGCAGCATTGCTCGTAAATTGGACACCAGGCTTTTATATGGTCTGCTTGTGATTTACTGCCTCCTAACCACAAAGAACAACTCAAAAACCCTCTTCTAAAACCTCTACCCATTCGCTCGGTCGCAATCAAAACAGACTGACAACCTTTTAAACCGAGGTGAAATTACACCGTTTTAATGCATAGGGAATCTCTGCATTGCAGCAGAAAATGTGTTTTAAGGAAGAAAGAAGCCTGCGCACAGCGAGTCGTGTGGCATACCACAGCTGACCAATCCGGTCCCGCCCTGCAGACCCTCCAGCCAATTACAGCAGCAGTTGAGGTTAAAGATTGACAATCGCAGTGAGAGCGGCAGCACAGAGCGAGCAGGGGCCTTCTGGAAAATTCTACAGCCATCTTTGTTTCATCTCCTCCAGACCAGTGTAAAAATCAGGCTGAAGGATTTTTCTTACATATTCTGTGGTATAAGACAAGGTATGCTACTAAGTGTGAATCATCTCTGATGAAGAACATGTTTTTTGGTTTTAAAAAATGTACAAAAATTAATCGTGTATAATGAATCTAATCTTTTTGCAGTGATTATAGTATGAAATGCTGGCAAAAGCATAGAACCTATTTCTGCAAGACTGTGCCTAAAACTAGTGGTTTCATATGGTCTTGAGTGAATGGTAAATTTAATCTTGACGGTGTTGTTTGTGCGTTATATCCCTCAGAGTCAGTCTTCTCTCTGGAGGTCAGGGGCTGCAGGGTGGCAAGGGCGCCAGGTTGTTTCTCCATCAACAATACTGATCCTCAGTGGATTCAAGGACACCAACACAAAGCAGACCCTCCCCCAGACCCAGACCCTCTCTCTGTACTAGACACAACTGTGTTGCATGAGACGGAGAAACAGTGTATTCTCCCCAGGGATAGGTCCTAAGTTTGCCAGATGTCTTTATTCTTATAGTCAAACAATTTATCTTTCTCTCAGTTTCTTTCATATTATTATGCCTAATTATTATTCGACAGCAGTGGGCACAGTAAAAGTGAAACTGAATATGGGGGTTACATTGGATAACTGATTTCCAATTAGCTGGATTTCTTCTCTCTCTCTCGCCTGTCTCGTCAGTCTCCCTCCTGTTGTACTCGGCAGTGACGGTGGTTTGGCTTAACTGTGTTTTGGTGTTTGGATGTTGAGCTGTAATCTCCACGGATCTCCTGTTCCTCGTGTGTGCCTGTGACTGGAGCCTCGGTCGGCATGGGGGAGAGGAGGGAGAGGAGTCGGCTGTGGCCTCCATTTTCTGTGACGAGAACCCTGCTCTGCCTCTGCTTGCCTGTCTCTGAGGAGCCAGTGGAATCTCAAGGCACAGATTCAATGTGTGTGTCTTTTCTTCTTCTTCTTCTATCAGCCATTAATCTTTTGTGGTGTTTGCTAATGTTATCCTGAATTTTGGTCTTCTGGAATATTCATAGATACTGAAGATTTTTTTGCTATCTGTTCTCCTGTGATTCTGCCAGGTTTCAGGAATTCTTCTCCTGGTCTGAAATGCCCTCTGGAAGAACATAGGATGACTAAACAATCTGCTTAGCTAGACGCTACAGGATCAGGTGGTTCTTGTGTCACTCTGGCTGCTCGGTGGGCCTATTTTTGAGTGAATAACGAGTGTGAACCTTGGCTTACTGCTGGGTTGCATGATTAAAGTGCTCTGTCCTCTCACAGTGCTCTCGCTGGTAGGACACGTAGCACAGAGAGTTGGCTAACATTTGCTCTCTTTCATGTTGGCCTCGTTCATTTTTTCATTCTGTGCCTGGAACAGGAAGGCCCTGAAGGGCAGCATGTCTAAACAAGACGAGACTCATATGCTGGATACTTTTAGAGTTTTCTTCCATTTGTATCTTCTTGATCTTCTCTCGTTTTTCAGATTGCATTATCGGTGATTTTATGCCTCAGTCTTTTTGATAATGGCGATTATGGCTAGTGATTTATTGATTGAGACTTCTCATGTGAATGTGGTGACAGGGTTGTTAAGCATTACCATAGGTTTATGAATGCTCAGTGTCATGGACTTGGTTTAATGAGCAGGACGTCAAGGTTTACAGTGCGTGTTAATGAGGGTGGCTTTATTGGCTTAGTAGATTTAGTTAATGGCCTCTCACAGTGGTAGTCATGCTTGGATGCATCAGTGGCTGCCCTCAGCTCTGGCTCTGGAGCATTGTGCATCTCCTTTTTCTACTCTGTCCTTTTTGTCTTCCAGATCAATGACCATTATGGATGTGGATTCTGAAGAATATATCAACTCTAATCTTATCCAAATCTTTGTCTCAAATGTTCCTCTGAGAACATCTATAACATTCCCACTTGTCCACTTCTTGAAAACAAAAATTATTCTAGATCTAGTGCTGAATATTAGCCTGTTAGGCTACCTGTACCTAGACGTTCTCCTATCAGGAGCCACCAGGGTATTGGGTCTGGTTCAGAGTGGGACCTGTGTTGGATCCTGAGGATTATTTTCGGACAATGAATACGACTACATCCTTGGAACGAGGCCCTCAGTGGCCCTGACAAAGGAGGGGCTGAACTCTCAAAGAACCCCATTCATCACCAAGGACCCCCTCCCCTTTCTTCTCCTCATTTTTCTTCCTGAGAGGGAATTAGAGGAGAGCAAAACCAAATACACAAAAAGCTCCAGGCTTTGATTTGTCCGTTTCTGTAAATGGAAGAGGCTATAGTTTACATTTTCGCACAATATTGTTTGTTATTGATATGATTTGCTGTGGAAATCTTATTTTGGCTGTTAAGAACAGGCTAGTTAACAGACCTATGTAACAGGTAAAAACCTGTAGCTAGCTAGTCAGACCAAGGTGGACTCCGTAGAGCTTACTGAAGTGATCTGGTGTAGTGGGTTTCTATACTGAACAAAAATATAAACTCAACATGTAAAGTGTTGGTTCAATGTTTCATGAGCTGAAATAAAAGATCCCAGAACTTTAAAAGGCCACTCTAAAATATGCAGTTTTGTCACACAACACAATGCCACAGATGTCTCAAGTTTTGAGGGAGCGTGCAATTGGCATGCTGACTGCAGGAATGTCCACCAGAACTGTTGCCAGAGAATTTAATGTTATTTTCTATACCATAAGCCGTCTCTGTCATTTTTGAGAATTTGGCAGTACGTCCAACCGACTTCACAATCACAGACCACGTGTAACCACGCCAGCCCAGGACATCCACATCCGGCTTCTTTACCTGCGGGATCGTCTGAGACCAGCCACCCGGACAGCTGATGAAACTGAGTATTTCTGTATGTCATAAAGCCCTTTTGTGGGGAAAAACTCATTCTGATTGGCTGGGCTTGGCTCCCCAGTTGGTGGGCCTGGCTCCCAAGTGAGTGGGCCTATGCCCTCCCAGTCCCACGCAAAGCGCCCCTGACCAGTCTTCAAATCCATAGATTAGGGCCTAAAGAATGTATTAAATTGACTGAGTTCCTTATATCAACTGTAACTGAGTAAAATCGTTGAAATTGTGGCGTTTATTTTTGTTCAGTATAGGAATAGCCAGTTGTGAGAGCTGGGGTTTGGGTGGCTACCAAAAATCACCTTTTTACACTCTCATCCATGACTGTCTGAGGCAATCTTCTGTGAGTCACCGTCCATTTTGAAGGTGAAAACCCTTTTGTGATGTAGCCTACGCATTTGTGGAAGTGTTTTTGTAATCATTGAAAACCCCAAAATGTGTTTAAGGCGTTGCTCTTTTGAATGAGCTTGCATTGTACAGAAAGATCTTCTTTAGTGTAGGTAGGTGGGCAAATGGGGACGCAAACAAACTCGTCAATGCATGGCCCTCATCAGGACTGAAGCCCTTGTCTCTCCATTGTGTCCTGGAGGACAGGAGCACACAGCCTACTCGGTTGGATGGCCTTATTTGTTGTGCTGAAGCACAAGTGTTGCGTTTTATTGCAACTCTTGTGCAAGCTGAATAAAGAGGTCCTGTTGCCATGGAGATTCTCTCCGGTGGCACCCCATGGAACACAAACTCCCAACGTCTAAAGTTTATCTGACTGTGATTACCAATGATTATAGACATGCATAGGAAGACATGATTACTCTGAAAAAAAATGTGGTTGTCATTTAGGAGACTCTTATCGAGAGTGACTTACAATTCGTGATCATGAATGATCTTAAAGGCCATGGATCTGAGATTTAAGTCAATTCTGTGCCACCGGTTGCGCCTTAGATTTGGTAACAATAGTAACCTATTGATGTTTCTCAATAAAGCTGATGAGGTAACCACAATGGAAACCTGCTGAAACTCTGGTGACTTTGTCCCCTGGGACCCTGCCCTAGGTGGTGTTCCACTTGTTTACTGTGTGACATGATTTGTTTTGTGAACACTGTTTGTGACTGACTCTCTCTCCTCCTTTCATTCTGTGCTGTGCAGTCTGGCTGAGGACGAGGTACAGACGGAGTCGGATGTGGTAGAGGGGATGGATGTGGCACTGCGATCCAAAGGTAAGAACAAGGCCCTGCATGCTAAGACCAATGTTGTATTTTGAGAAGACCGCATATTCTAGTATTCTTCTTCTAGTGTTTATCTTACCGTTAAACATACTTGTTGTTTGATGTGGATCTCATAGAGCTACACAGAGCAACCATTGTGCCATTCAGTTAAAATCGTATCACCACTACCTCTGAGGTTGTTGCACGGGTTCAGCCTCACCATCACGTGCTGTGGATGTTAGCCTATGTCACCATTTAGGAGGCATCCTTCACACGTGATCACTATCACAGGGCCCGACCACACTGACTTAACATATGAAATTTGTTGCCAGATTGGGAAACCTAGCAGTAGGGTTTGGTGACCAAAATCCCTTATCTGGTTGGATTCAGTATTCCTGGGCAACCACCATATTAAGTCTCTCAATGAAGGGGTTCTGCTAACAAAAAGAATGCTTGAGGATTTACTCTGCCTTTGACCTTCAAATACCCCCCCATCTGAGTGTCATTGTGTAGAGTGGCCTGGGACTGGGAGTGCCTCTGTCGCTCTAGCCTTTCATGCCAGGGATCTAGTCTCTGTCCTTCTAAGATTCCTATAAGCTGCTACTCTCTGTGTTGTATGTATGGTTACCTGGTGTCCCCTCTGCTCCTGACACTAGTGTCTGACCCCGGGTCAGCAGAGCGGGTGCTGGCAACTCAGAAGAGGAAGGTGTCCAGCCCAACCCACTCCTCCAACGGCCACTACCCCTCAGACACCCCTCCAAGCCCCTTGAAGAAGAAGAAGAAACCTGGAGCCGTCCACAGCAACAACAAAGACCAGGTGGGGTGGAGGTGTAGTTTGTGACTGTGTGTGTGTGTGTGCACCTGTGCATGACTGATTGTGCACCTGTGCATGACTGATTGTGCTTCCAGGTTTAAATGAAAGACACTGCTTCATGTTCTGTGGTCGGATGCATTTGTTCATATCCCAAAAATGTCTACCATGTATTGATGATTGACTATTAAGATGATTTATCAGTCTGCTGATTAATCATGATAACTGTTTATAGAGTAGAATACTTTAAAATTACTTTTCTAAACTGCCTTTTTTGGAAAGAGTAGATATGCCTGCCAAATATGTTTGTTTGTGTTGTGAATGCTTTGTTTTACATGTATGACATGATTCAACCCCAAGCCAAAACCTTTGAATTCAGTTCCACTGACAATGAACATGTCATACACACATTCTGAACAGTCACATACAGTGGGGCAAAAAGGTATTTAGTTAGCCAGCAATTGTGCAAGTTCTCCCACTTAAAAAGATGAGAGGCCTGTAATTTTCATCATAGGTACACTTCAACTATGACAGTCAAAATGAGGAAAAAAAATCCAGAAAATCACATTGTAGGATTTTTTATGAATTTATTTGCAAATTATGGTGGAAAATAAGTATTTGGTCACCTACAAACAAGCAAGATTTCTGGCTCTCACAGACCTGTAACTTCTTCTTTATGAGGCTCCTCTGTCCTCCACTCATTACCTGTATTAATGGCACCTGTTTGAACTTGTTATCAGTATAAAAGTCACCTGTCCACAACCTCAAACAGTCACACTCTAAACTCCACTATGGCCAAGACCAAAGAGCTGTCAAAGGACACCAGAAACAAAATTGTAGACCTGTACCAGGCTGGGAATGCTGAATCTGCAATAGGTAAGCAGTTTGGTTTGAAGAAATCAACTGTGGGAGCAATTATTATGAAATGGAAGACATACGAGACCACTGATTATCTCCCTCGATCTGGGGCTCCACGCAAGATCTCACCCCGTGGGGTCAAAATGATCACAAGAGCGGTGAGCAAAAATCCCAGAACCACACGGGGGGACCTAGTGAATGACCTGCAGAGAGCTGAGACCAAAGTAACAAAGCCTACCATCAGTAACACACTACGCCGCCAGGGACTCAAATCCTGCAGTGCCAGACGTGTCCCCTTGCTTCAACCAGTACATGTCCAGGCCCGTCTGAAGTTTGCTAGAGAGCATTTGGATGATCCAGAAGAAGATTGGGAGCATATCATATGGTCAGATGAAACCAAAATACAACTTTTTGGTAAAAACTCAACTTGTCGTGTTTGGAGGACAAAGAATGCTGAGTTGCATCCAAAGAACACCATACCTACTGTGAAGCATGGGGGTGGAAACATCATGCTTTGGGGCTGTTTTTCTGCAAAGGGACCAGGACGACTGATCCGTGTAAAGGAAAGAATGAATGGGGCCATGTATCGTGAGATTTTGAGTGAAAACCTCCTTCCATCAGCAAGGGCATTGAAAATTAAACGTGGCTGGGTCTTTCAGCATGACAATGATCCCAAACACACCGCCCGGGCAACGAAGGAGTGACTTCGTAAGAAGCATTTCAAGGTCCTGGAGTGGCCTAGCCAGTCTCCAGATCTCAACCCCATAGAAAATCTTTGGAGGGAGTTGAAAGTCTGTGTTGCCCAGCAACAGCCCCAAAACATCATTGCTCTAAAGAAGATCTGCATGGAGGAATGGGCCAAAATACCAGCAACAGTGTGTGAAAACCTTGTGAAGACTTACAGAAAACGTTTGACCTCTGTCATTGCCAACAAAGTATTAAGATAAACTTTTGTTATTGACCAAATACTTATTTTCCACCATAATTTGCTAATAAATTCATTAAAAATCCTACAATGTGATTTTCTGGATTTTTTTTCTAATTTTGTCTGTCATAGTTGAAGTGTACCAATGATGAAAATTACAGGCCTCTCTCATCTTTTTAAGTGGGAGAACTTGCACAATTGGTGGCTGACTAAATACTTTTTTGCCCCACTGTAGATATGTGCTGACTAGTATTGTGTCTTGTTCACTGATTGGCTGATGTGGGTTGATGTGGTGTCAAGCATGATACCCAACACAAAACTGGTTATTGGTCCACCAGGGAAAGTCATCAATGAAATTGCACATTGTAAGTCTGACAACTTAAAAATATGACAATAACACAAACTTCCGGTTTAGATCAAGAACAATGACATTACTATCGTATAGGCCTACATTGATATTGACTAGACCAATTTAACAGTCTTGTGTTTGGTGCCTGCCTTATTTTGCCTTACATGTTGCTTATTACCCTGCCTTACTTGCCACTTTGTGATTATCTGTGTGTTTCTGTTGCACTGCACCTTTTGTGTTTTGTTTTCTGCGTGTGTTTTGAAACCCGCCCCCTGTTTCTCTTGCCTGCATTTCAGTCAGAACTAAGACATGGTCCCTTTTACTATGTGAAGCAGTCATCACTCACCACAGACCCTGTTGATGTTGTCCCGCAGGACAGCAGGAATGACTTCTACTGCTGGCTGTGCCACCGCGAGGGCCAGGTGCTCTGCTGTGAGCTCTGCCCGAGGGTGTACCACGCCAAGTGCCTCAAACTGCCAGCAGAGCCCGAGGGTGACTGGTTCTGTCCAGAGTGTGAGGTACTCACTCACGTGTGTGCCGTGCGTGTGGGTGTGTAGGTGTATATACGTGTGAAAGCGGTATGGGAGTGTTCCGGGCACATTCTCGCTTAATCACTAGCTTAATGTCCGCTTGCTCTTTGGGGTGTCAGGTGATGGGGTTGGAGGCATGCTTGGGGTCAATTCCAATTCGACTCTGCATTCTAGTAAAATAATTAAATAAACATATTATCCTATAATAATGGTACTACATGTGTTACTTCCTAATTATTGAATTTAAATGGAATGGACCCCAGGCCTGTTTAGATGGGGCTAACATAAAGTGGGCAGGATCTTTATCGTCCCTCTCTAGATGGATGTTGCCTCCTATGAGGACTAGTACCACAGTCTCCTATAGATTATGACATACTGTAGATGCATAGTTAATAGCCAGCCCAGCGACCTACTGTGAGTGGTTGTGTTTACCCAGCTACTATTTGTCAATGGTACATTGTCCTGACTTCGTCATTTTTTCTAGAAAATCACAGTAGCAGAGTGCATAGAGACACAGAGCAAGGCCATGACTATGCTAACGATAGACCAGCTGTCCTACCTGCTGAAGTTTGCCCTCCAGAAGATGAAACAGCCGGGGGTAAGTTAGTGAAAGTCTCTCTCATGCCCTCTAGGTGCCCACTGTGGGCTAGAGATGGTTCTATCGCTTCTGTTGTTTATGAGAGTTGAACTAATACATATTTCTTCTGTGGGCAGACTGAGCCCTTCTGGAAGCCTGTGGCTCTGGAGCAGCACCCTGACTATGCTGAGTACATATACCACCCAATGGACCTCGCAACACTAGAGAAGGTACCATTACATTCACATTTCAGTCATTTAGAGCAGACGTTTATCAATTCCCGACTTGGAGCCCTCTAATAGCAAGGCAATGATGAGCTTTTTGAGTCTATAAATCGTGGTCTACAGATAATACAGTGCCTTCAGAAAGTATTCACAAGCCTTCATTTTTTCCACATGTTGTTGTGTTGCCTGAATTTTAAATTGATTACGTTTAGATTTTGTCACTGGCCTACCCAAAATAACCCATAATGTCAAAGTGGAATTATGTTTTAAGAAATGTTTACTAATTAATAAAGAATGAAAAGCTAATATGTTTTGAGTAAGTATTCCACCCATTTGTTATGGCAAGCCTAAATACACTGAACAAAAATATAAACGCAACCATTTCAGTTCATATCAATCAATTGAAATAAATAAGTTAGGCCCAAATCTATGGGTTTCACATGACTGGGAATACAGATATGCATACGTTGGTCACAGATACCTAAAAAAAAGAATAAGTAGGAGTGTTGATCAGAAAACCAGTCCGTATCTGGTGTAACCACCATTTGCCTCATGCAGTGCATATAATTGATCTGGCTGTTGATTGTGGCCTGTGGAATGGCTGTGTGAAGTTGCTGGATATTGGCGGGAACTGGAACACGCTGTCGATCCAGAGTATCCCAAGAATGCTCAATGGATGACATGTCTGGTGAGTATGCAGGCCATGGGACATTTTCAGCTTCCAGGAATTCAGCTTCCAGATCCTTGTGACATGGGACGGTGGATGAATAGCATGACAGTGGGCCGCAGGATCTCGTCACAGCATCTCGGTACATTCAAATTGCCATCTATAAAATGCAATTATGTTCATTGTCCGTAGCTTATGCTTGCCCATACCATAACCCCACCGGCACCATGGGGCACTCTCTGTCTGCCATCTGCCCGGTACAGTTGAAACCTGGATTCTTCCATGAAGAGCACACTTTTTCAGTGTGCCAGTGGCCATCGAAGGTGAGCTTTTGCCCACTGAAGTTGGTTACTACATCAAACTGCAGTCAGGTCAAGACCCTGGTGAGGACGACAAGCACATGAGCTTCCCTGAGACGGTTTCTGACAGTTTGTGTAGAAATTCTTTGGTTGTGCAAACCTACAGTTTCATCAGCTGTCCAGGTGGCTTGTCTCAGACCATCCCGTAGGTGAATAAGCCTGATGTGGAGGTCCTGGGATGGTGTGGTTACACGTGGTTTGCGGTTGTGAGGCCGGTTGGACGTACTGCCAAATTCTCTAAAACAACGTTGGAGGTGGCTTATGGTAGAGAAATTAACAGAATTATCTGCCAACAGCCCTGGTGGACATTCCTGCAGTCAGCATGCCAATTGCAATCTCCCTCAAAACCTGAGACATCTGTGGCATTGTGTTTGACAAGACTGTACATTTTAGAGTGGACTTTTATTATCCCCCAGCACAGGGTGCACCTGTGTAATGATCATGCTGTTTAATCATCTTTTTTTATATGCCACACCTGTCAGGTGGATGGATTAGCTTGACAAAGGAGAAATGCTCACTAACGGGGATGTAAACAAATTTGTGCACAAAATTTGAGAGAAATAAGCTATTTGTGCATATTGAAATGTTCTGGGATCTTTTATTTCAGCTCATGAAACATGGGACCAACACTTTACATGTTGCATTTATGTTTTTGTTCATGATATGTTCAGGAGTAAAAATTGTAAACAAGTTGCATGGACTTACTCTGTGTGCAATAACAGTTTTTAACAAGATATTTTAATGACTATCTCATCTCTGTACCCCACACTTACAATTATCTGTAAGGTCCCTCAGTCGAGCAGTGTATTTCACAACACAGATTCAACCACAAAGACCAGGGAGGTTTTCCAATGCCTTGCAAGGAAGGGCACCACCGATTTGGTAGATGGGTAAAAATAAAGCAGATCGAATATCTCTTTGAGCATGGTGAAGTTATTAATTACACTTTGGATGGCATATCAATACAACCAGTCACTACAAAGATACTAGAGTCCTTCCTAACTCAGTTGCTGGAGAGGAAGGAAACTGTTCAGAGATTTCACCATGAGACCAATGGTGATTTTAAAACGGTTACAGTATGGCTGGGCGATATGGCCTGAAACGTAATCTTAAAAAAATAAAACTATCTACATTTAAAAACATAATTTCTCTAAATAAGCTTTGTTGTACAATTAAAGGTCAAATACATTGCATTTAAAACAGTCAAAAATAAGCTAATGAATTCAGAGCTTGTGAAATTATACCTAGACTGAATATATGCCTTCCACAACTATAAATCAAATCAAATTGTATTGGTCACATACACGTTTTAGCAGATTGTTATTGCAGGTGTAGCGAAATGCTTGTGTTTTTAGCTCCGACAGTGCAGTAATATCTAACAAGTAATGTCTAACAATTTCACAACAAAAATTGTTGTGAAAGACGCACTAATAGTTTAATTACTTTATCAAAATAGTTGTACCTACTGTTTTTCTTATGATCACTGATCTGGCTTTCAGGTGTGTCTATAAAATGTACTTTTTATTACATTTAACCAGAACCATGCATAATGCACATTCACTAACAATGTAGCAGTTATTATAGTCAATTAACACCAATCTCATAAATCATCTCTCAAGCACAAGCCCATGTGCTAGTTAGAAGTCAGCTAATATTTATATTTTAAGTTTAGCCAACTTGGATCAAATATATAATTTCACAAGCTCTGAATTCAGCTAACAAGGCAAAATAGTTGAATTGTTATGAACACACCCTTCTGTCCATCTCCAACTGTTTGAACAGCATGCTAGTCTGTCCACTTTGTTCAGATGTTGAAATCAAGTGGCTTACCTTATTTCTCAGAATGAGTTGCCAATTCCTTATATAATTGTTTTATGCTTATTGCAGATTTATAAAACAGTCATCCAAATAGCTAGTATAACAATATTTGACAAAAATGCTGCTAGCGATACGTGGTACCATAATGCGGGCGAGACAAACTGAGCATACATTTTCTAGAATGAATGTTCATTGGTACATCTGTTTTAGTAGTGTTGGCTCTTGCTTGAAATTTGAGGAGTTGAAACAAACAGGGTATGGTTCAAAAGATTAACTTCTCTATTACAGTAAAATAATGTCTCAATATGTTTGTGTCCATATGACCGATTCTGTTGGATCGAACCTCAAATGCAAATGGCGAGTTAAAACCGTTTTGTCAGAGAGGTAGAAGTGATCTTTCATCTTTGTTGTTATGGTAGGGGGATTGGCTTGGGAGAAAGAGACGAACCGAGAGGTTTCACTCTTGCCAAAATCTGTCAAAATAAGCCCAAAGTGTTTCTAACACAAGGCCAAATATACACTGGAGTTGCTTAGAAAGACAACATTAAATGTTCCTGATTGGCCTAGTTACAGTTTTTTAAATTTAAATTTTATTTATTTCACCTTTATTTAACCAGGTAGGCTAGTTGAGAACAAGTTCTCATTTTTACAACTGCGACCTGGCCAAGATAAAGCATAGCAGTGTGAACAGACAACAACAGAGTTACACATGGAGTAAACAATAAACAAGTCAATAACACAGAAAAAAAAAGTCTATATACATTGTGTGCAAAAGGCATGAGGAGGTAGGCGAATAACTACAATTTTGCAGATTAACACTGGAGTGATAAATGATCAGATGGTCATGTACAGGTAGTGATACTGGTGTGCAAAAGAGCAGAAAAGTAAATAAATAAAAACAGTATGGGGATGAGGTAGGAAAATTGGGTGGGCTATTTACCGATGGACTATGTACAGCTGCAGCGATCGGTTGCAGCTGCTCAGATAGCATAATTTTTTACTTAAATCGGCTTAAATCTATGGCAAGACTTAAATTGTTGTTTAGAAATGATCAACAACCAACTTTGACAAGAGTTTGAAGAATCTTAAAAATGTCTAAAACCATGTTTTCACTTTGTCATTATGAGGTATTGTGTGGAAAAAAGGCATTAAGAGTTGGGCCAAATTTTTTTTTAAACATAGCGTTGTTTAAATATTCCCCATGTAATGTTAATGGGGCGCTAACATAGCTGCCATAGAAGTTTGTCATGTAAATGCATCATTATGCAGAAACATTAAAGCGTCAATCAGCAGTTAAAACAATAAAGCGTACTCACCACCATTGTTTCGGTAAAAAGCAGGGGGGGGGATGGGGCTGGAGAAATGTCACCACTCTCAAATTCAAAGACAGAGCTATGGCTACAAGGACTGACCATCCATGATATCAAAATGATAGTTTTAACCATCCTTGTTCAATGGGCCCAACTCTCTAAATACATGGCTCTGGTGTAATCAAATCATATTTTTCTCTGCTATATTGGTAGAATATGAAAAAGAAAATGTATGGCTGCACAGAATCCTTTTTGGCTGACATGAAATGGATCTTACACAACTGCATCATCTACAATGGAGGTAGGTCAAAAACACATGTTTAAGACAGTTTCCTCACTATACTGCTTGCAACATGCTTTGGAAATAAAACTTGGCTCTTACAAACATGTTTGTTCCAGGAAATCACAAACTAACAGCAACAGCAAAGGTTGTTGTGAAGATCTGTGAACATGAAGTGAGTATCATTTTTACATGATGACTGAAATGTCATTTGGTTGTGTGTTTTGTTTTCTCCTTTCTAAATGTATTTCAGTAATGTGGAAAATGCTGTTTTTTTCAGGTGAATGAAATTGAGGTCTGTCCGGAGTGCTACCTGTCCTCGTGCCAAAAGAGGGACAACTGGTTTTGCGAGCCATGTGTAAGACAAATGTTTCCTCATCTTCTTTTGCAAAGGACATTTTATGGATATAAATGTAAATGTTTGTCCCGTGACTTAAGGTCACAATTCGGTTTGTCCTGAAGACAAATGTAGATTGTAGATTAGCCTAAATGTAATGTTTCAAATCTCAAAAATACTCTTTACAACACAGGTAAAGTCTTTGCGAATCCTATTCCTCTGTTTGTGTTTATGTTATTTTATCTAACCGTGACCCCCGGTCTGCCCCCCCTCTCAGGGTCACCCACACCCCCTGGTATGGGCAAAGTTGAAGGGCTTCCCCTTCTGGCCAGCCAAAGCACTACGGGAGAAGGATGGACAGGTGGACGCACGCTTCTTCGGACAGCATGACCGGTGAGCCTTGCTATTTAATGAAAGTGGCGGATGAAAGAGACTTTTCATAGTAATTACTGAAGTACTGTTTGCATTCGTATGGTATTGGACTCCTCTGAAGGTAATCATAGGTCTCTCTGCTTATCCTACTCCTAACTTGTCTCCCTGTGTTTTTTCTCTGCAGGGCGTGGGTTCCCATTAACAATTGCTACCTCATTTCCAAGGAGATTCCCTTCTCTGTGAAGAAGACCAAGAGCATCTTCAACAGCGCCATGCAGGAGATGGAGGTCTATGTGGAGAACATCCGCAAGAAGTTTGGGGTGTTCAACTACGCCCCCTTCCGCACCCCCTACACGCCCAACAACCAGCTTCAGATGTTGCTGGACCCAGCCAACCCCGACGCAGGGACTGTGAAGACGGAGAAACCTGACAAGATGCGCTTCAACTTCGACATGACCGCATCTCCCAAGATGCTCTTGGGCAAGAGCTCTCTGTCGAGCGGGATGGGACGGAGGATCTCTCTCACGGACATGCCTCGCTCTCCCATGAGCACCAACTCGTCTGTACACACAGGTTCTGACGTGGAGCAGGATGGGATGGAGAGAGGGCCTAGGAACCCCCCATTCCACTACAGCGCTGGGGAGGATTCTATGGACTATACCGGTAATTAACATGCTCCTGAATCATATAACTATATAACGCATCATATAACTAACTAACACCCTATAGTCACATTCAAAACACAGGTTAGGATCAAGACTCAAACCATTTGTGGAGGTTAAAGTGTTATGCGTTATTGCCTCAGCATCCCCTGCCTCAGTGAAGATGGGCCATGCAGGCAGCATGACGGGCAGCCCCAAGCCCTTCTCCCCTGGTCTGGTGCCCAAACAGGAGAGGGCCCCAGGCACAGGCAGCATCCTCAATCTCAACCTGGGTGAGTCCCATCTAACCCCACCCCCTTATGTAGCACCTTGTCTTGTGCAGTCTGTTTGGTTAGGGCAGGGTTGGGTAAACTATGGCCCGGCAGGAGGTTTGAGTATAGATTTTTTACATTTTATTTTGGGTTATAATTAGTAAATTATTATTTGGAGTAAAAAAAAAAATAATAATAAAAAACACACTCCGCACCTGAACGTCTAAAACTATATAGTATGTACAAATTATTATATATTTTCAAATTACTGCCCATTTTCTGGCCTGCAAATTGATTTTGACATTTAAAAAAAAATCCTGATGTGGCCCTTGAGCCAAAATGTTTTCCCACCCCTGGGTTAGGGGTTATGTTTTGGTTTTGGTTGAGTTTTAGTGTCCGGGTTCATAAGGTCATGGAATTTTTAAATTATGTTTTCCAGGCCTGGAATGTTTTAGGAAAATGATCAAATCCAAAAAGTTTTTGAAAAGTCATGGAAATTAATTAAATCATTTCTGTTAATGTAAATAATTTAGGCACAGTTTTTAAAATATTTAACATAAAATAAACATATCAGACAGGATCGGAATATGACACTTCAGTGCATATGTGTGTGTGCGCAAGCGTCACCTGCATGTGTGTCAGTGTGCCTTGCTCAAGGAGAGAGACAGTCGGACATTACATTCCCTCTATGATTGCAGCAGTAGGTAGGCCTAGCCTATAAAATATGATAGAGAACAGACTAATTGGGTAGCCAATTCAAAACATATATTGTAGCCTGGCCAGTTAACTAGAGAGAGAACTGTTTAGTTGTTATTAGTCATGTCCCAGAAAACTTTCCACTTACGGTAGGTACACTTGCGAATAAGGCCATAAAAAGTGTCATACAGATTATTCATTTAAATTATTATTTTTGACGAAACTAACAATTAACTTTGTCATTGTATTAGTTGGGATTATTTTTAATTTCGATGAATCGAGTCATGTTAATCAAAATAATAATGTGTGAATTGTGATCAGTAGTTTTATGAACTGGTTTTGTAGATACTTCCAGTTGATTTGGGCATCCGATGTATGAGACATTGCAAGTCAATAGATACTAATCAGCCTGCAAAGTAAACACTTCTAAGGTAGCTAAGAGAAACATGACTAAACTAGAAAAGGTGAATTTCCTGAAGAAAATTTGTGGGCTTGTTTCAGCTGAATAAAAATATTAGTAACCGACCATACAGTTAGCCATTTGATCTTTGGTATATTGAATAATGAGTACATTATTGTATAAAGGTATAAAACATATTTGGTTGCAATGTTTTACATCAAGGGTGGTCAACCATCCTCCAGGAGAACTACTGGGTGTGCAGGCTTTTGTTCCAGTCCCCCTCTAACAAAACACATTTTAGAAATGAGCTGCTCAACCGGGCCTTGATAAATGAACATTTATGTGTATGATCCAGTACCTCTCCAGACTGAGGGAAAGGGGGATACCTAGTCAGTTGCACAACTTAATGCATTCAACCGAAAATCTGTCTTCCGCATTTAACCCAACACCTTGGATTGACCCCATGTGTATTATTCAGTTGCCTAATAGGTATTCTACTTGGTGGGGTGGGTTAAGTGCCTTGCACAACAACAGGAAATGGTACATGGGATCAGAGAGCAGCTTCCCAGTGTCGGTACTACATTTATGTACATAGACGCCACAAATTGTTGGTCATGGAAATTTGGTTAAAAGTAATGGAGAAGTCATGAATTTCCATCTGTCAAAATGTTTATGAAACCTATAGTGTTTGTCACAGATCGTGTGAAGGCTGAGATGGACCTGAAGGAGCTCAGTGAGACAGTACAGCATCAACAACAACAACAACAACAGGGGTCATCACTCCTCCTCACCACCCCCAAGAGACCCATGAGGAGCCTGGACAAGACCATCGAGAGCTGCAAGGCCCAACTAGGTACACACATACATTCACACACTTTCACACACCATCCATGAATTGTGTCTAGAGCAGGGATTGGCAACTCTAGTCCACGGGGCCGGAGTGGTGTCACCCTTTTCCCCATCCCTAGCAAACACAGCTGATTTAAACTAATTGCATTCTAACTGAAGATCTTCATTATTGGAGTCAGATGTGTTAGCTGGGGCTGGGGCAAAAGTGTGACACCAATCAGGTCCCAGAGGACTGGAGTTGCCCATCCCTAGTCTAGAGGAACACATTTGAAGACCTATAAATGATACGCTCATGTTCATCATGTATTAATTCTATGATTTATATGTTGTTTCTTTATCCCTGTGCAGGCATTGATGAGATCTCTGAGGACGTATATAAGGGCGTGGAACACAGTGACTCTGAGGATTCTGAAAAGTCAGACTCCAGCAACAGCGAGTACCTTAGCGACGAGGATCACAGACCGAAGAGCGCCGCCCATGACAACAAGGACAAAGCAGAGAGGGAGTCTAGAAAGAGGCCCAAGGCAAGCACACCGGTAGAGGACAAGGGGGCAGTCACAGGGACCAGGGATAAAAAAAACTCTGAAGCCCTGCTCAAAGACAGACATGGCAGCAATGGTCCAGAGAGAGATTCCCGGGAGAAGCCCATGACTCCCCAGACTCAGCCCCCCACAGACAGGCCCAAGGCTCTAGAGGTGGGTAGGGCAGGCGCACCCCGGGCCCTTGCTGGCCCAGACCAGGACTCCGACTCAGAGAGGGAGCTGGTGATTGACCTGGGGGATGAGCAGGGGGGCAGAGACCGTAAGAGAGCCAGGAGGGAGCCAGGGGCTGTAGCCACTAAGCCCACGAAGGAGCCCCCTGGCACCAAGCTGGAAGGTGAGGGCTCATTTCAAGTCTTGTTTATTTTGTTTTGTGTACTCTAGTTGCTTCGTATTATAATTTTTTGAGAGACTGAGGCCTAAAGGCTCATCAGATGGAAGGAAAATACAGTTTGTCTGTCTTTATTTAATCAATGTTTTTTTTCTCTCTGACCAGGTAAATTCCCCACCGTAGTGACCCCCCCTCTAGCCTCCGCCACCTTGTCCAACCCCAAAGACCCCAGTCAGCCCCTCATCAACCCCACACTCAACCTGTCCTCTAGCCAGCCCAACACAGCCTTCACCACCCCCCCTGCAGCTCCCACCCTAGCCACCACCCTCTCCTCCACAGCTGCCTCAGCCCAGTTGGCAGCGAAGAAACAGCGCCCCCTGCTGCCCAAAGAGACAGCTCAGGCAGTGCAGAGGGCAGTGGTGTGGAACCCCGCCAACAAGTTCCAGACGTCCTCCCAGAAGTGGCCCATGCAGCAGGAGGAGCAGCCGGCTGGGCCAAACCAGACACAGGTTCCTGTTCCTGTCCAGGCTCCGACGCAGGCACAGACACGCAGCCCACAGCAGGTCCAGTCACAGCAGCAGTTGCAGGCATCCTCCAGTACACGTTACCAGACCAGACAGGCAGCAAAAGGTACATAGAAACCCAGTCCACTAAACACAACTCCCCAACATCTGTAAACGCATACACAATTATCTCATATTAGTTCATATGAGCTGAATTGTAGTTTTCTTTCATTCCTCTTTTCTTCTGTGGTTTGCAGCTGTGCAGCCTAGAGATGGTCCCCAGACCTCAACCTCATCAGTTACCTTGGTCACCTCTGGTGCCTCCTCCACCTCTTCCTCCTCTTACCTGGCAGGAGACTTTCAGATCCCCACAGCTTCAGCAGATGTGGCAGCTGACATCGCAAAGTACACCAGCAAAGTGAGTTAGCCTGATGCTATATGTCTAAACAGAATAAATAGATGGAAACTTTACAGGGGAAAGTTTATTGATTCACAGATTTTTGTGTTATATTGATATGGAAAGTTACCTGACTGTGATCAATCTGTGAATTGTTATAATCTCACCTGATCTCTTCAGATGATGGACACGATTAAAGGGACGATGACAGAAATCTACAACGACCTTTCCAAAAGCACTTCAGGAAACACAATCGCAGAGGTGAGTGCTGCTGAAGAGACTTTTGGTTGAGTCTGTAACATAAGTAAATTTCTCTCCTGTCTCACTGCATTGTGATAACTGTTGAATATTTTTGCCCAGATCCGACGGCTGAGGATAGAGATAGAGAAGCTTCAGTGGCTACATCAGCAAGAGCTGTCGGAGATGAAACACAATCTTGGTTTGTTATACTTGCCCTTTCCTTAAAAATATAATCATATTTTAGGTTGGTATCAATGTGAGTGTACAAAATAATAAGAACACCTTCCTAATATTGAGTTGTACCCCCCCTTTGCCACCAGAACAGCCTCAATTCGTCAGGGCTTGGACTCTACAAGGTGTCTAAAGCGTTCCACAAAGATGCTGGCACATGTTGACGCCATTGCATGTTAGCTGATGGCCTTTGTGTGGTGGACCATTCTTGATACATACAGGAAACTGTTGAACGTGAAAGACCCAGCAGCGTTGCAGTTCTTTACACAAACCGGTGCGCCTGGCACCTACCACCATACCCCATTCAAAGGCACTTAAATATTTTGTCTAGCCCATTCACCCTCTGAATGGCACACATAGACAATCCATGTCTCAATTGTCTCAATGCTTAAAAATCCTCCCCTTCATCTATACTGATTTGAAGTGGATTTAATAAGTGACATCAATAAGGGATCATAGCTTTCACCTAGATTCACCTGGTTAGTCTATGTCATGGAAAGAGGGATCCCTAGTCAGTTGTCCAACTGAAATGTGTCTTCTGGGGGGCTGCCATAATCGACATCCACGTCTTTGGCGCCCGGGGAACAGTGGGTTAACTGCCTTTCTCAGGGGCAGAACGACAGATTTTTACCTTGTCAGCTTCGGGATACGATCCAGGAACCTTCCGCTTACTGGCCCAAAGCTCTAACCACTAACCACCTGCCATTTCTAATGTTTTGTACATGTATGTTTGTCTTTGTCAGCCAATTCATGAGTGTATGAGATTGACTGTGTTATTTTATCTATGTGTTTCTAACATTTTAATAATGCAAGTGTGTGCATTATAGCTGTGTTTCTAATATACTCATTCAATGCATGTGTTGTAGGAAGTTTATAAAACACATGCATAGTACACATTTTTATCCATGTTACATTCATATTCATTCATTATATTTGATATCAAGTGAATTCTATTCATAGATTTTCTAAATGTGTCCTGTCATGTCCTGTAGAGCTGACTATGGCAGAGATGAGGCAGAGTCTGGAGCAGGAGAGGGAGCGTCTGGTGGCGGAGGTGAAGAAGCAGATGGAGGTGGAGAAACTGCAGGCAGTGGATGAGACCAAGAAGAAGCAGTGGTGTGCGAACTGCAGGAAGGAGGCCATCTTCTATTGCTGCTGGAACACCAGCTACTGTGACTACCCCTGCCAGCAAGCCCACTGGCCAGAACACATGAAGTCCTGCACACAGTCAGGTAAAATAATAATTTAGTTATTACACACACAAAAGATGTAATTTGCACCAAAAATGTCCTATGCGCCAACATTTCTGAAAAACCCCACTCCAGGGTTTCTTCTTGATTATAAAGGGGCTTAGTTGATGGGCGTTTACAAATCTCTCCAAAGAGCGGATATTTCTTTTTGCAGTTTTCAAGCTAGTTTCCTGCAATTCTATGCATTTTTACATGGATAATGCAGTGTTATTTTGCTCAAACATGATAACTAAATGAATACTAAACTCAGCAAAAAAAGAAACGTCCTCTCACTGTCAACTGCGTTTATTTTCAGCAAACTTAACATACAGTGGGGCAAAAAAGTATTTAGTCAGCCACCAATTGTGCAAGTTCTCCCACTTAAAAAGATGAGCGAGGCCTGTAATTTATCATAGGTACACTTCAACTATGACAGACAAAATGACAAAAAAAATCCAGAAAATCACATTGTAGGATTTTTAATGAATTGATTTGCAAATTATGGTGGAAAATAAGTATTCAGACATGTGACTAACAGAAATTGAATAATGTGTCCCTGAACAAAGGGGGGAGGGGTCAAAATCAAAAGTAACAGTCAGTCTCTGGTGTGGCCACCAGCTGCATTAACTTATTGGTGACAGGGGGCAGTATTTTCACGTCCGGATGAAATGCATGCCCAAATTCAACTGCTACTCATCCCCAGAAGATAAGATATGCATATTATTAGTAGATTGGATAGAAAATACTCTGAAGTTTTTAAAACAGTTTGAATCATGTCTGTGAGTATAACAGAACTTATTTAGCAGGCAAAACCCCGAGGACAAACCATTCACATTTTTGGGGGGGGTTCACTCTTTTCAATAGGTTTTCATTGGGAATCCAGATTTCTAAGGGACATTCTTGCAGTTCCTATTGCTTCCACTGGATGCAGTCTTCAGTCTTTAGAAATTTGTTGAGGTTATTCCTTTGTGTAATGAAGAAGTACGGCCATCTTGAACGAGGGTCACTTGAAGTTAGATACTGTTAGATAGAGGCGCGTGACCAGAAAGCTAGCTACAGTTTGTTTTCCTCCTGTATTGAACACAGATCATCCCGTCTTCAATTTTATTGATTATTTACGTTAAAAAATACCTCAAGTTGTATTACAAAAGTAATTTGAAATGTTTTGGCAAAGTTTACAAGTAAATTTTGAGATATTTTGTAGTTACGTTGCGCAAGTTGGAACCGGATCAAACTTGCCAAATAAATTGACATTTTGGATATATATCGACGGAATTAATAGAACAAAAGGACCATTTGTGATGTTTATGGGACATTTTGGATTGCCAACAAAAGAAGCTCGTCAAAGGTAAGGCATGAATTATATTTTTATTTCTGCGTTCTGTGTCGCGCCTGCAGGGCTGTGTCATGACGTTGCCCTCTTTGGGTACATCGAGCACCATCCCCCGCTCTCTGCTCCTACAACCAGACTGCTGTGGTCAGAGAGAGGTCATAAATTCCTGAGGAGAGGATCTCCTCATGGCCACACAGTATAACGACAGAGTGAACTTAGGGATAGAGAACAAAGGCATTTCTTCCACCTCACAGAACTTGAGGTCCGAACAACATTTATGTTCCGTGTAAGGTATAAAAGATCGGTGAAGAATCCAGCTATGAACTGGTCCATTTGTTACATTTTGGTGAGGCTCATGGGAGACGGTGTGGCCACATTACCATAATGCTGTTTATATAATAGCCTCAGATATGAGGTTCACATCTAATTGTTGTATAAGATGATTGAGTGAGGATAATACTGTTTGTAAAATTGTGTAATGTGATGTTGGACTGTTTAATGAAGGAAACTCCCAATTCCCTTTTGAGTTGAACTAAATCAGAGAACCACCCAGTTAGAGTTAGGCATCCTGGGACAGCCCCTTTTCTGCAATTCCGAATAAAACCCCAACTTTAAGAAGTTCTCAGTAGACCATGTTTTCCTCCATTACGAAGGGACAAAGGTTGCAGACCATTGCTGAATCTTTTAACCATGCCACGTGGTTAAACTCTTAGACTATCGATACCGACAGAATAAGAACAAGTCTTTGATATTAAATACTAGTCTGCAGCTAGGAATTCGGTATCATTGAACGCGAAGAACGACAACCGCCGAAAACATTCATTCTACAACCTCATGAATGAATGTCGCTCTGAACTATACCCTCTAACCACGACAGAGAGAGAGAGAGAGAACGAAAACTCTCCAACAGAAACTAACTTTTCAACACTTTTCAACACACTGAGCGTAAATATATATTGATTGCAATTGTTCCCGAATGAGTGAGCGTTCATGTGCAAAGGATTAGCATTTCAATTGTTATAATTATTAACTCTGTAGTGACTTCTCAGTCGACCCCCACTTACCTTTTGTGTAACAAGCCGCCATGCCAGTTTAGCCCACTAGGGCACATTCCCCTATCATTTCTTGTAACCATATTTACTTTGTTTGTTTGTGTGTGCACTTCTGTGATTGTTTAGTTAGTTAATAAATAAATGATTTAAGATAATTGATGTATGGATGACTCGTGGTGAAGACTGCGTTCGTGCAGATAACCAACCATTTATGACGTTTGGAATGAGCCTAACATGAGGTAAAATAAATAATTCATTAATCAGAAGACTATTGACCAGATATGAAAATATCTGAGGTTATATTAGGAAATTATAATTTTGTAATCTGAATATTTCCCTTGGTGCCCCGACTTCCTAGTTAATTACAGTTACATGATTAATCAGTTTGATCGCGTAATACTAATTACAGAGGATCTTTGATAAAAACTAAGTCTTCAATTAAATGATAGTAAAGACACGACAGTTGAAATATGCTCTCTTTGTTTACAGAGGTGCTATCGTCAGATAATGGCATCGTTTGCTTTCGCCGAAAAGCCTTTTTGAAATATGACATGTTGGCTGGATTCACAACAAGTGTAGCTTTAATTTGCTATCTTGCATGTGTGATTTAATGAAAGTTAGATTTTTATAGTATTTATTTGAATTTGGCGCTCTGCATTTTCCCTGGCTTTTGGCCAGGTGGGACGCTAGTGTCCCATATATCCAGGAGAGGTTAAGTACTGTAGTGCATCTCCTCCTCATATTTGCCAGTTCTTGCTGTGAGATGTTACCCCAATCTTCCACCAAGGTACCTGCAAGTTCCCAGACATTTCTGGGGGGAATGGCCCTAGCCCTCAACCTTCGATCCAACAGGTCCTAGACGTGCTCAATGGGATTGAGATCCGGACTCTTCGCTGGGCGTGGCAGAACACTGACATTCCTGTCTTGCAGGAAATCACGCACAGAACGAGCAGTATGACTGGTGGCATTGTCATGCTGGAGGGTCATGTCAGGATGAGCCTGCAGGAAGGGTACCATATGAGAGAGAAGGATGTCTTCCCTGTAACGCACAGCGTTGAGATTGCCTGCAATGACAACAAGCTCAGTCCGATGATGCTGTGACAAACCGCCCCAGACCATGACGGACCCTCCACCTCCAAATCGATCCCGCTCCAGAGTACAGGCCTTTGTGTAATGCTCATTCCTTCGACGATAAACGCGAATCCGACCACCACCCCTGGTGATGCCAGTCCTGTCTGGTCCAGCGATGGTGGGTTTGTGCCCATAGGCAACGTTGTTGCTGGTGATGACCTGCCTTACCACAGGCCTACAAGCCCTCAGTCCAGCCTCTCTCAGCCTATTGTTGACAGCGCTGATGGAGGGATTGTGCGTTCCTGTTGTAACTCGGGCAGTTGTTGTTGCCATCCTGTACCTGTCCTGCAGGTGTGATGTTCAGATGTAACGATCCCTGTAGCGTTGTCTTAGGCGTCTCATAGTACGGACTTTGCAATTTATTGCCCAGACCACATCTGCAGTCCTCATGCCTCCTTGCAGCATACCTCAGGCACATTCACGCAGATGAGCAGGGACCCTGGACATCTTTCTTTTGGTGTTTTTCAGAGACCGTAGAACGGCCTCTTTAGTGTCCTAAGTTTTCATAACTGTGACCTTGACACTAACAGCTTACAGACGGTAGGCAATTAACGACCGTTCCACAGGTGCATGTTCATTAATTGTTTATGGTTCATTGAACAAGCATGTGAAACAGTGTTTAACCTCTTGCGACGAGCAAACCCGTATCCGGGAGCGTAATCAGCCTCAAATGCATTAGCATAACGCAACAGACATAAATACCCCTAGAAACTTTTCCTATTCATGAAAATCGCAAATGAAATGAAATAAATATATTCAAACACAAGCTTTGGTCAACAAACTTATTTGACACGTCAAATAGTGTTAAATAGTGTATTTGTTTTGACACGCAAAGACCCAAACGGTGTTTCATAGAAATCCTGGTTGAGAATGAAACGACTGAACAAATTAACAACTTAACAACACAGCAAGTAAGTGAAAAAAATAGGTTTTGATTATGTTTTACTGGTAATGGGGACATACGTAAATGCCAACAAAATAACTTTTTGGTCAGTGTGTGTGTGTGTGTGTGTGTGCAACCTTTATTTAACTAGGCAAGTCAGTTAATTTAAGAACAAATTATTATTTACAATGACGTCCTACCCCGGCCAAACCCGGACGACGCTGGGCCAATTGTGTGCCGCCCTATGGGACTCCCAATCACGGCCGGATGTAATACAGCCTGGATTCTAACCAGGGACTGTAGTGACGCCTCTTGCAGTGCCGAGATGCAGTGCCTTAGATCGCTGCATCCATGTGTGTGTTTTTGAGTATTTAACTGTACTAGAATGCTTTAAAGGCCGCTAAAAAATGTATCGCTATCGTTTTTTTTGGCAAGGAAAATTTTGGATATCGGTATCGGCCAAAAATGTTATATCGGTGCATCACTAATTGTTAGTTCTCAAAGATTATTATAGTCACAAATATATAGATTAATTTTTCCATCCCGGAAAATATATTTTAAAAAAGATATACCATTTTGGACTTACGTGACCCGAATAAACTCTTAGGCGGCCCACCCAAGGATTACAATGGCAGAAAAGTCCCTGCTCTCGCACAAAAAAAAAACATACACATCGTCTTTCTCTGTATTTTACTATCTAAACTTGTATCATGTCCTCCTCCCTCTGTTCTGACAGCAACAGCTTCTCAACAGGAACCAGAGGTGGAGTCAACCTCTGACCCCTCAGCCAAACCACCAGGTCCCTCTTCCAGCGACCAGCCCCCCTCTGGTACAGCATCTGCCCCCACAGACAAAGGCTCCTCTCCTACCTGCAGCGTGGACAAGTGCAAGGACAGGGCCTCTGTTACTGTGCCCTAACCACTACACTGCACTGCACATTTTTACTCTACAATCCTACATTCTGTTAAATGTATGTATCTGTCGGAAAGGGACTAGAGGATATGTACAATAGACCAAATCTCTCTGCGACCAACTAATCTGGGAATGTCGAGCGAATCTCAGTATGACCACAGAGGCAATTAAACCACCAAACACCCTCAACCTCTCCTAGTCAGGCTCAGGGCTTTTAAATGCCATGGACACTCTTTGCATGAAGGCCTGCTCCTCTGTGATTCAGCTGACTTGTCCCGTCTCGATTTGTTCAATGTCTGCTTCGTGATCTGATATTTCAAGCCATCTTTCATCCTCCTCAAAGTCTGTGCCCTAGACTGAAGGAGTTACTTACCTTGTCCTTGTGACTGTATTTCATCTGGATGTAATACATTTTCATTACCTCTCTCCTCCTTTCATCCCCATTTGATGTCCCTCTTACCACCTACCTTAACGATATAGGTATCTACAGGAGAGCCCATCAAAAGATCAGACATCAAAGTTTTCTGTATTCTGACAGCACTCTTAAAGGAAAACTCCACCCAAAAACTCTCTTGGTATTTGTTTCATTTGCCCATGGTTTATATAGTCCCAAAATGTATTGCATGTCAGCAATCAAGTTTAAGATATGTAAATGTTAAAATGCAGAAATACAGCCAGTATGATGCTGCGTATTGCATCATTTGGGTGGAATTTTCCTTTAGACAATCTTAAACTGTGATGCTGCTCTTTAAAATATACCCCAAGTTTTTATAGTTATTTGCCAACGGAAGTGTAATGGCACATTATTGTGCCAGCCATTTTTGGGACACCCAACAGATTTAAAATATAAATTCTACATTGTCAATACAGTTTAAAATATTTCATAATTGAGTAAATTGTCATTAAGTTATCAATCTCTCCCCCTGTGTGTGCATTATTGGTTCATACTCATATTATATAGTAACTCAGTGTTTACATAGAATTTAACCAACTGTGATGTATAAAAAAAACATAATGGCTAAAACTGTACAATGTTTTTGTAAGAAGACACATGGACAATATTTATAGTGCTACAACAAGCATATGAGGTTCTCTTTTTTATAGCACTGTTTGGGAATGTTCCAAATGTCTTGAAACAGCTCGACTCTGGAAAACAGTTGTATTTGAAAATGCATTATAAGACTTCCTATGAATGTCACTAGGACCCTCTGTTCGGACTCTGTCAGATCTATTTCTCGCATCTACCTTCGTTGTTGTGGTTACTTCGGACTATGATAAAGCGTGTTGGAGGGTAAAGGAAACTACAAAAGTTATTATTATACTGAGCATGTTTATTTGTCCCCTTTTTTGTCTCACGTGCTCTTGTTTACATATTGTACATACAGTAAATGGATTGTTAATGTCTTAAAGAAAACAATTAAAACAGGTCTGACCAACCTGTCTTGTGAAAGTGCTTTCTTGGAATAAGTGGGCTTTGTTGCCACCTGCTGTCCTACTGGTAACAATGTTTAATGGTTTAGCTAAGTAGCATTTGTTGGTGTGCTCAAATTCAAAGCTAGGCTATACAGTGTTTGTTTTCAATTTTATTGTTTACAAACATTGGAGTAAAACAAGCTTATATTTTGGGTTCTGATGGTGGTACGACAATTGAATTTAGCTCATGAGGCATTTATAAGTTATTCTGATTGTGTGTGTGTACAGTGGGGCAAAAAAGTATTTAGTCAGCCACCAATTGTGCAAGTTCTACCACTTAAAAAGATGAGAGGCCTGTAATTTTCATCATAGGTACACTTCAACTATGACAGACAAAATGAGAAAAGAAAATCCAGAAAATCACTGTACGATTTTTAATTAATTTATTTACAAAATATGGTGGAAAATAAGTATTTGGTCACCTACAAACAAGCAAGATTTCTGGCTCTCACAGACCTGTTACTTCTTCTTTAAGAGGCTCCTCTGTCCACTCGTTACCTGTATTAATGGCACCTGTTTGAGCTTGTTATCAGTATAAAAGACACCTGTCCACAACCTCAAACAGTCACACTCCAAACTCCGCTATGGCCAAGACCAAAGAGCTGTCAAAGGACACCAGAAACAAAATTGTAGACCTGCACCAGGCTGGGAAGACTGAATCTGCAATAGGTAAGCAGCTTGATTTGAAGAAATCAACTGTGGGAGCAATTATTAGGAAACGGAAGACATACAAGACCACTGATAATCTCCCTCGATCTGGGGCTCCACGCAAGATCTCACCCAGTCGGGTCAAAATGATCACAAGAACGGTGAGCAAAAATCCCAGAACCACACGGGGGGACCTAGTGAATGACTTGCAGAGAGCTGGGACCAAAGTAACAAAGCCTACCATCAGTAGTAACACACTACTCCGCCAGGGACTTAAATCCTGCAGTGCCAGACGTGTCCCCCTGCTTAAGCCAGTACATGTCCTGGCCCGTCTGAAGTTTGCTAGAGAGCATTTGGATGTTCCAGAAGAAGATTGGGAGAATGTCATATGGTCAGATGAAACCAAAATATAACTTTTTGGTAAAAACTCAACTCGTCGTGTTTGGAGGACAAAGAATGCAATTAACTTAAGCGGGCTGAATAATTTTGCACGCCCAATTTTTCAGTTTTTGATTTGTTAAAAAAGTTTGAAATATCCAATAAATGTCATTCCACTTCATGATTGTGTCCCACTTGTTGTTGATTCTTCACAAAAAAATACAGTTTTATATCTTTATGTTTGAAGCCTGAAATGTGGCAAAAGGTTGCAAAGTTCAAGGGGGCCGAATACTTTCGCAAGGCACTGTGTGTGTGTATATATAAATTATTTAGTCCACAAAGGTTAGGTAGGAGGACTACTTATTGGTAGGCTATTGTTTGAGCACAGAAGGCAGCTTTTGTGGTTACTTGAATTTTTGTAGCTATACTTCCAAAAGGCTTTATGTAGAAGCACCTTTCACCATAAAGATGACTCATCATGCATATAACCCGTTTGGCATGGACATTGCCACTGAGGGCTTCCATCATTTGAAAGTAGTCAACTGGTTGGAGATTCCTTTGAATTGGGAGCAAATCAGCCAATGAAGAAGAAAATGTACTACTTCAAAATGGAGATCACCTCAGAGTGGTGAGGAGGAATCTTCCATGTCAGGAAGCAACTTTACCATTTTGGTATTCAGGTTTCACTCAAACGTTGTAAGCTTTGTTTTACTATTGACAGTTATAGCTGAGTTCGGAGATGGTTTTTAAATTTTCTCCCCTTAAATATAAGTAATCAGATTTATTTGTTTCAGTCTCTGTATTATTGGTGTAGTGTTAGCTGGTCTTGGACTGACTGGTCTTGGAATTGTGACAACGGGCAGCCTCACCCCGCTTGGCTCTGTGGGATATGTAGTGATTTTGCCAACACTGCCAGTACACAGCAGTGGTGGTCGGTCGGTAAAGTTTAAGATGGGAGGACAATTTTTTATTTATGAGCATGGCCTTATTTCTATTACAGCACATTGGATGACTGTTGGATGACTAATTCATATTCCATTCACCCAGCTCAATGTAACATCGTTAGGTTTAGGCTACTACATGATATTCAAATTTTCCCTATACCCATTATGAGGTTGCTACAACCTAGCCTATGATGTGGGTGCACAGGTCAAAATATATTTTTGAGTAATCAAGGTGACAAACAGTGACACATTCAAAACCGCCTTGCACACTCTTGCCTGCATCTAGCTGATCTGGGGTGTAATCATTAGTCCAACAGTTGCAAACGAGAGTTTCTATTGGACAAATTCAGGTATGTTTATCCCCATTTTGTTCCGTTTGCTTCCATTTTTAGAAGAAAAAAAACAGAATCGGCAGAATGAATACACCCCTGATCACATGCAAACACAGTTCACTTTCATAGCAGACACATATAAACAGCATGATCAGTTTGCTCGTTGTATAATTCCTTCTCACATCTATACGCTCTCCTCTCACCTTTTCGCTTCGCTTGTGGACTTCAGTGCACAACACATCAGCTGTATGTAACCAGGCAAAAAAAACTTTCCAAGCCAAACCTTTATATCATAACGCTAACCGCTACACAAAGCCTACATCGTTGTCACCATATTACCTAACATTATAGTCAACATAGCTACTAGAACTAATGCATTAGTAAACTCGCCACAATCATGCAGTCAGTTTAGCAGTTACACCGGCAGGCCCCGGTAGCAATACATTTATACAGTGCCTTGCGAAAGTATTCGGCCCCCTTGAACTTTGCGACCTTTTGCCACATTTCAGGCTTCAAACATAAAGATATAAAACTGTATTTTTTTGTGAAGAATCAACAACAAGTGAGGTTGGATGGAGAGCATTTGTGAACAGCAGTTTTCAGTTCTTTCCACAGATTCTCGATTGGATTCAGGTCTGGACTTTGACTTGGCCATTCTAACACCTGGATATGTTTATTTTTGAACCATTCCATTGTAGATTTTGCTTTATGTTTTGGATCATTGTCTTGTTGGAAGACAAATCTCCGTCCCAGTCTCAGGTCTTTTGCAGACTCCATCAGGTTTTCTTCCAGAATGGTCCTGTATTTGGCTCCATCCATCTTCCCATCAATTTTAACCATCTTCCCTGTCCCTGCTGAAGAAAAGCAGGCCCAAACCATGATGCTGCCACCACCATGTTTGACAGTGGGGATGGTGTGTTCAGGGTGTTGCTTTTACGCCAAACATAACGTTTTGCATTGTTGCCAAAAGGTTAAATTTTGGTTTCATCTGACCAGAGCACCTTCTTCCACATGTTTAGTGTGTCTCCCAGGTGGCTTGTGGCAAACTTTAAACAACACTTTTTATCTTTATCTTTATCTTTAAGAAATGGCTTTCTTGCCACTCTTCCATAAAGGCCAGATTTGTGCAATATAAGACTGATTGTTGTCCTATGGACAGAGTCTCCCACCTCAGCTGTAGATCTCTGCAGTTCATCCAGAGTGATCATGGGCCTCTTGGCTGCATCTCTGATCAGTCTTCTCCTTGTATGAGCTGAAAGTTTAGAGGGACGGCCAGGTCTTGGTAGATTTGCAGTGGTCTGATACTCCTTCCATTTCAATATTATCGCTTGCACAGTGCTCCTTGGGATGTTTAAAGCTTGGGAAATCTTTTTGTATCCAAATCCAGCTTTAAACTTCTTCACAACAGTATCTCGGACCTGCCTGGTGTGTTCATTGTTCTTCATGATGCTCTCTGCGCTTTTAACGGACCTCTGAGACTATCACAGTGCAGGTGCATTTATACGGAGACTTGATTACACACAGGTGGATTGTATTTATCATCATTAGTCATTTAGGTCAACATTGGATCATTCAGAGATCCTCACTGAACTTCTGGAGAGAGTTTGCTGCACTGAAAGTAAAGGGGCTGAATAATTTTGCACGCCCAATTTTTCAGTTTTTGATTTGTTAAAAAAGTTTGAAATATCCAATAAATGTCGTTCCACTTCATGATTGTGTCCCACTTGTTGTTGATTCTTCACAAAAAAATACAGTTTTATATCTTTATGTTTGAAGCCTGAAATGTGGCAAAAGGTCGCAAAGTTCAAGGGGGCCGAATACTTTCGCAAGGCACTGTAAAAGCTTACCTTGACTTGAAATAATTCCTGTGTTGGATAGCCATAGCCAGCTAGCTAACATAGCATCCCTCTGTTTGAGCCAGGTGTTTCAGTAGGCTAAACTAGCTAGCTGCATTTTTAAATAAAATATTTGGTTAAAAACTGTTAAACTATTGTCTCTCTTTGTCAACTACTCACCACATTGTATGCACTGCAGTGCTAGCTAGCTGTAGCTTCTGCTTTCAGTACTACATTCATTCTCTGATCCTTTGATTGCATGGACAATATGTCAGTTCAGGCTGCAAGAGCTCTGATTCGTTGGAGGACGTCCTCCGGAAGTTGTCATAATTACTGTTTAAGTCTATGGAAGGGTGTGAGAGACATGTGCGTCGTAGGTTTTGTATTGAAGTCAATGTATCCACCATGGCCACTACCCTACTGAGTGCTGTTGAGGCTACTCTAGACAATCTAGTCTTATCTGTTGATTAAATTAAACTTGATTAATATAATGAGTAATCCAGGAATGTCACGAGTTAATTGACACATGAAAACTTTTGAAAATAGCAACTCTATAGAGCACAATGACTACAATGAATGGCTAAATTACTTCCGGACACACAGAGCTCCTCCTCCTCCTCACTGCTCTATGGCGCTGACCATGGTATCACAGACCCTATAATGGCAGATACAAAGATGAGTCCTAGCTCTATGCCACAAATAGAACAATAAGACAGATATTTCACTGGATGTATAAATATGAAGCATCTGCTTGACGTTTCCATTCACTACCAAATATGGTAGTGAGAGTAAGCTCAGGGGCCTGCAGTGGGAGAAGATGGAAGGAGATCGATTTTCTCCTACATTCTGCACATTTTCTCATCGATTAAACATTTGATCTCAATGTAGTTTTCTGATCCCAAAACTAGAATATGTTATGAACAGCGTGGACTAAGTTTTGTAGCCTTTAGCCTTTGCCAAATTTGTAAAAAAAATTGCGTTGTTTAGAAGGAGCACACGCGCACTTCACAGAGTAGGCGTTCCCTAACGAAAATATGCCGATATATGCTAGCACGGGCCGATCTCGCTATCGCTTGCTTGGTTCTTCCCACCTCCTTGCTTGTTCTGGCCACTATGACTCATCTGTTCCCATTGGAAACGACAGGCTATCTTGGTATAGTTTAAAAAACATTTGTCCATGCCTTTCACACACCATTGACCTCGCGAGCATTGTGCGTACTTCTCGCGCGACTTCTTTCCATCTCAAGAGCTGGAGCTTGATTGAGCGCTCATGAAGAGAGGAAGAGGCGAAACAAGAGGGATAACTGCCCAAAAGCTGTCTTCACCAGCAGGTAGCGTTTTTTCCTCTCACCAAGCGGATACTTTTTTGTATGGAGGTCAATGAGACAGTGTCGAATTTGGTTAACAAAAAATTTAATTGCTTATTTGCTACGTGTGGATTATTTGATCGAGTAGAAGTTTCGTAATGATTAGGTTGTTACGAGTGTACGTACTGATATAAGTAGGACACATGACATACCGGCAACTTTGAGAAAAAACACTTAATATCGGTGTTGTGCGATATAAGTAGGATACATGACATACCGGCAACTTTGAGAAAAAACACTTAATATCGGTGTTGTGCGATATAAGTAGGATACATGACATACCGGCAACTTTGAGAAAAAACACTTAATATCGGTGTTGTGCCTGGTCGTCACTAGTTACCACAGCCACAAAGTCGTAAACCCTGTAGAAGTCTACAACAACGTATCTTCTTAAAATGGGATTTTAAACCTAACCCAAACCGTAACCACACTGCTAACCTTATTCCTAACCCAGACCTTAAATTAAACCAAAATGCACATTTTTGCTACGATGAATGTTGATTATTGGTACTTTGTGGCTGTGGTAACTAGTGGAAACCATTATGCCTGTCTGTTCTCTCATTGGCTAGAATGGTCTGACAGACTTGCCTCTTCCCGTCTACCTTGTATTTTTGAATAAATGTATTTTCATTGATAATAACAACTCGTTCATAACCAAGTGGGAAGGTGGTATTTACCACATATGACAGGAAACAATTCAGTTGAACAGTCCTTCAACTGGTAAATTACTCATTTTTTTGTGAGAAAATAAAATGATGCATAGCTCGAACATTGTACAAAACTATATACAAATATCAAACATAACAAAATACCCCCCAAAATACAATAAATCCAGAGAGACACAAAAAAATTACATTTTGATAAATTTTGACATTTTCAGATATAGTAAGTTTCTAATTTTGTCAGAAAGCCGTTTTCATTTCAAGTTAAAGAATACTGTTCGCTAGCTAGCTAACGTTAGCTGGCTGTCTCGCTAGTTAACGTTACGTGTATGATCTGTGTAGTAATATTATTTGTATCTCAAAGCCATTTGCATTGCTAGTTATAGCCTAATGTTAGCTAGCTTGCTAACATTGAACCTGGTTGGCTAGCTAACCTGAAGATTCATGCAGGGTAGTAACATTATGAGTTGGGATTAAATAAAAATCACATTTTATTTGTCACATACACGTGTTTACCAGATTATATTGCGGGTGTAGCAAAATGCTTGTGTGAAGTTCCTTGAGGGCCGTCATAGTATCGGCTTGAGGGGGGATATACACAGCTGTGACAATAACCAAAGAGAATTCTCTTGGGAGATAATACGGTCGGCATTTGATTGTGAGGTATTCTAGTTCGGGTGGAGTTGAGTTGAGGAGTTGAGTTTCTGTATGTTATTACAATTACACCATGAGTCGTTAATCATGAAACATACACCCCCTCCCCCCTTCTTCTTCCCGGAGAGATGTTTATTCCTGTCGACACAAAAGACTGAGAATCCAGATGGCTGGTCCGACTCCGACAGTATATGCCGGGAGAGCCATGTTTCCATGAAACAGAGTATGTTTACAATCCCTGATGTCTCTCTGGTAATACTGGTGAGTTACCGCCGTTCTGATACCCAATAGTTCTTCCCGGCTGTATGTAATAACACATAACATTTTGTGGGCTAACAATGTGGTTCAAATTAGGTTATAACGTTAGGCCAACGAGACAGTGTCCAGGTTCTAAAATTCTGTGGTAGAATGCCTTGCTTTTATTTTGTCACAACAGTCACAACCATAAGCTATTTTCTGTAATTGGCTCGCCATTAACTTGTAAATAATGATCTTGTCGTGAGTTTATTTTTCCGTAATAATGAAGACAAATGAGCTAAAGTGAAGACGTTGTCAGCTATATAATATTGTCATTATTTGAACTGGCTTGCCAGCTAACTTAACATTAGCTAGCTGGCTAACAAGCTAGAAACGAACTGAAACATTGTTTACAAAGTTGCTTTTAGTTACCTGGTTTGCTAGATTGACATAAACTAACATTTTTAAATGGGTGGGTTTATTGGTGTTGAAATACACTAGTTATGCTATTTTGGACCACCAGTGCTGCCGATGTCATGCAGGCAATAGTTTTTGTGATTATACTTTTTCATAACGACAACTTTGATGTCTGACGACAATAGAATGTTTATGATGTCACTGCGACAACTGTCGATAGACGTAGTATAAACCAGCCTTTAGACTTGAAAGCTTTGGTTGTTTAGTACATGGGCTCACATGTGAATCCTTAAAGAGATGGGTGGAGATAAGGCTTAAGAGGGTGTAAAAGATGCTGAATGGGTGTAGACAAAGAATAGCTCTTCAGTAGGTTTACCAAAACATTTAAGGGCCATTTTCTCAAAAGTTATTAAACTTTCAAAGCAGAATTACTTTCCCATTGTTGTGGTGTATGATATACCATTTTATAGCTCTGTTGTGTCTCTAATTTTATCCAATGTAAAAAACACTGTTTCAAATTTTGCTGCATAAGACCAAATCGAGCCGGTCGGTCACAAATACTGTAGACACTTCTTTGATAAATAGCTTTTTCTTTATTTTAGAGATGTTATGTAATATTGTATTGAAACATTTCCCCCCCCCCATGAAATTAATTTTATGGATGAACATTTTTCCCAATAAAATAAACACATTCACCATTTATTGGCAGCCACTACCAAAGATGTTAATGCTTATAGGTTTACCCATCTTATCACTAATATATATTTTCCTATCAGTCCAAAATATTTCACTATGCAAACAATCACAAAAGCTGCATTCATTTTCAACATTAATTACATATTTAGAAATAAGACTATTACAAGGATAACATCTGTGAAGGATCTTGAAAGAGACTTTTCTTACTTTATTAGTTTTAGTCCACCCATGCTGTCATTTCACATAAAATGATGATGCCCATTGGAAACTTGCAGCAGGGGTAAACGTCCTGTTTGTAATGTCTCTGACTAAATTGTTCTTAAATTTCTAATATATTGATGTCATTCATTTCTACACAACTTAGTGCATATAATGAAAAGCTTGATCGATCCTTCAGTAAAGTAAAGATTCCATTGGGAATAGCTTTCTTTAAAATGTCATGTTCCTTACACAACATAACAAAGCTATATTTGGCTAATAATTCATTGTACATATTAAGATTACCATTATCATTTATAAGTTGACTAACCAAAGATGTTATTGGAAAACTAAAAATGGAAAAATAAGGTTTTATTTCTATATCTAACATCGACGTTATTCCAAATAAAACATTTATATGGAGAGAAGTTGTGCTTGTATATCAAGGACCAGCACATTAGAGCTTGTTTTGGAAATGTTGCAAATTTAACAGGAATTTTAACCACAGCATGAGGGCATTGGAGTAAAAAATGAAGCCCCACAATTTTCTGGAAAATAAACAGTAGTTTTTTTTAGATACTTCTTCATCCAGTTCACTTTTGTAGTCTGATTAAACAGTGTAAAATCTAAAACATTTACACCACCATCACAAATCTTGTTGGTAATAACATTCTTTCTGATCTTTTGTGGCTTATTTTTCCAAATTAAATAGAATAATAATTTGTTGAGAGTGGTACACGTAAACTTGGGAATCTCTAAAGATGTAAAAAGATAAGAAGTTTGAATAAACCCTCTGCCTTTAACAGGATAACTCTACCCTGAAGATATACATCTCTTGCCAACCATGAATAAAATGTATTTTCTATAGATTTAATTAAGGGACTGACATTAATATCTTTCATTTCATTAGTATTTCGGGTAATTTTGAGTAGGTTACAACATCGTTGACAGATATTTCAGGACTCACTGTGTCTTTAAGTGCTTTAAGTGGTAAAATTTCACATTTTGCAATATTCAAAACCAAACATGACACCTGAGAGAATTGCTCTACTGGATGTAGGGTTACTGGAACCTGATTTTCATTTCTCAAAAACTGGGTTGTATCGTCAGCTAACTGGGAAATCTTCACCTCCATATCACATACAATTGAAGTCAGAAGTTTACATACACCTTAGCCAAATACTTTTAAACTCAGTTTTTCACAATTCCTGACATTTAATCCCAGTAAATATTCCCTGTTTTAGGTTAGTTAGGGTCATCACTTTATTTTAAGAATGTGAAATGTCAGAATAATAGTAGTGATTTATTTAAGCTTTTATTTATTTCATCACATTCCCAGTGGGTCAGAAGTTTTCATACACTCAATTAGTATTTGGTAGCATTGCCTTTAAATTGTTTAACTTGGGTCAAATGTTGCGGGTAGCCTTCCACAGGCTTCCTACAATAAGTTGGGTGAATTTTGGCCCATTCCTCCTGACAGCTGGTGTAACTGAGTCAGGTTTGTAGGCTTCCTTGCTCACACACGCTTTTTCAGTTCTGCCCACACAAATGTTCTATAGGATTGAGGTCAGGGCTTTGTGATGGCCACTCCAATACCTTGACTTTGTTGTCCTTAAGCCATTTTGCCACAACTTTAGAAGTATGCTTAGGGTCATTGTCCATTTGGGAGACCCATTTGCGACCAAGCTTTAACTTCCTGACTGATGTCTTGAGATGTTGCTTCAATATATCCACATAATTTTCCTGCCTCATGATGCCATTTATTTTGTGAAGTGCACCAGTCCTTCCTTCAGCAAAGCACCCCCACAACATGATGCTGCCACTCCCGTGCTTCACGGTTTGGATGGTGTTCTTCGGCTTGCAAGCCTCCCCCTTTTTCCTCCAAATGTAACGATGGTCATTATGGCCAAACAGTTCTAGTTTTGTTTCATCAGACCAGAGGACATTTCTCCAAAACGTATGATCTTTGTCCCCATATGCAGTTGCAAACCGTAGTCTGGCTTTTTTAATGACGGTTTTGGAGCAGTGGCTTCTTCCTTGCTGAGCGGCCATTCAGGTTATGTCGATACAGGACTCCCTTTACTGTGGATATAGATATATTTGTACCCGTTTCCTCCAGCATCTTCACAAGGTCCTATGCTGTTGTTCTGGGATTGATTTGCACTTTTCACCCCCACCTACATGTACAAATTACCTCAACTAACCTGTACCCCCGCACACTGACTCTTTACCGGTGCCCCTTGTATATAGCCTCATTATTATTGTTATTCTTATTGTGCTACTTTAAAAAAAAAAATCTAACATTTTTTTGTCTACTTGGTAAATATTTTCTTATCTATTCTTGAACTACACTGTTGCTTTAAGGACTCGTAAGTAAACATTTCATGGTAAAGTCTACACTTGTTGTATTCGGGACATGTGACAATTAAAGTTTAATTTGATTTGATTTGAATTCACCCCCCCTGAGACAATACATGCTATAAACACCTTTGGCAGCTATAAAATATTTGTTTTTTGGGGTAAGTCCAAGAGCTTTGCACATCTGGATTGTACAATATTTGACCATTATTCTTTTTTAAATTCTTCAAGCTCTGTCATGTTGTTTGTTGATCATTGCTAGAAAGCAATTTTCAAGTCTTGCTATAGATTTTCAAGCCATGTCAAAACTGCAACTAGGCCACTAAAGAACATTCAAAGTCATCTTGGTAGGCAACTCCAGTGTAGATTTGGCCTTGTGATGTAGGTCATTTTCCTGCTGAAAGGTGAATTTGTCTCCCAGTGTCTGTTGGAAAGAAGATTAAACCAGTTTTTCCTGTAGCATTTTGTCTGTGCTGTCTGCTTCTTTTTATCCTAAAAAACTCCCTAGTCCTTGCCGGTGACAAGCATACCCATAACATGATGCAGCCACTACCATGCCTGAAAATATGAAGAGTGGTACTCAGTGATGTTGTCACACCTGCTTCCACTCCCCCTTTCTGGCGTTCGAGGCTGTCAGGCTGCCCTTCGTTACGCATATTTGTCACCATCATTACACGCATCAGCGCTCATTGGACTCCCCTGGACTCCTTGTTGTTGATTGTCCCCTCTATACCTGTCTGTTCCTCAGTTTTGTTCCTTGTGTCAGCATTATTGTTGTAATGTTGTTTTGTTCCCCCCGTCCAGACGCTGTTCTTGTTTAGTTTGATGTCCGTTCTCCATTAAATGTTCACTCCCTGTACTTCAAATCAAATTTAATTTGTCACATGCACCAAATACAACAGGTGTATTACAGTGAAATGCTCACTTACAAGCCCTTAACCAACAATGCAGTTTTAAGAAAAATACATAAAAAAGTAAGAAATAAAAGTAACAAATACTTGCTTCTCGTCTCCAGCATTGGTCCTCACAGAATGCTGACACCACTATTTGAAGCATCAGCGAGTTCTTGTTTTTTGTTGTTGGTGGTGACGTTGGGTCCGGGTGCCACCACCGATGGAACCAGGGGTGCCTTAGCTGGCTCGAGAGGTTTCCTTGCTTCGGTTGGCTCGGCAGGCTCCCATCCCATGTCATGCCTCAGCCGACCCGTAGGGCTCCAACTCCTCAGCCGGCCCGAAGGGCTCCCACGCCTCAGCCGGCTCGTCGGGCTTATATACCTCAGCCGGCTCGTCGGGCTTATATACCTCAGCCGGCTTGTCCAGCGCCCATGCCTTGGCCGGCCCGTCAGGCTCGCCCAGGTGGGACGCCTCATTACACGCATCAGCGATCAGTGGACTCACCTGGACTCCTTTACGTTGTTGACCGCCTCCTCTATATCTGTCTGTTCCTCAGTTTTGTTCCCCGTGTCAGCATTATTGTCGTAAGGTAATTTTGTTCCCCCTGTCCAGACGCTGTTCTTGTTTTGTTTGATGTCCGTTTTCCATTAAATGTTCACTCCCTGTACTTGCTTCTCGTCTCCAGCATCGGTCCTCACAGATGTGTTGTGTTGGATTTACCCCCAACATAGTGCTTTGTATTCAGGACAAAAAGTTAATTTCTTTGCCACATTTTTTACAGTATTACTTAAGTGCCTTGTTACAAACAGGATGCATGTTTTGGAGTATTTATATTATATACAGGTGTCTTCTTTTCAAATTGTGATTCAGGTTAATATTGTAAGGTATCTACAATGTTGTTGATCCATTCTCAGTTTTCTCATATCACAACCATTCAACTCTGTAACTGTTTTAAAATCACCTTTGGCCTCATGGTGAAATACCTGAGCAATTTCCTTCCTCTCCGGCTAGTGAGTTAGGAAGGACGCCTGTATCTTTGTAGTGACTGGGTGTATTGATTCACCATCCAAAGTCGAATTAATAACTTCACCATGCTCAAAGGGATACTAAGGTTTATTTTTTTAGATATATTTTTTTACACCTACCTTCTTTACGAGGCCTTGAAAAACCTCTCTCATCTTTGTGGTTGAATCTGTGCTTGAAATTCCCTCCTCAATTGATGGGTCTTACAGATAATTGTGTGTGGTCTACAGCGATGTGGTCATTGTTTAAAAAATCATGTTAACTACTATTATTGAATACAGAATGGACTCAAGACATTTCAACAACAACACAAATTCACTTTGACCATGATGGGGTTGTATGTAGATCAGTGACAGAAAATCAACATTTTATACATTTTAAATTCAGGCTGTAACAACAAAATGTGGAAAAAGTAAAGGGTTGTGAATACTTTCTTAACATAAATCTTCAATAATGTTCCAGCTGGAGAATTCCTTTGTCTGTAGAAATGCAATGGAACAGAGCTCGCTCTCACGTGAACGAGCGTGGTCAGCTCATGGCACTCTGCCAGAGCCCTGACTCATTCCCCTCTCATTCGCCCCCACTTCACAGTAGAAGCATCAAACAAGGTTCTAAAGACTGTTGACATCTAGTGGAAGCCATAGGAAGTGCAATATGATCAATATCCCACTGTGTATTCGATAGGCCAAGAGTTGAAAAACTACAAACCTTAGATTTCCCACTTCCTGTTTGGATTTGTTCTCAGGTTTTTGCCTGCCATATGAGTTCTGTTATACTCACAGACATCATTCAAACAGTTTTAGAAACTTCAGAGTGTTTTCTATCCAAATGTACTAATAATATGCATATCTTAGCTTCTGGGACTGAGTAGAAGGCAATTTACTCTGGGAACCTTATTCATCCAAGCTACTCAATAGTGCCCCCAGCCATAAGATGTTAAGGCACTGCATGTATACCTCATCATCAGCCCATTTTATAGGTAAACTGCAGGGTAATGTAAAAGTTTTATATTTTAAAGATACAGTGAAATCAGACCTTCTTGCTGAGTACCTGACAGACTAGTTAAAGCAACCTAAAAATTGAGCTTTGAGTACATCAAAAAAAGAGTTGATATACTTTACCTTTACCTCTACCATGAAGCCCTGGAGTTTTTCCAGACTGAAAGGATTTAATAGCCTCAAAGTTATTTCTCTGTAATTTGGCCTTCGCACTGATCTTTTTAGGGATTTGTTAACTCGTTCATTTATTTATTAGGAAACCGAAAAGAAAAGAGACCGAAAAGAAAACATCTGCTTAAAATATTTAGCTTCCTCTTTTTTAAAAATAAGTTGGAGAGTCCTGAATGACTGTCTTTAGTAGTGAGTTTCTACCAATTATTTTTGGTGGCGTTCCTGTGTTGAAGATTAAGGAAAAATGTGATGCATTTTTCGACATACTCCATCTATTTTGCTTTATTTTTGTAATTTATTACATTAGATTGTTCTTGAATATGGTCGGTCCTCCAGTTCTTTTTGCTTTTCCTCTAGCTTGTTTTGTGCCTCTATAGTACCATTTTTATTGCAATCTACCTGTACTGTGGACAGCTTGGAAAGACGGCAACCGGGGCAGGGAGGATTGGCAAACAAAACCACGCAAACTAAGCTACAGATCGACACATGAAACATATCCCCATGGGAGCCTGACGAACCAAAGGCTAATGATGCATTGAAACGGACAACTGAATATGACCATGGAATATGTGTGTTTGGAAAGGTCTGCAAGAATGCCAGAGGCCTTACAATTAATACATTCTAGATTAAATGTCTAGAGGAGGTAGTAGCGACACAACACACAGGTAGCGAACCTGGTGAGACGCAGGAGGAGCCAGGCCCAGAGTCACACCAAAGAGCCCGGAGCCTCCATGTGTCGCAACAAGACCCTCCTGGAAGACCATCGGAGAAGGTTTGAATCAAATGGCCGCAAACCTGCAAGACAACAGTGTGGCAACAGTTTGACGAGGATGCAGACAAGGTGCTGGAAGCAACAGCAAAGGGAGGTGCAGACAGGATGCTACAAAGTATGATGACAATCTTAGTCAGCCTATCAGAGGAAAGGTTTGGCGCAGTGGAGCAGAGGCCTGTGAGAACACCGTACACCATGAACCAGAGAGCTGCGAAAATCCACAAGATCAGGCAGGAACTGAATATCCTCAAGAAACAGCACAAGGAGGCCAGTGAGGAGCAACGGCCACCCTTGGCAGAGCTACGGAGCATCTTGAGAAAGAAGATATTGACTATGCGTAGGGCTGAATGGCATAGAAGACGGTGGAAAGAAAGAGCCAAGATGTGAACTGCCTTTATAGCTAATCCCTTTGGTTTCACAAAGCAGCTACTAGGGCAGAAGCGCAGTGGGAACTTGGTTTGTTCCAAAGAGGAGATTGACTAGCACATCCAGAGCACATACAGTGACCCCGACAAGGAGCAGGAGATGGGGCAGTGCAATGTCTTGATACACCCACTAGTACCAGTCACAGAGTTCGACAACAGGGAGCTATTTCTGAAAGAAGTACAGGACGTTGTGAAGAGGGCAAGGTCTAGCTCAGCTCCTGGACCAAGCGGAGTCCCGTGCAAGGTCTACAAGTACTGTCCTCTGTTACTCTAGAAGATCCTTAAGGTCCTCTGGAGGAGAGGCAAGGTTGCACAGCAGTTGAAGGAAGAAGATTCAGAGAGAATCAACCAATTCAGGATCATCTCCTTGCTAAGTGTCGAAGGGAAGATTTTCTTCAGCATTGTAGCCAGGTGGCAGTTTACTTTGGGCACGTCATTCAGGCAGAAATTGAGAAAAAAGGGGCCTAGCCCTAATTAAGAAACAATTGTCCTCCAGTAGACTTTAATGAAAATGTCCAATATCCCCGGCCAAGTGGAAATTGTGTAAGAGTTATGTGAGGACCAATTAGATGATGGTCCGATCACATTCTGTCTCCTATTAATACTTTCTTTAACCTTTGGTGCCAGAGAGAAAGAGACAAGAATGTCATTTTTTTTGTCTCCACATATATGCTATCCGCTAGTTCTAATGTGTCCATGATATTTGTAATCTCTTTAAGGGCACGAGGATGATAGTTTGTAGTGTGATTTCCTTCATGGTTCATTGAGGTACTTAACACTGTTATAGCCTCCCACCATAATGATTTGATCGTTTGTTGCCTGTAAGTTCAATAGATTGGTATGAATATTTTGGAAGAAGTTTGGATCATACTGATTTGGACCATATAGATTAATGAGCCAAATCTTCTTCTTCTTCTTCTATGATATCATGGCGGTCCGCAAACAATAATTTAAGTGCATGCTGCCACTTACTGTGCTTGATTGTACGATCAATCATGATCTGGCCAATTCTGTACTGCCATGAAAATATAATAAAAACCAAATAAATCCCTACTAACTTCTACCCCCCCATCCCAAAACCCCTCCCCATTCCCTTACCCCATCTATATATTGCTGAAACACTCCACCCTTAGGATTGCTCAGCATATCAACAACCATTTCAACAGTAATATCTGTTACGCCCAATATCTCTTTTGCCATCTCCACAATAACCTTCACCCTGGCATTTCTACTTTTATTCATGATCAAAGTGTCCTTTAACACTGCACATTCATGAGCGCAAGATTTTCTATTGGTCAACCTTTTGGCTTCAATCACTCTTCCTCTCTTCACATTTTCTTCAATATTATCTATGGATATAGATATGGGAACCCCAGTGATGACTCCCCGCAATCTAGCATAAGCACCAGGGACAAGGCTTTTAATCTTCTTCCCATTAAGCTTTTCCATTTTCAGAATCTTCTCTTGATGAGCCTGGCTACAAAGCAAAAAATATTAACAGTCTACCATTTCCAATGAACCAAGCTAATTTGACTTCATCTACCTCTTTCTCTGCGGCATTAGTTGGTCAGATTTGGTGTAAATGAGGCCCTGTTGTCTCATCAAACACTATCACCACTTTCCACTGCAACACATTATTACTTTTGCTTCATTGGCCCTCTTTATGCTTTCTCTACTAGATGCTCTACGGCTTTTGGTATAATGATCTCTCTTCTTTCTATGTCTTTTCACTATCATTCCGGTCCTTGACCCTCATCCTCCCGCTCCATACCATCAGAACTGACACCCATATTGTTGGCATTCCAGCACAACTGTTGCTTCACCAACTTTTTCTCAATTTCCTCCACTTCGTCCGCACTACTCTCCCCCATTTCCGAAACATTAAATGTCTTCAATATGCAAAAATAGCACAAAAAAGCCTCAATCTCTTTTCCTTCAGGCCTTTCAGCCATAAGCCAAATTATCTTCCTTGTGGATCTTTCCTGACAGTTTACACATTCAGATCGAAATCATTGTTAATTAGTATCATTACCTTTTTTGAGTTCCTTTGTCCATGACAGAAAATGATTTCACCACCCCAGTCTTTTTTTCACGCAACTTCATCTTTAGATGTAGAGTGAGTTTCCTGTAACAGTAGATGTTACATTCCTTCTCCACTTTAAACTGATTGCCTTTTCTTATAATCTGCTAAGACATTATTACACTTATAACTGGCTATACTTATTTCACCCCTAGCTGTACTTTTAGTTTATGGTTGACACAGCGTATTTGCCACTAGCCAATCATGTTTCTCATGGATTTCAAAGCATGTGAATGCATTCAACTTGTATTTACAACTTCACAACTGGTTATTATCACCTTCCCACTTTGGTATGGACGCAGCATACATTTCGATTTGGATGACCGGTCAAAAATGTATTACAAGTCGTTGCTCGTTTTTTTCCGCGGTCCCAGTTGTCTTGAACGCACTGAGGTCGTAGGTCGGAGATTTCGTAGTTCCAAGTTGTCGTGAACGCAACAACACAGTGGAGGAGAAGACAAAATGGAAGGCTGTGTAGACGTTTTCCTACGACAGAACACAACTGGATAACCAGTAAGGTAGCTAGCTATTGTTTAAAATATATCGTAAGATGTATTAATACAATTATATTTTACAACAACAGTTAGTTAGACGCAAGCTAGCCAAATTAAATTACATTAAAACATTGTCACGCGGTAAGGCTCCTTGACCCTGTGAATAGCATAGGCCAGTTAACTAGCTAACGCCAGGTAGGCTTGCTAGCTAGTATGTTATTTTAATTTTATATCAATAATGTTTGGTAGTTCTACTGTTAGATATAATACCACTACACACGCCGCTTGGATAGCAAGCTAGGTTGCTAACGTTAGTTAACTTCAGCTCGTGGAATGTTTGCACTAACGTTAGCTTGTTAGCTAGCTTGCTAGGTGGGGGGAGGGTGTCTAGTCTAGTTTTTTAAAACGGCATACTTTTATTTTAGTCACTAGATAAAGCGTTAGCTAGCTACTTGCCTACATCGATGGTTTCATTCAGTGGCAGTAATGTAATATTTCAGTGGTAGACTTCATTAATCTTCAATTTTGCGGTGTCAGTGTTACAACGCAACTTCTAAAATTAACTGTATGTCTAATTTACAAGCCTCTGTAGTAAACAGCAAGTCCTGCTTGAAATTCACATTTTCAACGGGATGAATGAGGGAGGAATACTTGATCAGAAATGGTCTTTGTTTGATGTTATGGACATGGGGGGATGCACGGTTTTTGAACACCCAAGTGATGTCTCTTTCTAGTCATGACATAATGCTCATAGTCTTGTCTACGAGCTAGATGCATCTTATTTTTTTTATGCTAGTCTGATTCTGAATTCAAACTTGGCTTGTGTATAACTCTGGTACAGGGCGTTAGTGCGGCCCAGCCAGTGAACTAGAATGATTAATTATATTTCTATGGGCTCAGGTAGGCCCAGTGTTAGCAAGCGTCATGTAGTGAGCTACTGTCAGTTATTTACATCAGGTGATGTGATTTCACAGGTGGTTATTTAAAGATGGTAGATATTTATTTATTTTTTAAATTTAAGGACCCCTTTAGATATATTCAGTACCAGTCAAAAGTTTGGACACAGCTACTCAAGGGTTTTACTTAATGGTTTACTGTTTCCTACATTGGTGAATAATAGTGAACACATCAAAACTATGAAATAACACAAAAATGCAATGATGTAGTAACGAAAAAAGTTGCCACCCTTTGCCTTGATGCCAGCTTTGCGCAGTCTTGGCATTCTCTCAACCAGCTTCACCTGGAATGCGTTTCCAACAGTCTTGAAGGAGTTCCCATATATGCTGAGCACTTGTTGACTGCTTTTCTTTCACTCTGTTCCAACTCATCCCAAACCATCTCAATTGGTTTGAGGTCGGGTGGTTGAGGAGGCCAGGTCAACTCCATCACTCTCCTTGGTCAAATAGCCCTTAAACAGCCTGGAGGTGTGTTGGGTCATTGTCCTGTTGAAAAACAAATGACAGTCCCACTAAGTGCAAACCAGATGGGATGGTGTATCGCTGCAGAATGCTGTGGTAGCCATGCTGGTTAAGTGTGCCATGAATTCTAAATAAATCACTGAGTGTCACCAGCAAAGCACCATCACACACCCCCTTCCATGCTTCACAGTGGAAACGACACAAGCAGAGATCATCCGTTCACCTATTCTGCATCCACCTATTCTGGAACCAAAAATCTCAAATTTGGACTCATAAGACCAAAGGACAGATTTCCACTTGGGATGCACAATATATCAGTGAACATATCAGAATCAGACGATATTAGCTAAAAATGTCAACATCGGCATTGGCTGATGTGCAAAATCGATGTCAAGCTGACGTGCATACCTATATAACGAAGGTACATGGCGTAATGACGCCAAGTAAAATTTTGCGCTATAAGTCTAACACAGCATTCCTAAACTAGCCCACAATGTCTGCTGTGTGGATCGAGTAGTCAACAAGTCAAGCAGTCATTTGAGTAACAAGAGTAACAACATTTCAGCGAGACAACTCAAAGGCGAAATCCATTAAAGCCAAGATAATGGAATTCATTGCCCTTGAAAATCAACCGTTTTCTGTTGTGGGTGATGTTGGCTTTCGCAGACTGGTCGAGCACCGGTTAACACTACCAAGTGCGCTATTTTTCAGATGTTGCCCTACCGGAGTTACACAGTAATAGCGTCACTGCTATTAGCTTCATGACATACATACTATATCCGTATGGGTCTTTGCGTGTCAAAAAAATATACAGTAGCACTGTCAAAAGCTGTACAACAAAGTCAGCAAACACCGGCCATGAACGATGTGTTTACAATACCGCGTAGGTAATAAAGCATCATTTGTTCGACCGCAACTTCTGAGGTAGCTAGCTTTAGCCTGGTACCTAGCTAGCACCAACACAACCAGCCTGAAAACAATGACCAGTAGAAACTGCAGTCATTTTCATTATTCTTAGCAATGATTAAGGAATCCTTGTAAGTATTAGCTAGGTTGCCACTTGTTGTTTGCCTATTGAAATTGAACTTCAGTTCATAAAAATAAATAGCTTGCTGTTTACAGCTTACAGACGGTAGGCAATTAAGGTCACAGTTATGAAAACTTAGGACACTAAAGAGGTCTTTCTACGGACCCTGAAAAACACCAAAAGAAAGATGCCCAAGGTCCCTGTTCAACTGCGTGAACGTGCCTGAGGCATGAGAACTGCAGATGTGGCCAGGGCAATAAATTGCAATGTCCGTACTGTGAGACGCCTTAGATAGGGATACAGGGAGACAGGGCGGACAGCTGATCGCCCTCGCAGTGGCAGACCACGTGTAACAACACCTGCAGAGGATCGATACATCCGAACATCACACTTGCGGGACAGGTACAGGATGCCAACAACAACTGCCCGAGTCACACCAGGAACACACAATCCCTCTATTAGTGCTTAGACTGTCCGCAATAGGCCTAGAGAGGCTGGACTGAGGGCTTGTAGGCCTGTGGTAAGGCAGGTCCTCACCAGACATCACCAGCAACAACGTCGCCTATGGGCACAAACCCACAGACAGAACTGGCAAAAAGTGCTCTTCATTGATGGGTAGCAGTTTTGTCTCACCCGGGGTGATGGTCGGATTCGTGTTTATCGTCGAAGGAATGAGCGTTACACCGAGGCCTGTACTCTGGAGCGGGATCGTTTTGGAGGTGGAGGGTCCGTCAGTCATGGTCTTGTGTGGTGTGTCACAGCATTATCGGACTGAGCTTGTAGTCATTGCAGGAAATCTCAACGCTGTGCGTTACAGGGAAGTCCACCACCTCCCTCATGTGGTACCCTTCCTGCAGGCTCATCCTGACATGACCCTCCAGCATGACAATGCCATCAGCCATACTGCTCGTTCTGTGCGTTATTTCCTGCAAGACAGGAATTCCAGTGTTCTGCCATGGCCAGCGAAGAGTCCGGATCTCAATCCCATTGAGCACGTCTTTGACCTGTTGGATCGGAGGGTGAGGGCTAGGGCCATTCACCCCTGAAATGTCCGGGAGCTTGCAGGTACCTTGGTGGAAGAGTGGGGTAACATCTCACAGCAAGAACTGGTAAATCTGGTGCAGTCCATGAGGAGGAGATGCACTGCAGTACTTAATGCAGCTGGTGGCCACACCAGATACTGGCTTTGTTCAGGGACACATTATTCCATTTCTGTTAGTCACATGTCTGTGGAACTTGTCTCAGATGTTTAATCTTATGTTCATACAAATATTTATAAACACAGTTGACAGTGAGAGGAATTTTTTTTTGGGCTGAGTTTAGTAATCTAGCAAACTATAGCTACTGAAACAGATTGTCGTTTTGCTATGTTTTTGGGGAAGAACATTGATTGTGTCCATGAGCTAGCTATTTTTTTCATGACCAGCACTGTAGTTTCGCGAGACAACTTTACCAGCATCATAGAACACGTATCGATGAATCGTTGTGATTCATTGATTCTTGACACGTCAAGTAGGGTTTTTTGACATGTCAAATAGTGTATTTTTTGACACGCAAAGACCCAAACGGCGGTCCATAGAAATGCTGGTTGAGAATTAAACAACTGAACAAATGAACAGCGAACCAGCATAGCAAGTAAGTGAATGATGGCCGATTTTCAAGTTTTCTTAACAATCAGTAAACGGCCATTTTGGATGACGATAATGGCCGATTACAAAACAATCCACAAGGAGATTGCATGGCAGGCTGACCACCTGTTACGCGTGTGCAGCATCAGAAGGACCTTGTGGCTGCAAGGAGCCAAGGTAAGTTGCTAGCTAGCATTAAACTTAACTTATTGAAAACAATCCATCTTCACAGAATCACGAGTTAACCTAGTAATACATCAACCATGTGTAGTTAACTAGCTTGTCCTGCGTTGCATATAATCAAAGCAGTGCCTGTTAATTTACCATCGAATCACAGCCTACTTCAACTTCGCCAAACTGGTGATGATTTACCAAAAGCACATTCGCAAAAAAAGCACAATTGTTGCACAAATGTACCTAACCATGAACACCAATGCCTTTCTTAAAATCAATACACAGAAGTATATATTTTTAAACCTGCATATTTAGTTAAAATAAATCCATGTTAGCAGGCAGTATTATCTAGGACATTTGTGTCACTTCTCTTGCGTTCAGTGCAAGCAGAGTCGGTATATGCAGCAGTTTGGGCCGCCTGGCTCTTTGCAAACTGTGAAGACCATTTCTTCCTAACAAAGACCGTCATTAATTTGCCCAAATTTGACATAATTATGACATAACATTGAAGGTTGTGTAATGTAAACAGCAATATCTAGACTTAGGGTTGCCACCCGTTCAATAAAATACGAAACAGTTCCGTATTTCACTGAAAGAATAAACATTATGATTTTTTTTATTATAGTTTCTGGATTTGACCATATTAATGACCAAAGGCTCGAATTTCTGTGTTTTTATTTATTATATTATAATTAAGTCTATGATTTGATATTTGATAAAGCACTGAGTGGTGGTAGGCAGCAGCAGGCTCGTAAGCATTCAAACTGTACTTTACCGCGTTTGCCAGCAGCTCTTAGCAATGCTTGAAGCACATCACTGTTTATGACTTCAAGCCTATCAACTCCCGAGATTAGGCTGCCAATACTAAAGTGCCTAAAACAACATCCAATAGTAAAGGTATATGAAATAGAAATGGTGTAGAGAGAAATAGTCAACACGTCCTATATTAACTACAGCCTAAAACTTCTTACTGGGAATATTGAAGATTCATGTTAAATTGAACCACCAGCTTTAATATATTCTCATGTTCTGAGCAAGAAACTTAAACGTTAGCTTTTTACATGGCACATATTGCACTTTTACTTTCTTCTCAACACTGTTTTTGCATTATTTAAACCAAATTGAACATGTTTCATTATTTATTTGAGACAATTGATTTTAGTTATGTATTATGTTAAGTTAAAGTTAAAATAAGTATATTTTTAAAAAGAAAAGAAGAGCACTTTTTTGGTCCTCCAATTATCGGAATTGGCGTTGAAAAATCATAATCGGTCGACCTCTAACTAGAATGCTTAACGTTTTTAAAATCGGTTATCGGTATCTGTTTTTTTTGGGCAAGGGAAATATCAGGTATCGGACAAAATTGTAATATCGGTGCATCACTAATTTCCACCGGTCTAATGTCCATTGCTTGTGTTTCTTGGCCCAAGCAAGTCTCTTCTTTATTATTGGTGTCCTTTTAATAGTAGTTTCTTTGCAGCAATGGACCATGAAGCCCTGATTCACGCAGTCTCCTATGAACAGTTGATGTTGAAATGTGTCTGTTACTTGAACTCTGTGAAGCATTTATTTGGGCTGCAATTTCTGAGGCTGGTAACTAATGACCTTGTCCTCTGCAGCAGAGGTAACTCTGGGTCATCCTTTCCTGTAGTGGTCTTCATGAGAGACAGTTTCATGATAGCTTGCTTATTTGAGCTGTTCTTGCCATAATATGGACTTGGTCTTTGACCAAATAGGGCTGTCTTCTGTGTACCACCCCTACCTTGTAAAAATACAACTGATTGTCTCAAATGCATTAAGATGTATAGAAATTCCACAAAGACATTTTCAACAAGGCACACCTGTTAATTGAAATGCATTCCAAGTGACTACCTCATGAAGCTGGTTGAGAGAATGCCAAGAGTGTACAAAGCTGGAATCAAGGCAAAGGGTGGCTACTTTGAAGAGTATATTTTTGATTTGTTTAACACATTTTTGGTTACTACATGATTCCATATGTGTTATTTCATAGTTTTGATGTCTTCACTATTATTCTACAATGTACAAAATAGTAAAAAATAAAGAGAACATGAGTAGGTGTGTCAACTTTTGACTGGGACTGTGTATATTTTTTATTGTTTGATAAAATATTGAGTTTAGCCTCCCGGGTGGCGCAGTGGTTAAGGGCTCTGTACTGCTGCGCCAGCTGTGCCACCAGAGACTCTGAGTTCGCGCCCAGGCTCTGTCGTAACCGGCCGTGACCGGGAGGTCCGTGGGGCGACGCACAATTGGCCTAGCGTTGTCCGGGTTAGGGAGGGTTTCTGCCGGTAGGGATATACTTGTCTCATCGCGCACCAGTGACTCCTGTTGCGGGCCGGGCGCAGTGCGCGCTAACCAAGGTTGCCAGGTGCACGGTGTTTCCTCCGACACATTGGTGCGGTTGGCTTCCGGGTTGGATGCGCGCTGTGTTAAGAAGCAGTGCGGCTTGGTTGGGTTGTGTATCGGAGGACGCATGACTTTCAACCTTCGTCTCTCCCGAGCCCGTACGGGAGTTGTAGCGGTGAGACAAGAGTAGCTACTAAAACAATTGGATACCACGAAATTGGGGAGAAAAGGGGGTAAAATTCAAAAAATAAAATACAAAATATTGCGTTTGGCCTTTACTAATATAGCCCATAGAAAAGCATTGAATAACACATTCAGAAATGGCAAAACAGGCAGTCCTAAAAATAAATCGTAAGGCATTCGTGGTTTCTTTTCAGCAATTCGACCATGAAGGCCTGATTCACACAGTCTCCTATGAACAGTTTATGTTGAGATGTGTCTGTTACTTTGCCACGGGTGGCTACTTCGGGGCTCCCGAGTGGCGAAGCGGTCTAAGGCACTGCATCTCAGTCCAAGAGGCGTCACTACAGTCCCTTGTTCGAATCCAGGCTGTATCACATCCGGCCATGATTGGGAGTCCCATATGGCGACACACAATTGGCCCAGTGTTGTCCAGGTTTTGCCAGGACAGGCCATCATTATAAATAAGAATTTGTTAACTGACTTGCCTAGTTAAATAAAAGTACAACACATATTTCTTACAGATGAAGTCAGGGGTTTACATACACCTTAGCCAAATACATTTAATTTTGACACCTAAGTAGTAGGTTACAACATCGTTTACAGAAATTCCAGGACTCACTGTGTTTTTAAGTGCTAAATATTGGTAAAATTTCACATTTTGCTGTATGTAGGGTTACTGGAACCTGATTTTCATTTCTCAAAAACTGGGTTGTATCGTCAGCTAACTGGGAAATCTTCACCTCCTTATCACATACAGTTGAAGTCGGAAGTTTACATACACCTTAGCCAAATACATTTAAACTCAGTTTTTCACAATTCCTGACATTTAATCCCAGTAAATATTCCCTGTTTTAGGTTAGTTAGGGTCATCACTTTATTTTAAGAATGTGAAATGTCAGAATAATAGTAGTGATTTATTTAAGCTTTTATTTATTTCATCACATTCCCAGTGGGTCAGAAGTTTTCATACACTCAATTAGTATTTGGTAGCATTGCCTTTAAATTGTTTAACTTGGGTCAAATGTTGCGGGTAGCCTTCCACAGGCTTCCTACAATAAGTTGGGTGAATTTTGGCCCATTCCTCCTGACAGCTGGTGTAACTGAGTCAGGTTTGTAGGCTTCCTTGCTCACACACGCTTTTTCAGTTCTGCCCACACAAATGTTCTATAGGATTGAGGTCAGGGCTTTGTGATGGCCACTCCAATACCTTGACTTTGTTGTCCTTAAGCCATTTTGCCACAACTTTAGAAGTATGCTTGGGGTCATTGTTAATTTGGAAGACCCATTTGCGACCAAGCTTTAACTTCCTGACTGATGTCTTGAGATGTTGCTTCAAAATATCCACATAATTTTCCTGCCTCGTGATGCCATCTATTTTGTGAAGTGCACCAGTCGCTCCTGGATCAAAGCGCCCCCACAACATGATGCTGCCACCCCTGTGCTTCACGGTTGGTGTTCTTCGGCTTGCAAGCATCCCCCTTTTCCTCCAAACATATGGCCAAACAGTTCTATTTTTGTTTCATCAGACCAGAAGACATTTCTCCAAAAAGTATGATCTTTGTCCCCATGTGTAGTTGCAAACTGTATTCTGGCGGTTTGGCTTCTTCCTTGCTGAGCGGCCTTTCAGGTTATGTCGATATAGGACTCGTTTTACTGTGGACATAGATACTTTTGTACCTGTTTCCTCCAGCATCATCACAAGGTCCTTTGCTGCTGTTCTGGGATTGATTTGCACTTTTCCCACCAAAGTTCGTTCATCTCTAAGAGACAGAGCGCGTCTCCTTCCTGAGCGTTATGACGGCTGCGTGGTCCCATGGTGTTTATACTTGCATACTATTGTTTGAACAGATGAACGTGGTACCTTCAGGCGTTTGGAAATTGCTTATAACCAGACTTGTGGAGGTCTACAATTATTTTTTCTGAGGTCTTGGCTGATTTCTTTTGATTTTCCCATGATGTCGAGCAAAGAGGCACTGAGTTTGAAGGTAGGCCTTGAAATACATCTACAGGTACACCTCCAATTGACACAAATGATTTCAATTAGCCTATTAGAAGATTCAAAAGCCATGACATCATTTTCTTAATTTTCCCAAGCTGTTTAAAGGCACCATCAACTTAGTGTATGTACATTTCTGACCCACTGAAATTGTGATAACAGTTAATTATTTGTGAACTAATCTGTAAGCAATTGTTGGAAAAATTCCTTGTCATGCACAAAGTACATGTCCTAACCGACTTGCCAAAACTATAGTTTGTTAACAAGAAATTTGTGGAGTGGTTGAAAATCGAGTTTTAATGACTCCAACCTAAGTGTATGTAAACTTCCGACTTTAACTGTATATCTAGGAGATATAAGAAAGCTAAGGAAAATATTTATTTTTTGTGGGTGGGGCACTCAACCTTTTTATACTTCCATTAATTGTTTTATAACTGGTACTGGTTACAGTCAGACGAGTCCTGTTGACACTTGTAGGTGTTGTAAAGCAAAACGATGAACATCGTGTTCGTTGGAATCTTCCCTTTCCACAGTGGGATTCCGTTAGTTTGTATCCTATACGGTACAGACGCTACAAACATGTTGGCACATCAATTACTGACTTCAGATGAGTCCCGTGAGCAAAACGGAGAACACCATCGTGAGAATCTATTTTCCATATTATTGTTGGCCAAACCGTTCTGACGCTACAGACGTTTTTGTTAGAAGACCTATTTTCAGGATGTCTCATGGTCTGACAAACACCACTGTAGCTTGCCCACCTTCCACCGCAGATGCGGAAGGCCGACATCGGTGGATGTGTTGGATTGAGAAGCAGCCCATGCAAGACTGATATGTCTAGCTTAAACTGACAGATTTTGATTGGGATGTTTTGTTACCTATACTGACGCACCCATGTGTCAATGGACTTAACGATTAATGCAAAGTGATGGACTGCTCTTCAAGTCTCTCGAAGTGTAAATGTGCTTCATTTCAATCAACAGCATTTCTGGTAGATTGGATAACATTTGTATTTTTCTATCTTAATTTGACAGGTCTACCATGGAGGGCTTTATGGATATCAATGAGATCCATGACATCACTGGCACTGATACAGGTATTCCCTTAACTATTTTCCTTCCCCTTTTAGTCTTAATGTAATGGACTGTGCGTTAGCTGTCCAAATGATGTGATTGGATGGAGATGATGATACATTTTCTGTCATTGTTTTTCTATCCTTGCTGTTGTCCTTGGTGTAGAGGAGCACAGAATAGATGCAGAGCAGGTGGAGGGGGCCGAGAGGAGTGCTAGGCCGACCATCAGCGAGTTCAAAAAGACCTGGGGCTTCAGGCGGACCACGGTTGCCAGAAGAGAGTTTGTGGGATTGGATGAGATTGAAGATCCAGAATCTCCACCCCTACCCACACGTCGGGGCAGAGGCCGCCCAGCCAAGACCTATTCAAGACGTGGGCGAGGGGGGAGAAGAAGCGTCCCAGCCGACCTGGAGTACTCTGGAACGGCCTCCCCAATTCCAATGGACACAGAGCCTTCCTCAGATCCCCAAGAGCCCTGCCCAGGTGGCAGCCTAGATCCCACCTCTTGGCAGGACTTTGGATCTGCATTTGGCACTGCTTTTTCTCTACTTGGGGAGAAGGAGGAGGACTACATGCCCATGACTGCTCCTGCCCAAACTATGGCTGCCCCTGCCCCTAGCTATGGGGCTAGTAGGGTCGTGGAAGTTGCCTCCAGTATTGAGGAGGACAGTGATGAGCTGACCCTGAAGCAGCTCCAGGAGCGGCTGAGCATTAGGGGGAGAGGGGAGTCCAGGGGGAGGGGGGTCAGGGGGAGGGGGAGGGGAAGAGGGAGAGGGAGAGGTAGAGGACGTGGTAGAGGTAGGGGGCGTGGGAGGGGTAGGGGTGTAGAGCCAGAGTCGAGCACTGCGGATGAAGAGGAGGTTATTTTTGTAAATGAGTTGGAACCGCAGCAGGTGCATCAGCCTCAGGAGGAAAGGGAGAGGAGTCCTGAGAAGGTTGTGGTAGAGTCTCAAAGCCCTTCTCCTTCTCAACAGTCGAGCTCAGACTCTATGCCACCTCTTGAGTCTGATCCAGAAACAACAGAAGAAAAGGCTAGCCAAAATGATAATGTAACAGAGGCAAAGGACGAGGTGGAAGAGGAGGAGAGGATCGAGGAAGAAAAGTCTGAGTATTCTAGCATATCGGACAGTGAGGGCTACAACCCCCATGCCCTTTACTGCATCTGTCGACAGAGGCACAACAAAAGGTATGTGTGTTGCATTGTCCTGGACGGTATTCATCTGTGAAAACAAACAAGCAAGCCGTATGTTTTTGGTTTAGCAACTCTACATCTCGGCTCTTTCCATCTGCCGCACGTCTATTTCAAAATTGTCTGGTTGTTGATTTTAGTTGTTCTTTAGCTGACATTTTCTTATTGCTCTTCTGATTCCTTATCCAGGTTCATGATCTCCTGTGACAATTGTCTGGAGTGGTTCCATGGCGACTGCGTTGGCGTCAGCGAGATTCAAGGCCGAAAGCTTGAGAGGAGTGGACGAGACTGGATCTGCGCCACCTGCACCAACAAGAGCCAGAGCCAGCCAGACCCCCAGCAGAGCTCCCCTGACTGCCTGACACTGCCCTACTCGGGGGAGGAGGAGATTGTACATGAGGAGCAGGCCAGCGAGGTGAGAACAACAACAAAAAAAACACTGATTCCTTTGCTAGCAAGCAAGGAAATAAATTGTAGTTTGTGGTGTTATATGGCTTTCCTTGCTTTGTACGGCACAAACTTGACTACATTTTAACCATGGTGTTTATTTGCATGTTTGAGATGTGTGCTGACGTGAGTCTGGTCCTAGGAGGCTGTGGTGCAGGAGGTGACAGAGATGGTTGCTGAGGCTGAGATGGAGTTGGACGGTTCCCTACCCCAGTGCATCGGCTCAGGGTGCAGTAAGCACGCCCTGCCCGACTCCGTTTACTGCGGCACAGACTGCATCCTGCGGCACGCGGCTGCCACTATGAAGACGCTCTCCAACTCCAAAGAGACTAAAACCAAGCAACGCCCACAGAGGAGAGCAGCAGCCAAACTTGGCCCTAAGGTAACCCGTGGTTCAAAATAGTCTGTTTTGGTTAAGAGACTGCCTAAGATTTTTTTTATTTTCTGCATGTTGTCCTTATTTTGTTTTTGTGAAGAATGTATGTTGAGATTGTTACCTTTTGAAATGGATAAAGCTGACACCTGACACAATCACTCACATAGTATGAGTACATTTAACCCCAAATAAGCTGATGTCGACCTCTCTGAATATTTTGACCTCAGGGTCAGAGGTCAGCTAGGATGCCCCAGAGGTTGTTGGCAGAGCGGCCCGAAGAGGAGGGTGAGGAAGAGGAGGCTGAAGATGTTGAGGACAAGGAAGCTGACACATCTGCCTTATCCTGTGACCCTAGTCTCACTGCAGTACAGGCCACATCCATAGAATCACCTATGTTTTACAAGTCGAGTATGTATCACTCACAGCACATGCATATCCAACACATACAGAATACTTTCACTCAGTTGGCATTCATCAGACACTAGCTATAATGTTACCTATACCATCCCCAATCTGTAGGTGTAGGGAGACAAGGTTATTTGCAGGGGTCATCAGCAATGGGTAAGTGTACACATTTTGGCAACTTTATAAAATGTTTTCCTTCAACTAGTTGAACAGGAAACGTTGAAAAATAATAGAAACCAAACCAATTAACAATCCAAATGAAATGTCCTCAGTTCCCAAATGGTAGAACGTTTATTATAGTCTGGTTGAGACGCTTCTACTTCAATACCACCATCTTTCTACAGTCAATATTTTAATAGTTGCCTTTGATTTGATTTGGCAAATATTGAAACCGGTACGTTAGTTCACTGACAGCCTTACATGGCAACAACATAACTACAAGGTACAGGCTGAAATTAGGAGAGTCTGTCTTAAAAAAAATATTTTCTTTGTTAGGAAATACAGTGGAAGTATGTTTTAAAAAAGAAAATAGGGTACACAAGTTGTTCAGATAAAAATCACTGTTTGATGGAAAGCGCAAAAAAAAATTGGTTTTAGGTCTCAGAAGAAAAAAAACATGAAACAAAATGAATGCTTGGTCACTATGGTCCAAAAACAAGGTCTCTCCGGTCATCCAGTAGTGCCTGGTATAAGAAATAGTTTAGTTAAACAATGGATGAAAAACCAGTGACATAGCAATAGCACATTTTCTCCCTCTCAAAGATGGCAACCGAATGCAAGCTACAGACCAGTTGAGCTTTTGGAGGAACTGGTTTGAATTCTTTGCAATGGTGTTTGAACTGTGACTCAGGGTGGAAAACAGAAGAGAATCATCCAGTCTTATAAGATTTATAGAGCAATGTTCACCAGTTAATAGCAAAGGCCAAGGTTTGCTTTGGGTAGTGTAAACCCTTGGCTAAAGTTCAAGCTTCCACTTCTCAACAATCACTGATTTTGGCTAGACACATCTGTACCATTGGCACATTGCAATGGTCTCTGTTTTTCCTACTCTCTTCTTCTGCGCTGTTCACAATATTGCTTTCACGTAACATGTGTTTTGATATCAGTGCTCATGGAGGAGGGGACAAGCGCCACGTTGCCAACTTGAAACTTTTTTTTATAATGAAGAATTTAGAATTTGTATCTTAAACAAGGTGCAGTGTCATACCATACTTGCACACACGGGACACCAAAACACACACATCCATATTGTACATTCAGACTCGGATCAGTGCTCATGGAGGAGAGGGGACTATTGAGATGCATCCCTTGTCCTTAGTCTTACTAGATTGCGCTCATCCTCTTGAGCTCCATTGCTTTAGCTATAAACCACTTCTACAGGGCTGTGCTGTTTTAAAGGCCCAATGCAGCTGTTTATATATCAATATCAAATCATTTCTGGTTAACAATTATTAAGTACCTTACTGTAATGGGTTCCCATTTAAAATGGTCAAAAATATAAATGCAACAATTTACAGTTCATATAATGAAATCAGTCAATTGAAATACATTAATCAGGTCCGAATCTGGATTTCACATGACTGGGAATATGCCTATGTTGGTCAGAGATTACTTTAAAAAAGGTAGTGGCGTGCTTCAGAAACATTCGGTATCTGGTGTGACCCCCCCATTTGCCTCCTGCAGCACGACACATCTCTTTCGCACAGAGTTAATTGGGCTGTTGATTGTGTCCTTTGGAATGTTGTCCCACTTCTCTTCAATGGCTGTGTGAAGTTGCTGGATATTGGCAGGAACTGGAACACGCTGTCATACACGTCGATCCAGAGCATCCCAAGCATTATCAATGGGTGACATGTCTGGTGAGTATGCAGGCCATGGAAGAACTGGGACATTTTCAGCTTCCAGAAATTGTGTACAGAGCCTTACGTTAAGGGGCCATGCATTATCATGCTGAAACATAAAGGTGATGACAACAATGGGCCCTCAGGATCTCGTCACGGTATCTCTGTGCATTCAAATTGCCATAGATAAAACGCAATTGTGTTCGTTGTACGTAGTTTCTGCCTGCCGCCCATACCATAACCCCACCTTGGGGGACTCTGTTCACAACTTTGACATCAGCAAACCGCTCACCCACACGACGCCATACATGTAGTCTGCGGTTGTGAGGTCGGTTGGACGTACTGCCAAATTCTCTAAAATGACATTGGAGGCAGCTTATGGTAGACAAATGAATATTCAATTATCTTGCAACAGCTATGGTGGACGTTCCTGCAGTCCGCCTGCAAATTGCACACATGAGACCTCTTTGGTGTTGTGACTGCACATTTTAGAGTGGCCTTTTACTGTCCCCAGCAGGGTACACCTGTGTAATGATGTTTCATCAGCTTCTTGATATGCCACACCTGTCAGGTGGACGCACTATCTTGACAAAGGAGAAATGCTCACTAATAGGGATGTAAACAAATTGGTGAACAAACTTTGAGAGAAATAAGCATTTTCTGTGTATGGAAAATTTGTAGGATATTTTATTTCAGTTCATAAAACATGGGACCAACACTTTACATATTGTACTTACATTTTAGTTTAGTGTAGTTTTTTTGCACAACTTTCTCCAGCAATCATTTTACTAGGACGGTCTGGGAGTGGTCTGAGTGAGGAAGAGGAAAATAGAAAACGAGCTGTAGAGGTTTAGAACTCTTTATTGGTCTATTAACTAATTAACTGCATGGCGATGTCACTTTGGAAAGCCTAAATAAACTCCCACCCATCCAAATTTGCTGATTTAGAAGGTCCTGTGTAGATAGTTAATTTCTGAAAATACAATCACGAAATAACACATACATACACAGTATTAGTGACGTGTCATCAGCTGTTGTACAAAATAATACCAGACACAGGAAAACTGAATTTTGACTGCACTGGGCCTTTAAAACAATGCATCAGCTATTCATCAAAGGAAAGCAGGATCATATTCACCTGAGCCCCAGACACTGCACTATCTATCCAGACATGGGATTTGTTTTCATAAGCATCTATTCATAAATGCTACATTTGTATCTTTGGATTTATGCATGTTTTTTAAAGAAAGCTACCATAGTTGACCATATGCTACATTTGCTACAAGTTGTCATGAAGTGCTTGACAGTAACCTGGCCTAGACCCCAAAGTCTAAGCAGAACCCCAGTGGCAAGAAAAAGAAGCCTTGAGATGAACCAGACTGAGGGGAGGCCCATCCTCCTCTGGCTGTACCAGGTAGAAGTTACATACAAATACAATGTATGTTCAAAGAATACGAGCAAATACAGACCGTTTTCTGTATCTGCAAGGCACACACAGTTATTTCCGTTTTGGCCAGATAGTTGTCCATAAAATACTTACAATACTCTAAAGTTTTTGGATATAGACTATGACACAACATGATGGGACAGACCAATATGTGGAGGCACCAACAGGTAGGGTGAAGCAGAAAGGGAGGGAATGTGGCAGTAGGGCAGCATCTGGACATGTTGGTGGAAAGCTGTCTATAATGGTAGTAATTGAGTACAGCAAAGGCAGTCCCAGCCAGTACCTTTTCCCATACCAGACCATTCACAACTGTTCACTGCTGTTTAATGCGGACCTGTGATTTCACTTGGATAAGTATAACAGGGTCTAGTATGTGATTCATACTTGAGCAAAGTTTTTCCCTCAAAGTGAGTTTGAACTTTCCATTCTGCTAAAGAAATGTAGATTTTGGACATTGGTTATTGTCACTCGTGTCCAGAGGCAGGACTGGGTCCTCTGTCCCTCTGGTAATGCTGCCCCTTTATCCAAGCCACTTGGTATTCAAGCGTACCAATGTTCAGCAGTTAGGGTGCCAGTGTCAATCAGTCCTATTCTCCACTATTTTTTGACTTACGAGAGACCTTGCAGCATCTGACATGATTGTACAGATTTTATTTAGCTAGTGCATCCCCAGTTCCCCGAGGCGGGAAAAATGGTCATACTCGATTAATATTGCAATACATATAATTTGTTCATGAGGAAACACAAACTCAAATAATTCAAAATGGGATTTTTATTTTTTGGAGGCCCCGTGTGGTCTTTTTTAAAGGGGAACTGGAGCTCTGCACCCTTTTACATATACCCCCCCCCCCCCATCTTTATTTCAGACAGGTGGCAAGTAGATGGGTTACAGGTTGGTAGAGGGGAGAACAGGAGGAAAGTGGTGGTTGTGGTGGAATTTGATCACATGCTGTTCTGGGGGACTGCTGTTCCACGCCACCAGCAGTTGGAACTTAAACTATTGTCAATTGCGGTGTCAAACACACACACACACACACATAAGCAAATGATGCACTAGTCAATCTTTGGCTCACTTTTAGGCTTATGTCTGGCCACACAAATCCTTACTGGACTGATGCTGGCTATACACTACACCTCTGACATTTCTACAGCTCTCACACACAAACCCCAACATGCACACAGACACGGGATACCAACAAACACAGACATATTTTACACTCAGACCAGAGGGAGAGAGGATTCTATGCAAATAGGGATGGGAAGATTTGGAGAGCGGAGCAGTTTTTCAGCTGGAGCATGGAGCTGCTGAGAGGATGTTCAGATGCCATGCAGGATTTCTCCAAGGATCCTGACAAACAATGAATGCCAGATTCATAGATCCATTTCAATGAAGAAGACTGAAGTACACCGCTGGCCAATGCCACTGACATAATCAATACTGCAATGCCTGGCAGATCAGCAGGAGTTGTGAAATTATCCTTCCAATAATTTGGAACATGACCTGAATTATTGATTTGAAATCACTCACAAAAGGATACACTTGCTCCTTTGCTCTACAGTTGGGTTACAGTTTTTGTATTTTGAGTTAATTCAATAACCTGCATCAGTGAACACCTGTTTGAATCCTGCACGTGAATGGGATTCAGTGAAATGCCATAAAGTGTGCAAGGAGTACAGCAGTTTATTTAGTTATTGCATACATGGAACAATGACTAAGGCTGTGTTATGTTCTTCAAACAGCCTAATTCTTCTTCTTTTTCACTAATTTGTATTTTGGCCAATCAGATCAGCTCTGAAAAAATATCAGAATAGTTACACATTTTAGTATCCTGGTCAAATATACAAGCATTATTCTGTACCATAGAAGGATCTTCCACAAAACAGCCATATTTTATGTACATCCTTTTATTATTTTTGTTTTCCTGTGGTTCTGTTTTTATTTTTGACAATTAAAAGTCCTGAACACATCTGACACTAGAGGATTGCAACCTCAACGCTAATACCTTTAGAGTGTGACCATGTGTCTTACATCAGTTCTCACCATTCACATGGAAACATTTGACGTAGATGACCAGCTGAATTTGTTTTATATCGATCTGATATGTTTCAGATTCACATACAAGTATTCACACCCTCTGGTATTTTGCAGAGGTGGACTGGGTCTATCGCACTACCTGAGATGAGTGACTGTCACTACTATGGTCTGAGACACCTAGGCCAAATACTGTTTTTAGTCACAACCGAGATTTAGGCGGCAGTCAAATGACCTCTACCTCTACCTCCTCAGTTTTTACAGATTTGAATGAACAATAGCAAGGCTAGGTGGAGACATCATCATTGCTTATTTTGCCCGTGTTACTCTACTTTCATGGGGGACATCCAGGTGGTGCACCTTTTCATTCCAGCCCAGCACTAACATACCTGTGCAGCATCATGGTCCCCATGATTAAGGAAAACTGTTATTCCTTTATTTTTGCATCTCTGCTATCTGTTCAACAGTTATCTTCCGTTTTGGCTTTTCGTCTTGAGCCCCCAATTGTTAAACACAAGCACCCTCTACTGGCCAGATATTATAATAGTTTTAAAAAAGTGCAATTATTCAGTGTGACGTTCTCCTGAGAATGTATCATATTCCCGTACCCCTGAGAAAGTGTCGTAAGAAATCCCCAATGGTAATAGCACAGAGTGTCTAAACCCAGAAGTTCCAAATCGCGATACTTCCGGGAACACTTGCGAAACAGACAGACCAGTCCGGGGATTTAGAAGTCAATGAGAAACATTCTTCCTTTGTTGTTCATTTTCTCAATCTGAAGGCACAACCTAGATTAGAGCCAATGTCTTAAGTAGTTGAACATGTTATTACTCCAACCTCGTGAAAGTGACACGTTTTCGTCAAAAAAAACTTTATATTAAGGAGTGCCATTGATTTGACATCCTGCACATGTGCAGTTCAGCGCTAGACGAACGTTTGGCCCATGACGTGTTTCTATGCATGAGCTGTGCATGCCAACGTCGACATAACATCGCCTACAAGTGTGATCGGGGATTTCTATTTGGAGATGCAGTTTTAGCCTATCTTCATACTCTACTGTCTTTGATAATATTTTAACGATACATAATTTTACATTTGTTCATGTTTGAATAGCGTTCTATTGTAGAAACGATTATATCAAATACTGTAAGCATTCTGGGTAAGATGTTATACAGTTGTTCAACTACACACATTTAATGCCCTGATCATAATTTGTTTATTTGCTCATGATGTTCTTTATATCTAAGTCACTTGATTGCTGCAAGGGTGCAGTTCCATTTACTTGCTAATGTGAATTGTTAAGACTCAAGCATAGAGCTTCACCAGATTGTTGCTTTTACAATCTAAAACAGATGCCTTACAGAAGGATGTACTACTCCAAGGTGCACACTAGACACACTTAAACCTCAATCTCACAAATGATCATATGACAGCAGTCAGATAAAGTACATAAATAGCAATCTGTAGTTTCTCCAATAGATCAACTTTTTGTGTATAGTGTTGGATGGGTTGGATGTGATCTTATAGTAGGATCAGAACAGGATCTGTGTAGAATCATTTAATCAAGCAAGTTTTGTAATATTGCTAGATGCAACCACTGAATGGAGATTCAGTAGGAAAGTGTGGATTTAACCATAAGTTCTGTGTTTATGGAGCGAGCCCATTAAAACCTGTGCCATAACGTTCCAGGACCTTGTTTCCCAGAGCATTCGTACCGTCAAGATCATATCTTTTAGTAGCCAAGGTCTTTCCCAGAGCCTTCGTTAGTATTGTTGCTCTTAAAAACCTTTGCACATCTACGGAGTGATCCTGACCACTCATAGAGCAGCCAAAGTGCATCTTTATAGGCTTCTTTTCTGCCTTACCTCACAAGATAATCCTTCTAAAACAATGTAAGTGTTTTTATGTGAATGGGCATGATCGTACAATGTAATGGGTAATGTATAGGATATGTAATATTTGAAATATGTATTTAACATTTTGTCAAGTTTGGTTTTATTTGATACAAAGCTGAATCTTATCGGTACAAATTAGAAACACCTGGAAGTCTATAAATGACAAGCCATTGTCAGGTCATTGGAACAACAATAATACAGTATGGCTGCTATTCAGCGGATTGTTTATCCAACATACCTGGCGGCTCCGTCTGCGCAGTCAGTTGGTGTATATAAATCTGCATGTCCGTTGCAGCCCCATCATTGGGAGTCTATCAGGCTCCCACAAGAGGTACTCAGACTGCTCTACCTTGTGTATAAATCAGCTGACCAACCAGCTGAGGCATAGCAGGCGAAATAATAACAGCATCGCCACCCCCAAACGTCTTCCTGAGGTGCAGCTTCTAACAGCCTTGTGCTTTTACTCAGTGTGGTGTTTCCTCCAAGGCTTTGGTGATGGACACAGAATATATATTTTTATGAAAAAACAAAATGTGTGTAGTAGAGGGTTAGTCACTGTATATATTTGTGTGCTAAAAGGAAACGATCTGATACAGATATATTGTGGTGTGCAGTGTCCTAAAGCACTGTAAAGATGACCGTGGTTCAAATCTTTAAATTTATGAACATTACATGACAAATGGTTAGTTTATTTTCATACATAAAACTTAGTCTTCGAAATGTATAGGCCTAGCCTACTTTTCACATGAAATGTGGGCTATTAGTAGTGTTTGCCTATGATGCCAGCGCCATGGATTTCAGCACCAGGGAACTGGACAGCTCCCCCAACGGGATCATGTGAAAAACTGAACCCGGCCCCAATGATTACAGGCTCACACCACCTGCTTATTTACGGAAACACTCTTGAAACGTTGGCTCGTAAATAACAATGCATTTAGTATGATCATGTAATGCTTAAGTTACAATGCAACTGGGAAACGAGGCCCAGACCTCTTAGCAGATGTCATTGTGCGCTCACATACAGGGAGGCTCTCCCTTTCTCCAGGAGTGTCCTGCACACACACACCCCAATGCAAACAGGGAAACACTTCTTCAAAGGCCCAGAGTAACAAAGAACAAATGTAATTTCAATGCTTCCATCAATAGCGCTGGAAGCTGAAACAGCTAACGCAACACTTGAACCAGCAGAGGACAATTCAATTGCGCTACTGCCTGTGCCATAAAGTTCCAGACCTCATGGCAAGAGCCATAGTATACTTTCCGAAGGCAGACTTCAATAAAAGGGATGATATAGGGGGCTACGGAGCTGAAGAAAAGAGAAATGAAAGTACCGTATGTTCCTCCATGACAGGGATCTACCATGCCAGTCCTTCGAGGGCTGAAGTTCTACTAGTTTTCATGTCTTCCTGGCACTTCACTGATCAGTCTGAATCATTGATTAGCCATTGACCACCTGATAATCCAGGTTTTGGGCTTGTTATGAAAACGCAAAGACGAAAACCAGCGTTTATGGCATCCATCAATTATTAGTGTTGTGTACCTCTCCACTATAAGGAACAAATCTGCCATGCCCAGTGTCGGGTCTAATAGACTGGACATAACATAGTAAATGTAAATCCAGGACACTCAAATTAGTTTGATATGTTACGTTTGGTATGGTTACATACAGTGCTCGACTTGGACAGAAATAAGTGCCTGTTCTCATTTTGGGTGCCGGTACTGTTTATATTTAGGAGCAGGAGCTCCACAGTACTTTTTAGCTAATCTACAAGCGGAACAGGAGCACAATCAGTAGAACGTTTGAGGTGCCGGTACTTGTCTCATGTGAGCTCCTGCCCAAGTCAAGCACTGGTTACATAAGAGAGGAGGTCACTTAAGGCAAAAACTAAAGGAGAATGTCTGGAACTCTTGGAGGGATGCGAAACCATTCTGGGTTGAGATCTGGTGACAAACACACACACACCCTTTAAACCCCCTATGCTCTTTTGAGATCCCTCTTTCAAAGTCACTGAGATCTCTTCTAGCCATGGTATCCAAAATAATGGGCAACTGGGCATTTTTATACATGACCCATGGTTTCCATTAGCCGGCTTTTGGTCAATATATATATTTTTTAAAGGTTATAAATAAAATTTGCACCGGCCAATTGTCCAGGAGAAGAGAATCCCATTGCGAAATAATAAATTCATAGAAATACCAGTCGATACATTTGACTGGTCATGGTTATTGGTCAATAGGTTAATTTCCATAGTTTAGTGGAATTAAATTGGTGCATGTACATTTTATTAGTGATTTAGGCTCTTATTTATCACAGATACAGAGTCTTTGAGTATAAAATCTGTCGGACAGCGTGAGTTGCATCTCAAACAGCAAATTCATAGGCAATGGAAGGCAGGCTTCATCAGCGCATCACACACCACTTCGCAATGAGCTGGAGGCAGTATGCATTTTCCAAAGAGATACTTCATTGTTTGAAATCTGAATGTTTTACTACATATTATGATGCGTGCCTTACATTGCTTCAAAGTAGGCCTTGCCAAAATCAGACCATATCTGTGGAGGCAATTATTTTATATAAACTTTCTTTCGTTGTCCACTAGCCAAAGGCCCAATCCTAGTCATATTAACCCATGGTAATTGTTGCATATTAGATCTCCCCACTTTTGAAATTTCAAATGGATATTTTAATCTCTGTCACATGAAACCACTCACATGTGCGGTGCACTTTTGACAGTGTTTTCTCGCTAATTGCACTATGGAAAATACATTCACACACAGCCTGCTGCATTGCTGCGCTCTAAACATTCTGATCTGTTACATCAGACTCATTGCTTTTTAACGTTTTGTTTATTTTACATAGCCTAGGCATACTGGTTGTATGAATTTGGGATCTGTCGTCCCACAACTGTCCCAGCGTCTGTTTGGAATAGGCTATTTCTTTCTCAACAAGCTGACCGATAGAATAGGTAAACGTTTCTACTATGGGGGATAGTAGATTGCCATAGGCTAGTGATTTTGCTGTTCGTTACCTGTCTTGCTGGCTGAGGAAAAGTACATTTTGGACAGTTATTCTAACATCTTCAAAGTGTGCATCAGAATTTGGTAAAAAGAACCACACATCGTTGTATCCTCAACTTGCATGTTCTGTTAATAGAATGACCATAATCTAAATGTGATTACTGTCATTCTGAGCACCATGAGTAGACACCCTAGTAGGTAGGCTACACACGCTTATAGAATAGGAGTGCTGAAGCGCATAGCAAGTAAAAGATTGTCTGTCCTCCGTTGCAACACTCACTGCTGAGTTCCAAACTGTCTCTGGAAGCAACATCACCCCCACAACTGTTTGTTGGGAGCTTCTTGATATGGGTTTTCATGGCTGAGCAACACGCCTAAGAACACCATGCGCAATGCCAAGCGTCGGCTGGAGTGGTGTAAAGCTCGCCGCAGTGGAAACACGTTCTCTGGCGTGATGGATCAATCTTCACCATATGGCAGTCTGACGGACAAATCTGGGTTTGGCGGATGCCAGGAGAACGCTACCTGCCCGAATGCATAGTGCCAACTGTAAAGTTTGGTGGAGGAGGAATAATGGTCTGGGGCAGTTTGTCATGGTTTGGGCTAGGCCCCTTAGTTCCAGTGAAGGTAAATCTTAATGATAAATCATACAATGACATTCTAGATGATTCTGTGCTTCCAACCTTGTGGCAACCGTTTGGGTAAGGCCCTTTCCTGTTTCAGCATGACATTGCCCCCGTGCGGTTCATGCAGAAGTGGTTTGTCAAGATCGGTGTGGAAGAACATGACTGGCCTGCACAGAGCCCTGACCTCAACCCCATCAAGCACCTTTGGGATGAATTGGAATGCTGACTGCGAGCCAGGTCTAATCGCCCAACATCAGTGCCCGACCTCACTAATGCTCTTGTAGCTGAATGGAACCAAGTCCCTGCAGCAATATTCTAACATCTAGTGGAAAGCCTTCCTCGAAGAGTAGAGGCTGTTATAGCAGCAAAGGGGGGACAAACTCCATATTAATGGCCATAATTTTGGAATGAGATGTTCGACGAGCAGGTGTCCACATACCTTTGGTCATGTAGTGTACTCTGTATCGTGTTTCCTTTATTTTGACTTTATCCTTTATTTAATTTACTCAAGTGTAAACTTGAGTTCAGCCTACTTCAGCTTCACAACATTACAGAGCATTAGATGTAAATGTGGACAACACATCTGACACCTTTGCATATCAACACACTGAGACATTACACACTTTTTGTTATTATGCGTTAGCATATTTTATTATGGAGTGGAGACATTTTTTGTTTAGTTCAGAGCAGTGGAGCCTGGTGTCACTGGTTCATAGATGTTAAGCACTTTAAAGCGCGACTGTCTTTAAAAAGCAACAAGTCCCTTTGAAAACGGCCTATGTGGCATCGATTCGAGTCAAACATTTATTCTAGTGTCCAAATTGACTACAACGTGTAAATTGGATCATTTTGGTCATAAAGTCAGTCTCGTCTAAAACAGAGTTTGGAACAGCCGTGCTTCTCAATGGGTAAATGAAGGTTGGGTTTTGATGTCCGTTTGCCTACTAACATGGGGTGAACTGCTGCTGTGATTGCTCTCTATCCGATAGCACAGACAGTGAGACAGACCTGCCCAACAGCTCAGACTTTGTTAACATAAGGCAAGTCATCACGCATATTTGAACTTGAGAAATACTGCACCAAGCACCGTAGCGCAATTTTACATCTAACTATCTCAGATTCATTTTGAGGAAGTGAAATAAGCTTCTGCATCTGCAGTGTCTCGGGGGGGGGGGGGGGACAAACATAATTTACCAAAAGCGGAATCTGTCAGGAAACACACTTCCAAGACTGAAATCTCGTTTTTTTCCCCCTAATGAGTAACCAAAAAACACACGTGCCAATCGACGTGTTCATTGGCTCTTTAATGATGAACAAGCTTTTTCATAAGCCAGTAGTCATTTCATATTAGCAAGGGCATCATTTGGAGGAATTTACTTTGAGTGAAACATTAACTTATAGGTATGGGGAGGGGCATTTTAAAGGCCCTGGACTGGTTTTCCCAAAAGCATTGTAGCACTAAGATGATCTTAATTCCATTTAAACTATACTGAACAAAAGTATAAACGCAATTTGTAAATCGTTGGTCCCATTTTTCATGAGTGGAAATAAAAAATCCCAGAAATGTTCCATACGCACAAAAAGCTTATTTCTCAATTTTGTGCAGAAATATGTTTACATCCCTGTTAGTGATAATTTCTCCTTTGCCAAAATAATCCATCCGCCTGACGTATCAAGAAGCTGATTAAACAGCATGATCATTACACAGGTGCACCTTGTGCTGGGGACAATTAAAGGCCACTCTAAAAGTTGCAGTTGTCACACAAAATAATGCCACAGCTGTCTTGTTTTGAGGGAGCGTGCAATTAGCATGATGACTGCAGGAATGTCCACCAGAGCTGTTGCCAGAGAATTTAATGATAATTTCTCTAGAATAAGTTGCCTCAAATTGTTTTAGAGAATTTGGCAGTGCATCTAACTGGCCTCACAACCGCAGACCACGTGTAACCACGCCAGCCCAGGACCTCCACATCCGGCTTCTTCACCTGCGGGTTCGTGCCATCCCAGGCCCACCCATGGCTGCGCCCCTGCCCAGTCATGTGAAATCCATAGATTGGGTCCTAATTTATTTATTTCAATTGACTGATTTCCTTCTATGAACTGTAACTCAGTAAAATCTTTGAAATTGTTGCATGTTGCGTTGGTTTGTTCAGTATAAATGGACAAAAGATGACAGTGCAACGATGCTTTTGTGAAACCCAGCCCTGGTTATGTTACCGTGTGGTTGGGTGTTTAACTGCTAAAATGAACATTAACCTTCTTATGATGGTATAAAGGTCAGCCATTTTGATCAGGGAGTTGGTCATCCATGCTTTGCCAGTGCTGTGATTTAGATATTGTGTAAAATAATGAATTTGAAGAATATATGTTTGTTAGCAAGCTAGCCGGCTAGTTTTAAAGGAATGATTCCATTATGATTCCATTCAAATTAGCTGCCAATATGCCAACATTCCATTCAAACAATGCAACTCGGACAAGTTATAAATGCAACAAGTACTGATTGTATCATATATCACTCAGCTTTCCAAGAACACAAAAATTGAGACATTTATGATCTGTTTACATATATTTTAGAGGCTATTTATATGGGGAAAAAAATGTGTATAAAACCTGTATAAACTAACTTATAATTATATTATAGTATTTTAGGTTACATTTTATTACACAATTTCTGATATCACATGCCTTACTTTAATTTCCCTGTATAAGTAAAATCAGGATTATGCCTCTACTGCCATTCGTTTTATTTAGACTGGTTTAGAATTCTCCCTGACCAATATGGCTGCAGTTTTTAACCCATTTTGGAACTTTGAGGGTTAATTAATTTAATAGGATATCTATGGGTTTCCTACTCTTTTTTTAAATGTGTATTTTTAGATAATTTGAGTCATAAATCACAGTACTACCCTGCTGTCATTGCACAGAAGAACAGAGGGGCCCTGGCTCCCCCAATATAGGTCTTCTTTACCACCTTTCTAGCGTGGAATGACATTGGTTCCATCTTGTCGGCCTCTTTTAGTCAGGTAGTTTTGACAGTTATTTTGATGTACTTCTATTACATTGCAGTACAAGTTAGATTTTCATTTATATGTTTAATGTTTTAGCACAGGAAATTTTAGTCCCACTACCAGTCAGTTTACATGACGGTTGATCTATCACTCAACTGCTTTAACACCTAGGGTCAAAAATGGATACATGAATACAAGTGTATTATTGATATATCTTTATTGTCCATTAAACAACAAAGATTATTATATTTTGCTGTTACAATACCAGCACCCAACTGCCTGAGACACACACACAGACGAGAGGCTGAACCCGTCACAGGGTCAGCTGCAGAGCATTGCCTGTGGAGAGGGTGTGATGCCAGCAACCCCCTAGTTATTTGATGTAAATGTATTTGCATTGTAGTTGTTTCAAATCGTATTTCAGTGGGCTATGAACAGTCCGTTCTTACTTTTTTTTTTTAGCATAAATATTTTCGTTTTTTCGTGGGAATATATCCTGCCCTCTGCCGTTGCCTTACTGTTCTCAATCAAAAAACTTCAATTTAGCTGACAAGGAAGAAGAAAATTCACAATTTTCCTACCTGGGATTTTAGTAGTTGTAAAAGCAATGGCACAACATCACAAATGGGGACACTTTTATAGTAATGAATTGAGGAACAATTAAAGCCACACTGTACATACCATCAATGAGTGGGCCCCCAACAAAACATAAACAATAGTGCAAATACATCCCATCACATTTTCCAATGCAGATACAGTTTTGTAGTGGTCAAGGAATAACATTCCATGAGCTCAACAGGGCCTTTTATAACATTATTTGAAGCTGTACATCATTTGGCTACAGAGTCAAAGGTAATTGTTTTTGGTAATAGGTCGAACAAAGCTAATCTCATCACACTGTACATCTCAGCCTAAGAAAGACCATTTTGAAGCTGATTCATTGTTCGTGGTTAATCACATGCGTGCACTGTTCATACTTAATTAACTGGCAATAACACACACATATGTTAACATATTGACCTCATGGCTTATTACACTGACTTCCTATACGTTTTGTTGATTATATTCATAGCTGCCAGATGCCATATTGATTTATCAGCACTGATTCAGTTCCCCTGTTATTCTATTTTTTTAACAGCTGGAAAGGCCAGTGAGCAGGTAGAGGTTGAGATTGAGCCCATTTCTCCTCAGACACATTCTCCAGATAACTCTCCCTCAGACATCATCACTGAATCCTCCCCTCTGGGAAGTGCTCCAGGTAAAACCAAGAGACCAGCAAACAGCTGCAGTGTCTCCAGGAAACCCTCTGTCGATACATTCCCTGTCAAACCACCCAATCCCCCCAAATCCAGCCACTCTCCGACCCCTGAGGCCCCAAGCACCTCAGCCTCCAGACACCACGAAACAGGGGCCCTGAGGATCGGCAAGACGTCCTTCACCATCCCCAAGAAGCAGCCTCAACCCCTCATGACTCCCACTCTACCCTCACCTCCACCCCCCACCCCAATGAATGAAACTAGGATCCTGCCCGTGTCCCCAGCCCCTATCGCCCCTTCCTCCAGACCCCCTCAGCCAGCCAACAACCAGGTCAGGCAGAGCATCCAACGCTCTCTCACCAACATCATGTTCAAGAGGTGAATATAAAGAAAGAGATGACAAAATATACATGGTGGTTAGAAAAGTACACTCATACTCTCTCTTACACACACACACACACACACACACACACACACTGGATCACATTGATTGACAAAGAAATTATGGCTTAGTCTGAGAAGACACCCTATTCCCTATATAGTGCACTAGGTTTGACCAGAGCCCATAGTTCTCATCAAAGGTAGTCCACTATATAGGGGTAGCGTGCCATTTCGGACACACGCATTGCTTGAGCTCTCTTTTGAATGTAGGGCAAAAATGTTATTAAAAGATGACTAATTGCATTTTGATTTTATAAGGGTGTGCGACTGTGACGATTTGGAGAGGTCTGAGAGTGAAGTGGCGAAGCTGGTCACCAGCATCGAGACGGAGATGTTTAACATATTTAACAATACAGATAGCAAGTACATGAACAAGTACCGAACCATCATGTTCAACCTTAAAGACCCCAAAAATAAGGTTGGTCTATAGACAGCAAAAAAAATCACATATGCCTTGTCATACAAAATAAATCCACATATATAATTCTCTGCTATACAGCATTTCATTCAAAAAGTTATGAAAACAAATATTCAATGTAACAAATGTGCCCCTGTCTGACAAACTAGACTTGTAGTTCACCATGTGGTAGTACGCTTCATTGATTGTCTCTTATTTGGGTGGGTCTCCAGGGTTTGTTCTACAGCGTCATCCGTGGTGAGGTCAGTCCCTTCAGACTAGCCAGGATGAGCCAGCGGGACATGCAGGCTACAAAGGTCTCAGAGCCGAACAAAAAAGACACTCCTGAGGTACAGTATAATATAGCCTATGCAGAAACTTAATCTAAGCCAAAAACCTATAATAATAATAATAATAAACTAAAGAAGACCATTTGAGTTTTAATGTCGTGCACAATACTAAAATACAAAAAATGACAAATAATAACATACAAAATTCACCATAATTCTTCACTGAGAACTATATTTATTATCCAAAACTTTACCAGTTGATTGAGATGTTGTCTGTGTGTCTTGCAGGTCCGGGAGTCTGGTCCCAAAGCCACATGTGTGCTGCCAAATCCAGCGCCTGAGCCAGTGAAGGTTGATCTACCTAGTCTTCCCTTTAGGCCAAGTAGACACATGGTATGTACAACATGTATTATATAACATGTATTGTCTACTCATACTAATGCAATAAAATATCTAGGAAATTATATCGCCCTCAGTATGTGATCAGTTCATCTTCAAATGTAGCATACCTTTTAGATGAGCATGTCAGTGTGTCTGTATCTGAGTGTGCATCTGTGTCTAATGTTTTAATACATGTGTGACATGATCCTCTTTTCTCAGGAACAGAAGAGCACTCTCCCTGCTCCCCCTAAGGCCAGACCTAACCAGTCGAGCCAGAACAGCTCAGTCCCAGACATCCTCAGCTGCATGCTGAAAGACACAACTGCCGAGCACAGAGCTCACCTGTTTGACCTCAAGTGCAAGATCTGCACAGGTAAATTAAAAAAATATGACGTAAAATGACAGTGTACACACTACAACAACATCTAACGAACACCATAATATCATGTTGGCCTTCTGCACTGTATCAAACTATTTTAGTGAAGGGCAACAGTGTTGATATAAACCACAATCACTCCCAACGTCAAAAGAATGATTTACTGAACTTCTATGGTGTTGAGTGTACTGATGCTGCTAACCAGTGTTTTGTGTGGGTTGGTATCTGTTTCTGCCCTTCAGGTCAGATAACAGTTGAGGGTGAGGAGGAGCCTCTACCCAAGAAGTCTAAACTGTCTGGGTCATCGTCATCCTCCACAAATCCAGACGAATGGAAAGACAGGCCGTCTCGGCCACCCTGGATGTATGCCAGAACAGATCCCAGAACAGAGGAGAGAGGATGGAGAACTCCAGCAGGAGATGAATCACCCCTCCTTGCACCCCCCGACTCCCCCACCATGGGTTCCCCTGCCTCCCCCCTAATGGAGGATGACTCTGTCTTAACCATCATGGAATCCCCCGCTTCACCCACAATGGAATCTCCCGCTTCTCCACCAATGGAATCTCCTGCCTCCCCCATTTTGGAATCCCCTGCCTCCCCTGTCATGGATTCTCCCGCCTCCCCCATTCTGGAAACCCGCAAAGCCAAGACATCATCCAGAATGTATACCCCAGTCATGATTCCGGCTGTTTCTACGGTAACCATTACAAGGCGTGATCCTCGCACTGCTGGCAACCGTTCTGCTGTTATGTCTGGTGACCCCCACACCGCTGGCAAACGCACTCCTGCCATGGCAACTGTCGCCATGTCTAAAGTCCCACCTCCACAAGTCTCTTATGTCCCAGCGAAACAGAGTGTTACTCTGAGCAAGACATTCATGCCCTTGCCACCACCCCCATCCCTTCCACCAATGCCAGCATTACCCAAATCTATCCTGATGAAGCCATCCTCCTCATCGTTCTATGGTTCTTCAGGATCCTCTTCATCCTCTTCAAGGTATCTCCTCTCAGCTTGCCACCATCACTACAAGTGATTCTTGATAAGAATGTGTTTTATGATAATTAGTTGTGGTGGTTAATTTCTTTACTATCAAATGAGGTGAGACAAACTTATCACACAAGTCAGAGTTATACTTAAACTAAATCTTTATTCACTTATTAATAAGGGAGCAGGTCAATAAAACACACACATATAAAGTGAATCGGTTGAGTGCTCTGCGATAATGATGGCTGGTCGATGAATCACCCTCAGATGATTAATTGAGAGCCCCGACACAAAGGATACAAATAACTTTTATAGCAAAGATTCACCCCTTTTAGTCCACATGACAAACAACAGATGTGTGGAATGGGTCACAAGGTTAAGATTTGTATGAAAGATCTGATGTAAAGACTGTTCTCATTGTGTAGAAACCATGGTCTGGCCCCGAGCCATATTTCCCTGGTACCAACAGAAACATTAACCCATCCTATGGAATGTGGTCTTGTTAGGTTTATCACCCAAAGCATCGTAAATCTTCTGTCAGTATTAAGCCCCCCAGAGGCCCACTTTCAGTTCACACAGACGCAATAGTTATAAGAACCCTCTTCTGTTGCATAAAACAACCATTTGATGCAATGCCAGTATTATAACATAATCTTGTAATTTCCCTCACATAGTGCATGTTCATTTCAGTCAGAATATAACTCTTGTTTCTTCCTCTGTGCATGAGTTATATTTGATTTATAGCTGAGTGAATGGGCAGTAATGGACTCTAATTGTGATGATGTGTTTGCAGGGCTGTGAACTCCCACTCCCCTCAAGATGGGGAGACAACCCAGTTCCTGGCCAAGCAGGAAGTAGTGTGGAAGGGCTTCCTCAACATGATCAGCGTGGCCAAGTTCGTCACCAAGGGCTATCTGGTCTCCGGGCCTTCTGAATATCTCAAAGAGGTAATGAATATAACATATAACTTTGCTACCATGACCGCAAGAAAAAAAATAGGAGAGCATTGTCAGATGTCTTTAGATTTGTTTATTTGTGAACATTTAAGTCAATACCTTTCATAAACAACTTAGCAGTTTGGTCTATATGGATATTAACAAAACATTTATTTTGTTTAGGATCTGCCTGATACCATACAGCTTGGTGGAAGAATCATGCCTCAAACTGTGTGGGATTACATCGGGAGAGTGAAGACCTCTGTTACAAAGGCAAGCCCTCCCTATGTCATTATGAAAGAAACTATACAATTTAGATAGGGTCTGTGTATGTGTTTCTATCTCAATGATAATAGATTATTATTATTGGTCCACAGGAGCTGTGTGTGATCCGGTTCCACCCAGCGACAGAGGAGGAGGAAGTGGCCTATGTGTCTCTGTTCTCCTACTTCAGCAGCAGACGGCGCTTCGGGGTGGTGGCCAACAACAGCCGCAGCATTAAAGACATCTACCTCATCCCACTCAGTGCCAAGGAGTCCATTCCTTCCAAACTCCAACCCTTCGAAGGATCAGGTAAGAAAATGCCAACATGTATGTAGAAGGCTACACAGATGCCACACTGACATTTGAATGCTGGTATATATTTTTTGATGCCATTTTTTTTTTTATAATTCAAAACTAATCTCCCTACTCCCTGTTTATTTAACAGGCTTTGAGAAGAATCGCCCCAATCTTCTTTTGGGACTGGTTATTTGCCAGAAACCCAAACGTGCGGGAAGCTTGCCACAAGAGGTTGAAGAGAAGAGAGCCAAGATCCACATATCCAAAGACTCCAGAGATACTGGCCTCCCGAGACCCCCTACGCTGTATGGGTCTGACCCTAGGACGGAGGAATTCCTGCCCTACGACCCAGCGATGCCCATCATGTCCACCCCTCCTGGTTCCCCTCCTTCCACTGGATCCCCATCAGACTCCTCCTCCTCTGGCTCACTGACTATTCCATCACTTCTGTCCTCCATCAGAGCTGCTCTCCCTGCTTCTGCCCCACCCCCCATTACTAGCACATCCACCACTCCCCTGCAGACCATCCTGAAGTCACTGTTTGGGAAGGACTCTCATGCAGTCCCAGCAGTTGCAGCAGTGCCCCTTCCAACCACTTTGCCCCCTCCCCCAATGGTAGATCCGATAGTACAGCAGTACGGGCAGAAATCCAAAGTCAAAGAGATTGAGGAGGAGGAAAATGAATATGATCGACCATATGACCCAGAGGAGGAGTATGATCCAGCAATGGGCTATGGAAGGGTTGCCCCAATTAATATAGATAAAATGTTTGAAGCGAATGCTGCCACTCAGGCCACGTGTGCAGATGACGACGACGTGGCTTACGACCCTGAGGATGAGACTATCTTTGAGGATATGCACAATGATGGGGTCAGTGTAGGGAAAGTCACAGCCCCAACTTCAGCTCCAGCTCCTACCCCAGTCCCAGCTCCAGTACAAGACCCATTCCCAGATCCCAGTCCAGCTCCAGCCCCTCTGAGCCGCCCCATTACTGGTGCTGTGATTGTGTCAGCCGCTACTCTGACTGAACAACAGCGAATGCTTGAGGATCTCAACAGGCAGATTGAAGAGCAGAAACGGCAGCTGAAGGAGCAGGAGGAGGCACTGCGTCAGCAGAGAGAGGCAGTGGGCATGTTCATGGCCCATTTCTCTGTTTCCGATGCCTTGATGTCTCCCCCTACTAAATCTGGGCTGTCTCACTTACAAACACAGCAGAGTGAAGGAGAGCTGTCTGAGGCAAATCCTTCAGTCAATCAAAGAGCTTTGAAAGGTATTTTGAAAACGGAGGAAACAGAAGTACCAATAAAACAGGAGATTAAGAGAGAGACCAAGACTGTACCTCTTTCAGTGTCAAGAAATGTGGAAATGCCCAATGCATCACCAAAGCGGGTTAAAGAGATTAAAAAGGAAAGTATTCAGGCAACAGACAATTCAGATCCTGAAGCTGGTGAGATCCAGGACTCTGATGTAGCTTACGACCCAGAGGATGACACTATCTTTGATGAGCTGAAAGACACAAATGGAGAAGAAAAGGCGAAAACCTCAACTCGATCAGATTCAGCAAGGCGTTCTGAGCGTTCTCGTGACTCCTCAGTGTCTAGCTCGTGTCGTGGTGCATCGCGGAATGACACTCCTGATAGGAGGCGTAAGCGTAGCAGCCAACCAGATACTCACTCACCGAAAAGACGGGACCGTAAAGTCAGGGACCGCCAAGAAAGCCCTCCTCGTAGATCTGGCCGCCGGTCCCCTGGACACTCTGATAGGCGAAGGGAAAGACACAGACGGGGTGAGAGGAGCCGACCATATCACAGAGGTCGTCACCACTCTGAGCGCCCAGGCCGCCATATTCCTCATAAAGAGCGTACTTCTCGACGCAGCTCTGGTAGCCATAGAAGATCCCCATCTTCACCAAGACAAAAACAAGATTCTGGCTCTAGGGGACTCTCAAAGGGTCAAAGGGAGACTTCTCCTCCAGTGTGGGATGACTCAAAGGGCCCAGAGGCTCCTGAAGACATGGGTCCTATAAGTCCAACTCCAGCACTGGTCATGGAGGCTAATGACTCACCTCAGCCCCCTCTTGAAAGACAGGACATTGATGAACCACTGGGTGATCGTTGTGATTCTGGAGGTCCACCACAGGGAGAGATTGAGGACACAGGCCATCAAATGCCCCATGAGAATCCCACTCCCCAGAAGCCTGCGGATCAACAACCTTCTCAAAGCTTGCTGGGGTCACCATCAAAAGGGCCCAACAACGAGCAAGGCCCCAACATCCAGCTTCAAGACAATAGGGATAGGCCCTCTCAACTGGAACTACTAGAGCAATGCAGTGTACAGAGCCCATCAGACATTATGAGAGAAAAACAGTTTTCCTCACAAGGTCCTCCCCACATGGCCTCTCCAAATAACCACGGTGAGCGGTCCAGCAGTTTAGAGAGGAGAGATCCTGATATGAGGGAGGGAAGGAGAAACCAAGGGCCTGATATGATGGGACCCGGGCCAAACATGACGGGTGAAAGGAGAGGGCCGCAAATGAGGCATCCAAGTCCAAATATCAGAGGTCCAGATCCAGAACCAGACATGAGGGGTGAAAGGAGCGGGCCACAAATGATGCATCCAAGTCCAAATATCAGAGGTCCAGAACCAGATATGAGAAGTCCAGATATGAGAGAGGACCACTTCTCACCAACAACTTACTTTGGAGGAAAGAGATCACCATCGCCCCATTTTAATAGTCCAAGGATCCCCTCATCTGTTCCAAGAGGAAATTTTAAGGATCAACGGGGAGCACCTTGTCCTGGTTTCCGCCCCAGGGGTCCTCGTACCTCAAGGTGGATGCCACCACGGTCCCGGTTTGATGGTCCACATAATCCGCTAGTAGTAAGACCTCTAGAGCTGCTCGGAAAACAAAGAGGCACCAACCAGAATCATGACAATGGAGGTGAGCCTATTCAACCAGAAATAAAGGAGCAACACATTGCACAGAGCCCATCAGACATTATGAGAGAGAACCAGTTTTCCTCACAAGGTCGTCCCCACATGGCCTCTCCAAGCAACCACGGTGAGCGGTCCAGCAGTTTAGAGAGGAGAGATCCCGATATGAGGGAGGGACGAAGACACCAAGGCCCAGACATCAGAAGTCCAGATATGATAGAACCTGGGCCAGACATGAGGGGGCCAGTGCCAGACATGTGGGATGATAGAAGGGGTCCAGGGCCAGACATTAAAGGGCCAAGGCCAGACATGAGGGGTGATAGGAGAGGGCCAGACATGTGGGATGCTAGAAGGGGTCCAGGGCCAGACATGAGGGGTGATAGGAGAGGGCCAGACATGTGGGATGATAGAAGGGGTCCAGGGCCAGACATGCAAGGTTTAGGGCCAGAGATGGGGGGTCCAGGGCCAATCATGCGAGGTCTAGGGCCAGACATGCGAGATCCAGGGCCAGACATGAGGGGGGATAGGAGAGGGCCAGAGCCCGATATGAGGGGTGATAGGAGAGGGCCAGAGCCCAATATGAGGGGTGATAGGAGAGGGCCAGAGCCAGACATGAGGGGTGATAGGAGAGGGCTAGAGCCCGACATGAGGGGTGATAGGAGAGGGCCAGAGCCAGACATGAGGGGTGATAGGAGAGGGCCAGAGCCCGACATGAGGGGTGATAGAAGAGGGCCAGAGCCCGACATGAGGGGTGATAGGAGAGGGCCAGAGCCCGACATGAGGGGTGATAGGAGAGGGCCAGAGCCCGACATGAGGGGTGGGCCAGACATATGGGATGATGGAAGAGGTCCAGGACCAGACATGACAGCTCCTGAAATGCCAGACCCAGATCCAGATATGAGAAGTCCAGACATGAGAATGGACCACTTCACACCAACAGCTAACTTTGGAGGACAGAGACCAACATCGACTCATTTCAGCAGTCCAAGGATGATCTCACCTGTTCAAAGAGGACATTTTGAGGATCAAAGGGGAGTACATCGTCCTGGTTTCCGCCCCAGGGGTCCTCGTCCCTCGAGGTTCAACCAGCCCAGAGGCTCATATCCAGGACACTTCTCAGGGGGGCAACCACGGTTCCGTTTCGATGGTCGACAGGTAAGACCTGCTCATGCCTCGCTGGTAACACCAAGGGAGCACAGTATACAGAGCCCATCAGAAATTCTGATAGAAACCCAGATACCCTCACAAGGTCCTCCCCACATGGCCTCTCCAAACAACAAGGGGGAGCGGTCCAGCAGTTTAGAGAGGAGAGATCCTGATATTGGGGAGGAAAGGAGAAACCCAGGGTCAGACATCAGAGGTCCAGATATGATGGGACCAGGGCCTGACATGAGGGGTGATAGGAGAGGACCAGGGCCAGACATGAGAGGTGATAGGAGAGGACCAGGGCCAGACATGAGGGGTGAAAGGAGAGGGCCAGGGCCAGACATGAGGGATGATAGGAGAGGGCCAGAAATCAGAGGTCCAGATATGATGGGACCAGGGCCAGACACGAGGGGTGATAGAAGGCCAGGGCCAGACATGAGGGGTGATAGGAGAGGGCCAGACATGAGAGATTCAGAGCCAAACATCAGAGGGCCAGGTCTAGTGCCAGACACAAGGGGTGATAGGAGAGGGCCAGGGACAGACATGAGAGGTGATGGGAGAGGGCCAGGACCTGATATGAGGGGTGATGGGAGAGGTCCAGGGCCGGACATGAGGGGTGATGGGAGAGATCCAGGGCCAGACATGAGGGTTGATGGGAGAGGGCCAGGGCCAGACATGAGGGGTGATGGGAGAGGGCCAGGGCCAGACATGAGGGGTGATGGGATAGGGCCAGATATGAGGGGTCCAGGGCCAGATATGAGAGAGCCAGGGCCAGACACAAGGGGTGATAGGAGAGGTCCAGGGCCAGACATGAGAGGTCCAGGGCCAGACATGAGGGTTCTAGGGCCAGACATGAGGGTTCTAGGGCCAGACATGAGAGATCCAGGGCCAAACATCAGAGGGCCAGACACAAGGGGTGAGAGGAGAGGTCCAGGGCTAGACATGAGGGGTCCAGGGCCAGACATGAGGGGTGATAGGGGAGGTCCAGGGCCAGACATGAGGGTTCTAGGGCCAGACATGAGGGGTCCAGGGCCAGACGTGAGGGGTGATAGGGGAGGTCCAGGGCCAGATATGAGGGGTGATAGGAGAGGGCAAGGGTCAAACATGAGGGGTGATAGGAGAGGGCCAGACATGAGAGATCCGGGGCCAGACACAAGGGGTGAAAGGAGAAGGCCAGACATGACAGATCAAGGGCCAGACATGAGAGGGCCAGGTCTAGGGCGAGACACAAGGGGTGACAGGAGATGGCCAGGGCATGACTTGAGGGGTCCTGGGCCAGACATCAGCGGGCCAGGTCTAGGGCCAGACACAAGGGGTGATAGGAGAGGGCCAGACATCAGAGGCCCAAGGACAGATATGAGGGGTGATAGAAGAGATCCAGGACCAGACATGAGAGATCCAGGGCCAGACATGCAGGGTCCAGGGCCAGACATTCAGGGTCCAGGGCCAGACATGCAGGGTCTAGGGCCAGACATGAGAGATCCAGGGCCAGACATGCAGGGTCCAGGGCCAGACATGAGAGATCCAGGACCAGACATGCAGGGTCCAGGGCCAGACATGAGAACTCCAGAGCCAGACATGAGAACTCCAGAGCCAGACATGAGAGGGCCAGACACAAGGGGTTATAGGAGAGGGCCAGGGCCAGACATGCGGGGTCCAGGGCCAGACATTTGGGATGATAGGAGAGGGCCAGACATGAGGGTTGATAGGAGAGGACCAGGGCCAGGCATGAGGGGTCCAGAGCCAGATATCAAAGGACCAGGTCTAGGGCCAGACACAAGAGGTGACCGGAGAGGGCCAAGGCTAGACATGAGGGGTAATCGGAGAGGGCCAGGGCCAGACATGAGGGGTCTAGGGCCAGACATGAGAGTGCCAGGGCCAGACACAAGGGGTGATAGGAGAGGGCCAGGGTCAGAGATGAGGGGTCCCGGACCAGACATGAGAGATCAAGAGCCAGACATCAGAGAGCCAGGTCTAGGGCCAGACACAAGGGGTGATAGGAGAGGGACAGGTCCAGACATGAGAGGGACATGGCCCGAAACAAGGGGTGATAGGAGAGGGCCAGGGAAAGACTTGAGGGGTCTAGGGCCAGACATGAGAAGGTCAGGGCCAGACACAAGGAGTGATAGGAGAGGGCCAGGGCCAGACATGAGGGGTCCAGGACCAGACACAAGAAGAGATCAGGAGCCAGACATCAGAGAACCAGGTCTAGGGCCAGACACAAGGGGTGATAGGAGAGGGCAAGGGCCAGACTTGAGGAGTCTAGAGCCAGACATGAGAGGACCAGGGCCAGGCACAAGGGGTGATAGGAGAGGGCCAGAGCCAGACATTTGGGGTCCAGGACCAGACACGAGAGATCAAGAGCCAGACATCAGAGGGCCAGACACAAGGGGTGATAGGAGAGGGACAGGTCCAGACATGAGAGATACAGGGCCAGACATGGGATGGCCAGGTCTATGGCCAGACACAAGGAGTGGTAGGAGAGGGCCAAACATGAGAGATCCAGGGCCAGACAAGAGGGTGGTTAGGAGAGGGTCAGGGCCAGAAATGGAAGTTCCAGGGCCTGAAACAAGGGGTGATAGGAGAGCGCCAGGGACAGACATGAGGGGTCCAGGACCAGACACGAGAGAGCAAGAGCCCAACATCAGAGGGCAGGGTCTAGGGCCAGACACAAGGGGTGATAGGAGAGGGTCAGACATGAGAGGGCCAGATATGAGGGGTGATAGGAGAGGGCCAGACATGTGGGATGATAGGAGAGGGTCTTCACCAAACATGAGGGGTCCAGGGCCAGACATGAGCGGTGCAGGACCAGACATGTGGGATGAGAGTAGAGGGCCAGATATGAGAGGTCCAGACAAGAGGGGTGATAGGAGAGGGCTGGGGTCAGACATGAGAGGGCCAGATATGAGGGGTGATAGGAGATGGTCAGGGCCAGACATGAGCGGTGCAGGATCAGACATGTGGGATGAGAGTACAGGGCCAGACACAAGGGGTGATGGGAGATGGCCAGGGCCAGACTCAAGGGGTGATGGGAGATGGTCAGGGCCAGACATGAGAGGTCAAGGGCCAGACATTAGGGGGAATAGGAGAGGGTCAGATATTAGTCTTGATAGGAGAGGCCCAGGGCCAGACATGTTGGGTGAAAGGAGAGGGCCAAACATGAGAGATCCAGGGCCTGACACGAGGGGTCCAGGGCTAGACATGGGTCAAGAAATGCGAGCCCCAGATCCAGACATGAGAAGTCCAGATATAAGAGGAGATCACTTCACAACAACAAATCATTTTGGAGGATCAAGGGGTGTACAAAGTCCTGGTTTCCATGGCCCCAGGGGTCCTCGTCCCTCGAGGTTCAACCAGCCCAGAGGCTCATCTCGAGGGTATTTCCCAGACAATGGGGGGCAGCCACGGTTTGACGGTCCACGGCTAGTGGTAAGACCGTTAAGGCCTAAAGGAGGTTTACTCCCCACTCCCCCGGAGGGCCTCATGAGTTTGCCGAACAACAGCCCGGATGCTTTTAGAGAAGACCAGTGGCGGAACAGTCACTCGCCTGATACGAGGAGAACAAGCCTACCCATAGAAGACTGTGAAATTAGAAACTATGGAGACAGAGAAAACAACTCTGAAGAACGTGGCCGTGGTGTTAACCCCCGAGATAGGGTTAACTTCCAGGGCACAGCGCCCTGCTTGTCCCAGGGGAGGCAGTTGCCTGAGGACAATGGGAGAGAGCGGGGTGGCAGTCATGGAAGACAGGGGGACAGGGGGACAGGTAGGCTTGTGAGTAGGGAGAGAGAAAGGGTTAGAGGGAGCGAAGTAGACAGGCCCAGAGAGGATGTAGATGAAAAGCAAAAGACACCCACAGAAAAGGACAGAGACATTGGCAGAGCCACAAGCAGAGAAGGAGAGGCAAACAGAGGTGTTAGTCTGCACAACCGTTCACTCTCAAAAGACCATGACCGAGACATTTTAAAGGATGGAAGTGGAAAGAAAGAAGAACAAATGGAGGGAAAGGGTAAAACGGTTGAATTAACAGAAACGCCCCAGGTAGACACGCCCCAGGAAGACACGCCCCAGGAAGACACGCCCCAGGAAGATACGCCCCAGGACAGCAAAGGGCCTGTTTGACTGGAGACTACTGTTAACAGAAATGCATGGACTAAGTTTGAAGTTGGTTCAGTTCATAATGTACTACGTAGTCGTTTTCACTACATCATAAAACACCCTTAACTTTTTGAATGTCATGACTGAACGTACCTTGTTTCATTCAATTTAGTTTTAAAATTGTACAAATTATGTGCTTTTCAGAATTTCCAGATTAAAACTCATGTCAAGTCAAACATAATAGATATGTACATTGTGTTTATGGATATTTTTTGGTCTTTTTTTTTTTTATAAGTCCAAACCTATTGAGCCATACTGCTGTCATCTATTCACTGATTAGAAAAAGCCTTCATGTTGGATCATCTCATGATAATTATGTTTTAGAATAAACCTTTTTTTTTTTTACTCTGTTTTAATTTGTTGAACCGAGGCCAATAAAAACAGTAAAGGAATGATCATACTTGCATTTAATTTGAACCACAATCAATTATCAGCTTTGTCTGATAGACATTTTGCCTAATAATTTAAGTATGCATATGTTTGAGTTTTGCTTGCAATGCAAATTGATTGAATATTAGAATTATTGTGTAGCCTATGCATAATCAAAAGGTCCTGCCATATTATCTTTGGTCAAGCCTTGGGGCATTATTAACCTAAACTCAGGCCCACAGTGAAAGCACTTTCTCAGTTATGAGTTTATCCACTCAGCTCTGTGCTGTAGTTTAATTCCAACTCTTGCTCCTGTGGTTGATGCTTTGGGGTCTTTGCGCCTCATTTAAAAATGACATGAAATTACACATACATGGACCCCAATAACTACGGTAAACTAAACAATCAATCAAATGTATATTTATAAAGCACTTTTTACATCAGCCGATGTCACAAAGTGCTGTACAAAAACCTAGCCTAAAACCCCAAACAGCAAGAAATGCAGGTGTAGAAGCACGGTGGCTAGGAAAAACTCCCTAGAAAGGCCAAAACCTAGGAAGAAACCTAGAGAGGAACCAGACTCTGAGGGGTGGCCAGTCCTCTTCTGTGCCCGGTGGAGATTACAACAGAACATGGCCAAGATGTTCAAACATTCATAGATGACCAGCAGGGTCAAATAATAATCAGAGTGGTCATCACATAGGAGTCATCAAGCCAGGTAGTCCTGAGGCATGGTCCTAGGGCTCAGGTCCTGAGAGAGAAAGAAGGAGGAGAAAGAGAGAATTAGAGGGAGCATACTTAAATTCACTCAGGACACAGGATAAGACAGGAGAAATACTCCAGATAAAACAGACTGACCCTAGCCCCCTGACATAAACTATTGCAGCATAAATACTGGAGGCTGAGACATGGGGGGTCGGGAGACACTGTGGCCCTGACCGGCGATACCACCGGACAGGGCCAAACAGGCAGGATATAACCCCACCCACTTTGCCAAAGCACAGCCCCCACACCACGAGAGGGATATCTTCAACCACCAACCTACTACCCTGAGACAAGGCCGAGTATAGCCCACGACTACATGGCTATCATCTGCTGCTACATACAGTGCCTTCGGAAAGTATTCAGACCCCTTGACTTTTTCCACATTTTGTTACGTTACAGCCATATTGTGAAATGCATTAAAAAAAAAAGATCCTCAGCAATCTACACATAATACCCCATAATGACAAAGTGAAAAAAGTTTTTGCAGAAATGTTTGCTAATGTATTAAAAAGAAAACAGATACCTTATTTAAATAAGGATTCAGACACTTTGCTATGAGACTTGAAATTAAGCTCAGGTGCATCCTGTTTCCATTGATCATCCTTGAGATGTTTCTACAACTTGATTAGAGTCCACCTGTGGTAAATTCAATTGATTGGACATGATTTGGAAAGGCACACACCTGTCTATATAAGGTCCCACAGTTGACAGTGCATGTCAGAAAAAACCAAGCCATGATGCCGAAGGAATTGTCCGTAGAGTTCCGAGACAGGATTGTGTCGAGGCACAGATCTGGGGAAGGGTACCAAAAAATTCTGCAGCATTGAACGTCCCCAAGAACACAGTGGCCTCCATTATTAAACGGAAGAAGTTTGAAACCACCAAGACTCTTCCTAGAGCTGGCCGCCCGGCCAAACTGAGCAATTGGGAGTGAAGGGCCTTGGTCAGGGAGGTGATCAAGAACCTGATCACTCTGACAGAGCTAGTGTTCCTCTGTGGAGATGGGACAACCATATCTGCAGCACTCCACTAATCAGGTCTTTATGGTAGAGTGGCCAGATGGAAGCCACTCCTTAGTAAAAGGCACATGACAGCCCGCTTGAAGTTCGCCAAAAATGTACTTAAAGACTCAGACCATGAGAAACAATCTCTGGTCTGATGAAACCAAGATTTAACTCTTTGGCCTAATGGCCAAGCGTTACGTCTGAAAGAAACCTGGCACCTTCCCTAAGGTGAAGCATGGTGATGATGGCAGCATCATGCTATGGGGAAGTTTTTCAGCCACAGGGACTGGACGACTAGTCAGAATTGAGGCAAAGATGAACGAACAGAGATCATTGATGAAAACCTGCTCCAGAGCGCTCAGGACCTCAGACTGGGGTGAAAGTTCACCTCCCAACAGGACAACAACCCTAAGCACACAGCCAAGACAACGCAGGAGGGGCTTTGGGACAAGTCTCAGAATGGCCTTGAGTGGCCCAGCCAGAGCCTGTACTTAGACCCAATCGAACATCTCTAGAGACCTGAAAATAGCTGTGCAGCAATGCTCCTCATCCAACATGACAGAGCTTGAGGATCTGCAGAGAAGATTGGGAGAAACTCCTCAAGTACAGATGTGCCAAGCTTGTAGCATCATACCCAAGAATATGCAATGCTCTAATCACTGCCAAAGGGTCTGAATACTTGTGTAAATGTGCTATTTCTGTTTTTAATTCATTAGCAAAAATGTCTTAACCTGTTTTTACTTAGTCATTATGGGGTATTGTGTGTGGATTTATGAGGAAGGAAAAACATATACATTTTAGAATAAGGATATAACATAACAAACTGTGGAAAAGGTCAAGGGGTCTGAACTATTTTTAAAGGCACTGTACATGTATCACTCAGATCCATACAGGGTCCATGTATCTGCCCAACCAATAGGCGTACTACACGTGTTAAAAGTATACAGTCATAGAGCTCGCCAGCTTGTCGTCCTAAAACCTGAAATTAGTTACCTTTTGTTCGTTCAGCCATTCCTACGGGGGAAATTAATGGAGAAATATAATGGAGTTTTGGGATAAACGCTGAAAACAAGGTTCACACAGGTGTAGATCTTTTGCGTTTTGTTCTATGGGATAATATCAGTCAGTTAACATGACCTTTATGAATTATGAAGTCTATATACTTTTTTTGATTGCATAAATGTTCCAAAATCCATTGTTAGCTGATGAAGATTCTCATATAAGATCTCCTATGTCTGTGTGAACCATGTTTTCAGCGTTTATCCCAAAACTCTGTTCTATTGCGCAATTCATTTCCCTCATAGGAATGGCTGAATGAACCAGAAGTAACTCATTTACTACAGACCTTACTTTTGCATTTTATCCAAAAATCCCCCCCCAAAATGTAATTTCACCATAGGCTTTGGCTAACAAGCAATGGTAGAGTTCAGTGCCTACAAAAATCTCATTACTATTGCTCTCTACTGGTTAAAAGCGTAGAGTGAAATAGTAATGCCGTCTTTTTGTCTGCACTAACTCCGCCATGGTTCCACCCTATTCTTTCCCTATTCATTTTCCCCATAGAGCAGTCAAAAAGGGAAATGGTTCCAATATATTTTTCACCATTCATTTTTCCCATAGGGAATTTAAGAAACACTTAAAATAAGGGCTGTGTTTTGTGTAGGCTTACACTGGCATGACGTTTTGATAACCATGTAACTCTTTCTCGGACAAAGTGATTTAGGGGAAAAAAACTAGCTCCGACTGGGGGGGAAAACGATTAAACGGTCATCCAACTTGAAATTCCAACCCGGGTACTCTGGCCTCTTTCTAGAACTCCCGACTTTCCGACCTGAAGATTCACTGACGTCATGATTTGTTCCCAGTTATTTTGAACGAGGCATCTATAGGGATGGCTGAACCAGAGGTAACTAATTTCTGGGTTTTAGGACTACAACATAGATGTTCTCATTGTTATATCTGTGACTACAAGCTGTCGAGCTCTATGTCGAAAGATGGTGTTTAGATGGAAAATAAATATGGCTAGATCGTGTACACATACGGACGGAACTTCTTAATTTGCATTGTAGGATTTTAACCAACCCTACCCCAAACCATTTTCCTAACCATAACCAAATTCTCCTAACCTACTACATGAATTATCCTAACCTGCTGCGTAAGTTCTCCTAACCTGCCATGAAAAGTAAATTCTGTCCGTAGCTGTATACCATCTAGTCTTGACCGGTTAAAAGGCCAGGTGACTGGTTGAACCACAGCTAGAAGAACTACGTTGGGTTGAACAAGTGGTTTGGAAAGCTGAATTATTTAGCACTAGAGGTAATTGTCACATAAGCAAATACACTGAACAAAACATACATTTAACATGCAACAATTTCTAAGATTTTACTGAATTACAGTTCATATAAGGAAATCAGTCAATTGAAAGAAATTCATTAGGCCCTAATCGATGGATTTCACATGACTGGAAATACAGATATGGGACATTTTCAGCTTCCAGGAATTGTGTACAGAGCCTTGCGACATGGGGCTACGCATTATCATGCTGAAACATGAGGTGATGGTGGCAGATGAATGGCACGACAATGGGCCTCAGGATCTCGTCACGGTATCTCTGTGCATTCAAATTGCCATCGATAAAATGCATTTGTGTTTGGTGTCCATAGCTTATGCCTGCCCATACCATAACCCAATTCCGCCACCACCATGGGTGGTATCAACGTTCACTGCTGATATCAACGTTCACAACGTTGATATCAGCAAACCGGTCGCCCACGCAACCCCACGCACGCTGTCTGCCGTCTGCCCATCTGCCCGGTACAGTTGAAACCACACTTCTCTAGCGTGCTAGTGGCCATCGAAGGTGAGCATTTGCCCACTGAAGTCGGTTACGACGACGAACGCAGACAGGTCAAGATCCTGGTGAGGATGATGAGCATGCAGATTAGCTTCCCTGAGATTGTTTCTGAGAGTTTGTGCAGAAATTCTTTGGTTGTGTAAACCCAGTTTCATCAGCTGTCCGGGTGGCTGGTCACAGACCATCCCGCAGGTGAAGAAGCCGGATGTGGAGGCCCTGGGCTGGCGTGGTTACATGTGGTCTGTGGTTGTGAGGCCGGTTGGACGTACAGCTATATTTTCAAAAACTAAGTTGGATGCGGCTTATGGTTGAGAAATTAACATTCAATTCTCTGGCAACAGCTCTGGTGTACATTCCTGCAGTCAGCATGTCAATTGCACGCTCCCTCAAAACATGAGACATCTGTGGCATTGGGTTGTATGACCAAACTGCACATTTTAGAATGGCCTTTTATTGTCCCCAGCACAAAGTGCACCTGTTTAATCAGCTACTTGATTATGCCACACCTGTCAGGTGGATTGATTATCTTGGAAAAGGATAAAGGCTCACTAACATTGATGTAAACATATTTGTGCAATTTCTTTTTGATAAATAAGCTTTTTGTGAGTCTGTACATTTCTGGGATCTTTTATTTCAGCTCATGAAACATGGGACCAACATTTTTAGCTTTATTTTGTTAAATTAACATTTATTTAACTAGGCAAGTCAGTTAAGAACAAACCAAACCCTAAACCAGATGACGCTGGGCCAATTGTGTGCCGCCCTGTGGGACTCCCAATCACGGCCGGTTGTGATATAGCCTGGAATCAAACCAGGGTCTGTAGTGACGCCTCTAGCACTGAAATGCAGTGTCTTATTAGACTGCTGCGCCACTTATTTTTGTTCAGTATAATTAACATCGTTGAATGTTTGATTTACTAGCATTTAATGATGGGAGCAGTCAAGCAAGTTACCAAATCTCAAAAAATATTTTAGAACAACTTTCATGGACACTGACAGCAGAGGCTCTGTTTTTGAGCCAATGAAAATGCCTGACGTCAGTTGCCACCCAAGTTATTTTCTAATCACGTTCGCTCTCTTGTCTGTCTGTCAAAGTCGGTTGGTAAAATTCTAAACACGAGCCTGTTTTAAGACGACGAATTTGATAAATTAATGAACTTATAATTGAAGACTATTTTAAATACAAATATATCCATCTATTCAGGTAGTTATCAAATGTTTAATTGAGACAATTGTAAGGGTGGTGACTTTTCAGTCAGTGAATTATTGGAAAAGTTTCTGGCTACAGTAACTAACTTTAACTAGCTAACATCTGCTAGCTAACATTACCGCATATTTGTACGTTTACTCTTTTTAAGTTGACCAAATAGTACAATTTCAAAAAGCTATTTAGTTGGATAGCTAGCTATATTCCACATTTCAGTAAGAATAAGTGTAGCTCGTTAACTGTATTTTTATTTAACTAGGCAAGTCGGTTAATAAGAACAAATTCTTATTTACAATGACGGCCTAGGAACAGTGGGTTAGGTTAATTGCCTTGTTCAACAGATTTTTTACCATGCCAGCTCGGGGATTCGATCTAGCAGCCTTTCGGTTTCTGGCCCAACGCTCTAACCACTAGGTTGCCTGCAGTGTGAAGTGAGTTGACATATAGTAGCTGGAGTGTAACGTTAGCGCAGTTTAGATTAAGACGCGCGAGCTTGATTGATCGGTCAGAGCGGGAAAAGTATCTTGCTAGTTAGCCAGAGATCAGCCCATTGATTTAGCTAAGGTTATAGACCCCGGTAACAGACAGATAGATAGCTATGTTGAACATGAAAGTAAGTGTTCTTGTTCTAAGCTGACATTAAGCATGTGTTTCTCTCAACAGGATGTCGATGTCCGTGGCATGTAAAACCATTAATGTGTCACCTGCTTGTAAAACCATTCATGTGTCACCTGCATTGGGGCAGTACAACCCAGATTCTGTCGAGGTGATCATGAGCCAAAACGGGTGTGTTCCAAATGATCAAAGCCAGATTTTGGGCACAGAGCTCAACCTGATGGAGATGACAGAAGTGGAGTACACCCACCTTCAGCACATAATCCAGTCACACATGGAGGCACAAGCGGCTGGTCCAGAGGGATCAGGAGATGCCCGGTTCAACACTACCGTATTCACCGTGGAAAACTCTGCACCCCAACCTACAAACTGCGAAGCAGAATACCCAGCCAAGTCTCCCCCGAACACTCCACCTGATGCTATGTCAACTTCAACTGATGAGCAGCAGTACATTCTCGGCGGCTTGAACCAGGGTGGACAGGTTGACATCAAGGAAATTAAAATGGTATTGGTCAGTGACGGGAACGTTATACCTGGAGAACGGACCCCCACCACTTGCGGTGAAGTCCCCGGCTCCGTGTTGGCTAAAATCAGGAGTGCAGTGGATGCGACCCAAGAACGTGGCTTGGAAGCATACAACAACAGTAGCACACAGCTATTGTCCAGGCCCAACCCACCCGCCCGAGTTCGCTTGGAGAAGAGGTTCAACTGCACCCCCTGTGACATCCCCAGACAACAGGATGTGCAATCAGCAGCTCTTAGCAAGTACGTTTTATCCCTACATTTTGAGTGATGATAATGTAGGCCTATACTAGCCATACTTTGTTTACAGCTGTAAATTCTCTACTACACTACTAAAAACACATTGTCATAGAAGTACTGAGTTACTCAACATTTGTCTTTCTTTTACAGTTTTTTGACAATGCTTCATCAATCTAATGAGGTGCAAGAAGCAGCAATTCATTCACAACCACAGAAGTGGGTGAGGTCAGATCGGGGCAACCCTATTGAGCTGTCATACCCATATGGAAGCATGTTCAACCCCATCGCTGGCGCCCGTCAAGTATGAGCAACATACTACTGATGTAACTAAATCATAAAAATGTAATTGTTTTATATTGTTACAAGGAAGGGATTCAGTGCTATGTTTTGACAAGTCTTCTATTCTTAGGGATTTGGGAATGTCCCTCATATACTTGACCCCAATAAGCATCAAGGGTTGATCATTCCAAAGAACTTCACATTCAGCTATCGGCAAGACAAGATGCCTGACAAAGTTCCATGCGTCAACAGCCCCAACCCAACAGAGGAGAAAGTTTGGGTGAAGGTGGAAGGTATGTATGTTCACTGTTCAGCTTGATTTGGAGGGCACTCATAACAAAACTTAATGTACAGTCTTTCTCCAGCTTATTTTGTACATGTATTGTAGTATTGCTGAACATAACATCCAACTCTTTTTTTTTGTTGTAACTCTTAACACCCTCTTTATCTCTTTCAGATGATGCTGTGGCGAAGCCTGCTAAACGTGGTAGGACCCGTGGAACGTGTGCTGTCAAGACCTCTGGCGTTGTCACAGACTCAGTGGAGGGAAGAGCAACTGGAGGAGCAGGCGCAAAAAAGAGAGGAGGGCCACCAGTGGAAAGTAGCCAGCGCAGAGAGAGACACAACAGCAAGGAGCGAGACCGCAGGTAATCAGACCCACACTTGTGCTTACACTTGTTAGGTTTTAGTTATCAGAGTAAGAACTTGACGGACACTATGAAAGCTTAGACCAGGTTTATTCTTCCCAAAGAATCGAACAGCTGAATCAACAAAAAACATGTTTACAATAGTGGTGGTATATGTACCCCACTTTGGGTGGAGTCTCCTCCTTCTCGCTAAACATAGTTTCCTCCCTAGCAATAAAGATACAAAGTGATACAGGCAATAAATGGTTCCTCTTCCCTTAATCTTACCTGACCTCGCCCTCTTATCCACAGCTCCCTCCCTTTATCAGTACTGCCACATGCGATTGTTTTCCCTGCACTCATCACATTCTAAGCTTAATTGCACCCACCATAACCCTTCCTTCTACAGATAACCATTAACTCCTGGGTTAGACCCTCGACTATGGCACCCCTCATGTCTCTAGCATAACTAATGATTAATAATATTCAAAGTTTTTAGAAATCTGAACCCATCACACTTATACTCAGACACACAAACTGTTGCTTGTTTTACTCTCTTGGGCACGTTATTACTTTTGCTCATTAGCATTCACACTTTTACATGGTACATTTGTCAAAAAGGGCTTCACAGCACAGCAAACCATACCTAAACCATAAAATAAAAAAACACACTGACACTTAGTACACACCTCAAACAGAAGCTCCTGTCAGTGACACCTTTTACTCTAGGAGGAGGATCCGCTTCTGCTGTGATGAGCTGAATGTGCTGGCGCCATTCTGTAACCACGAGACGGACAAAGCCACCACCCTGCAATGGACCACCGCCTTCCTCAAGTACGTCAGAGAGGTGTACGGGGACTCCATCAAACAGGTGAGTGAGTGCCTGATCTAAGTTGATAGTCCCTATGTGGCTATGACCTCACCAACAGACATATTGCAATGTTGTGCTGCTGTAGTGTCCTGATGCACAGGTATTCCTAAAGTGGTGACTGACTCTGCCCTCTTCCTCAGGAGTTTCAGGGCACGTTCTGTGGCAAGACTGGCCAGCGGCTCAAGCCCAGCAGTGCCTCAGGCCAGGTCATGGTCCGCCAGGAGACAGCAGAGCCATCTAGCACCCTACAGGCATCGGAGCAGTAAATACACGCACCTATTTAATAATTATTCTATTTATTAATTTATTTTACCCTCAAGAGTAGCTGTGATCCATCGGGTTTGGCTTTGGAATGTTAGCTATCACGAAAGCATCAGGTATTGCCAGAGGGACAGACATCCATTTGATTGTTTTTTTTCGGGGGAGAAAGGGGATTTTGGTGTTCTGTTTATTGCTTTATTTCTCCTCTGTGATTATTATCCCCCTTGACAGAGCATGTACTCCAACATGTAATTTTCCATCTTGATCTATTTGGGCACAGTTTTTGTATCAAGAGATTTCATAAATGTTTACTTTTGCTTAAAAGTGTTCAAGTTCGACTAATATTTGAAACGAGCTTCCCTTCCAAACCTCATGATTGACAATAATTAAAATGGGTGAAGGTTTTAAGTTTGACCATGGAAGTAACATTCCAACGTGGTTTTGAGGGTCTTGATTGTACAATGCAAGTTTAACTGCACTCCAGGACTCCTATGGATCAGGTTAGTGTGTATGATGAGGAAGGAGAGATGTTTTTTTATACAACTTTACATAATTGTGATTCTTTGAGCCAACAAACCTTTTTATTAAAAAAATGCTTTACTGAAAGTCATGCACAGGAGGCACTGTTTCTCTAGGATAGGAGTTGAACATGATCTACTGACTAGATTTCAGTTTAGTTAACAGATGTAATATAGTTCAATTTTTAATCATACGTGCATCTTTATCTGCAATTGTAATTTGAATGTGTTTTATACAGGGTTTTTTGGTACTTGTGGCAACAGTAAACCACATTAACAACAAATGCAGCCTTCTAAATGTATATTGTTCAGTGTTGCTCCACTCTGTATATACAACTCTGGAAAAAGTTCAGTTTCCGTGACAGTTTTTCATATTACCTTAATATTAGATATTTAAAATAAATGTGACTTAATGTACTTGCCTTTGTGTTTATCTCCTGATTGTTTGATTGCATAAACATTCAGTTGGTTAACTTGATATGTAGAAAAGAGTAATGTTTTACTGAAAAGTGGCTTTATTTGTTATTTCTTACAACATGGTGCTGTAGCAACTTACTGTACATACAACAGTCACCCACAAATAATAAATAGTATTTAAAGTCATGTATATTTAATAGTTACAGCACCGGTACAAAGTGGATGTGGTCATTGCAAAATAAAAAAGCACAAATCGTTAATGAGTTATTCTACAATTACAATTTCTGATGCATCCACATTTTTTTATTTTCAAAACTTAATGGAAGAGATTTTTAAATCAAACATGTAATCATGAAATGTGAAAAAAGGAAAAGGGCAACAAATAAACTTGACAACATAAAAAAAACTAGTCTAGCAAGAGTTGAAAAATAACGTGGTTGCATCAATATACAAAATCGGGGCACATAGGTTTCTTCATTGCCTGTTACAGTACACCCAAAGCTCCATGGCAGAGACTTCATTTTTCTCACTGGCACATATCTTCTTATTTTACATTTTGTAAGCTTGTCCTGTGAGGGAACACTCGGGTCTAAGCAGAAAGGACCTTGACACATTCACTGCAAGGACAATCACAGTTTTGGTGTTGGAGAGTTATCTTCCAGACAGGGGGTGAAACAACTAAAGTACATATTTTTACACAAATGTTTTTGAAAATAATGGCCTATAAGCACTTTTCCAGTAAAGTTATTTTTCAGTTTTTTTGTTAAATTGTAATTTACTTTCAATGGTATTTGACACGATTGCATGTGTTCTCTAGTGCTCTTGTGAAACGTTTAATCAGCTTTGTCCACTTCATAGATGGATGGATTCTAGATTTTTGTCTTTGTTTCTTCTCTGTTTTCCCAAACTGCTCTTTTCCTTTTGGGATGTCCTCTTCCTCTCAATAAATCTCACATCTGTTGTTACTGTTCCCGTCTTGTTTTAAATACATTCAAGAGGAAACTGTGACTTGTCTTCTCTCCTTCTCTTCCTCTTTTTCACCTCCCGGGGGGGCTAGTTCCGGGGAAGTAATGTTTAATGGTTCTTGGGATTGGAGGTTTTCCCATGGACATTTGCCCCCTGGCAGGCGGTAGTGTCACAGATTCCTGGGGAGCCCGAGTGCCCAGTCCTTCCTGTCCTACCTGCCTCTCCAGGCTCACCTGGATCTCCTGGGGATCCGTCACGCCCGTCTTTGACGATTCCAAGCACTCCTGGGATACCTACGGGCACAATGTAGGGAATGAGCCAAGTTTCCCAACAGGGATACATTGATTTAAACAGGGAAACCGGCACTACTCTCTCCAATATAGGTTCAGGTGTCCCACAAAAGGGTTTATACACAGGCAGAGACAGTATACTAATGCAACTCCCCAAACCACTCACTGTGAATGCACAGTGTATAAACTGTCATACCTTGGTATCCTTGGTCTCCAATGGGCCCTTCAATGGCCTTTCCAATGGGACCCTTGTCACCCTGTTCACCAAGATCACCTGTTGAAGAGACAGAAAACAAATGTTACTATAAGAAGGTAATCTATTGGCGCTACAAATTGCAATAGGCCCAACATAGAGATGGTCACACTTGTCTGTACACTTATGAGATATACAGTATGTTCTATGCTGCAAAGTTGCTCTGTGATGATCAGAAAGGCAGACATTTTGAGTATGTTCTTGACATGGACCTGTGTATCTCCTGTTACTTACCTCTGGGACCGGGGTCTCCCAGGTCTCCAGGCAGTCCTCTGTAGCCAGGAGGTCCGCGGGAGCCGGGGTGACCGATAGACCCAGTCTCTCCTACTTTTCCTGGAAGTCCGGCAGCACCGGGGCGACCCACTTGGCCAGGGGACAGGGGCCTTCTGAGGTTGGCAGCCAGCTGTGCAATCTGATCTGAGGAAGGACAGAGGAAGATACATTTGCTAACACATCCATGTAAAAAAATAAGCTAATGTCCTTTTTTGGTCATTTAGACAAGGACACTACAGCCCTTTTGATCTCCAAAATCCTCACCATCAATCATAGATCCACACAATTCTCTAATGTGCTGTTCACTTGCCAGTTTACCCTGAAAACAGATGCAGAAAAGACAGACATTTCATTCAGCAGGTGTCATCAATCTGAGGCATTCTTGGCGCAGGGACACCAAGTTTACAGGGATCAAGGTATTATCCCTGGTTACTCACGGGAACACCAATCTTGCCAGCGATTCCAGGCAGACCCTGTTCACCCTGGAAGCCCATTAGGCCTGGTTTCCCAGGAACCCCTCTGGCTCCGAGCTCTCCCTGTGGTCCCACAACACCTTTAGGTCCCAGCTCGCCACGCTTCCCAGACTGTAAACACAAACAAACAAAAATTGAATCTACAGCTCTTGCGTTCACTCAGTAAATGTCAAACATATGTTCAGTTGTGAGGAATGAAAGTGTTGGTCTATTGCACTCTGGAAAAATTAACTTCTCCGACATCTTGATCTGAGGGAATCAGACAGCTCAATTGTTCCCTTCGCCTCAGAGCTGGTTCAGCAGTTAATTTTAGGTGACCCTGGAAAAAGAAACTGCCTGACTTGTCAAAAGCTTTCTATGAAGTAAAAACTGTAGGCCTGGCCATTTCCCCCCACAATAATAAATAAAGTTGTGCAGTCCCTTGAGAACATCAGTGTGGGAGTGTATATGGCGTTGTATCACTTGATAATTAATCTAATGAACACAACAATAGCTCATAAGTGTCAGAGTTACTGTAGCTAGCTAGCACCATGGAGAGTTGTTGAGCCACATCAGCGCCTTGGCTGTAATTACATTAATTGTAAGGCAAACTGTGCTGCAGATTAGCGTAGCTTCCTTCTCTTCTGTGGGGATGGCAGAGAGTGAGCTAATAACACTAAAGCAACCGTACAGCAAGCCAATTAATCCAGCTAATCCTAGAATGGGAGCTGAGAGGATCCCGTGCAATGAGTTAGTGCGTTGCAGTCTGGCCTGGGCACCAGCGCTTAGTAGCAACACCACATCTCTGGCAACACATCAGACATGGTGCAGCAGGCAGAGATGGTCACCTTGCTTTGCGTTCTTAGGAAACTATGCAGTGTTTTTTTTTTAATGTATTATTCCTTACACTGTTACCCCAGGAAATCTTAAGTTTTATTACCGACAGCCGGGAAGAACTATTGGATATAAGAGCAACGTCAACTTAACAACATTACGACCAGGAATACGAGTTTCCCGAAGCGGTTCCTCTGTTTGGACCACCACACAGGATAATGGATCGGATCCCAGTAGGCAACCCAAAACAACGGCACCGCAGAAGGGGCAGACGGAGCGGTCTTCTGGTCAGGCTCCTTAGATGGGCACATCGCTCACCGCTCCTGAGTATACTACTTGCCAATGTCCAGTCTCTTGACAACAAAGTTAGACGAAATTCAAGCAAGGGTTGCCTTCCAGAGAGACATCAGAGATTGTAACATTCTCTGTTTCACGGAAACATGGCTCACTTGGGATACGTTATCAGAGTCGGTACAGCCATCCGGTTTCTTCCCGCTCCGCGCCGAGAGAAACAAACACCTCTCTGGTAAGAAGAAGGGCGGAGGTGTATGCCTTAAGATTAACAAGTCGTAGTGCGATCATAACAACATACAGGAACTCAAGTCCTGTTGTTCACCTGACCTAGAATTCCTTACAATCAAATGCCGATCGCATTATCTACCAAGATAATTCTCTTTGATTATAATCACAGCCATGTATATCCCCCCCAAGCGGGCACCTCGACAGCCCTGAAAGAACTCCATTGGACTCTGTGTAAACTGGAAACCACATATCCTGAGGCTGCATTTATTGTAGCTGGGGATTTTAACTAAGCTAATCTGAAAACAATGCTACCTAAATGTTATCAGCATATTGAATGCGCAACCAAGCTGGCAGCATTCTGGATCATTGCTACTCTAACTTTCGCAACGCAAACAAAGCCCTCCCTCGCCCTCCTTTCGGCAAATCTGACCACGACTCCATTTTGTTGCTCCCAGCCTGTAGACGGACACTAAAACAAGAAACGCCTGTGCTCAGGTCTGTTCAACGCTGGTCCAACCAATCTGATTCCACGCTTCAAGATTGCTTCGATCACGTAGACTGGGATATGTTCCGGATAGCCTCAGACAACAACATACGCTGATTCGGTGAGCGAGTTTATTAGCAAGTGCATCGATGATGTACCCACGGTGACTATTAAAACCTTCCACAACCAGAAACCGTGGATTGATGGCAGCAATCATGCAAAACTAAAAGCGTGAACTACTGCTTTTAATCATGGCAAGGCGACCAGAAACATGACCGAATACAAACAGTGCAGCTATTCCCTCTGCAAGGCAATCAAACAAACTAAGCATCAGTATAGAGACAAAGTAGAGTCGCAATTCAACAGCTCTGACACGAGACGTATGTGGCAGAGTCTACAGTCAATCACGGATTACAAAAAGAAAACCAGCCCCATTGCGGACACTGACGCCTTGCTCCCAGACAAACTAAACAACTTCTTTGCTCGCTTTGAGGACAATACAGTGCCATTAACACGGCCCGCTATCAAAACCTGCGGGCTCTCCTTCACCGCAGCCAACGTGAGGAAAACATTTAAGCGTGTTAACCCTCGCAAAGCTGCCGGCCCAGACAGCATTCCCTAGAAGCGTCCTCAGAGCATGCGCAGACCAGCTGGCTGGCTGGTGTTTACAGACATATTCAATCAATCCCTATCCCAGTCTTCTGTTCCCACATGCTTCAAGAGGGCCACCATTGTTCCTGTTCCCAAGAAAGCTAAGGTAACTGAGCTAAACGACTATCGCCCCGTAGCACTCACTTCCGTCATCATGAAGTGCTTTGAGAGACTAGTCAAGGCTCATATCACCCTACCTGACACCCTAGACCCACTCCAATTTGCTTACCGCCCCAATAGGTCCACAGAGGACGCAATCACACTGCACACTGCCCTAACCTATCTGGACAAGAGGAATACCTATGTAAGAATGCTGTTCATCGATTACAGCTCAGCATTAATCACCATTGTACCCTCCAAACTCGTCATTAAGCTCGAGACACTGGGTCACAACCCCACCCTGTGCAACTGGGTCCTGGACTTTCTGACGGGCCACTCCCAGGTGATGAGTGTAGGAAACAACATCTCCATCCCGCTGATCCTCAACACTGGGGCCCCACAAGGGTGCGTTCTCAGCCCTCTCCTGTACTCCCTGTTCACCCATGACTGCGTGGCCATGCACGCCTCCAACTCAATCATCAAGGTTGAGTGGTAGGCTTGATTACCAACAACGATGAGATGGCCTACAGGGAGGAGGTGAAGGCCCTCGAAGTGTGGTGTCTGGAAAATAACTTCACACTCAACGTCAACATAACAAAGGAGATGATCGTGGACTTCAGGAAACAGCAGAGGGAGCACCCCCTATCCTCATCGACGGAACAGTAGTGGAGAATGTGGATTGTTCCTCGGCGTACACTTCACAGACACACTGAAATGGTCCACCCACACAGACAGCATGGTGAAGAAGGCACAACAGGCTTGTCACTGAAAACACTCAAGCTTTTACAGATGCAAAATCGAGAGCATCCTGTCGGGCTGTGTCACCGCCTGGTAACTTGCTCCGCCCACAACCGTAAGGCTCTCCAGAGGGTAGTGCGGTCTGCACAACGCATCAACGGGGGCAAACTACCCTCCAGGACACCTACACCACCCGATGTCACAGGAAGGCCAAAAAGATCATCAAGGACATCAACCACCCGAGCCACTGCCTGTTCACCCCGTTATCATCCAGAAGGCGAGGTCAGTACAGGTGCATCAAAGCTGTGACCAAGAGACTGAAAAACAGCTTCTATCTCAAGGCCATCACACTGTTAAACAGCCATCACTAACATTGAGTGGCTGCTGCCAATATACTGACTCAAATCTCTAGCCACCTTAATAATTACAAATTGGATGTAATAAATGTATCACTAGTCACTTTAAACAATGCCACTTTATATAATGTTTACATACCTTACATTACTCATCTCATATGTATGCCGTTCGGCCATTGCTCATCCATATATTTATATGTACATATTCTTATTCTTTCCTTTACACTTCTGTGTATAAGGTAGTTGTTATGAATTTTTTAGATTACTTGTTAGATATTACCGCACTGTCGGAACTAGAAGCACAAGCATTTCGCTACACTCGCATTAACATCTGCTAACCATGTGTATGTGACCAATAAAATTTGATTTGAGGGGGAAAAGATAGATGGGAGAGAGGCAATAATAATGGAAAGAGCAGCTAAAGATGTTATGTAAGATAGTGAGAACGGGACAATGATAGACTGGTCTAGTAAGCCCAACTAAGTAGGGGTTTGGCTGTACTCCTAATAAATGAATGTGATTGCAATGTTTTTGGTCGTTATTTACTGTATTTGAGAGACAAAGTTGTCAGTAAAATGTGTCTCAATGTAGAGAGTTGGGAACTAGGACCTATACATTTTTCACTGGCAAGGATATACTCCACAGTTTGGATAAAGATGAAAAGATAACTCACCTCTCCTTTTTGGCCAACTGGACCAAATGGACCCTGAGAATGACCAAAAGATTGTTGACGAATAAGACAAAGGAAATTGGATGACATACATGTTTTCATTGATTGAATGTATATTAATTTGACTGAATTTAAAATATGAAGGATAACTTACAGGTTCTCCATTCTCCCCGGGCAAACCATCAGCTCCTGCCATGCCCTGAACAGAAAACACAAGTGAATATTTGAATAACAACAATTGGGTGTGCATGGGAGCTTCCATAGAAAATATAATGTATCGTTATGTGCCTACAAAAGTCAAATATACCCTCACATTATCTTCCATAATGAGCCCATAAATCCATATCCCCAACTCCATAACCTTTTCCATTATCTTTTTGACAATATTCTCTCTGAACCCCTTAAGAGACAGAAAATCCCCAATATCAAACTGAATGAAGATAGTGGGAAGGGTGTTACTATGGTATTATCATTCTTAGCTTAATTTGACCCCAAATGTAAGGAGCTACAAGTGTACCATGTCTCCTTTAGGGCCTGATGCTCCAACTGGACCCTGTGAGAGAAACAGAACGAGAGAGTGAGGAGAGAGAGAAATGGCTATGAGTCCGTGGTTGTGAAGTCCAGTAGCAGAGTGCATGGCTCGATAGATGGCAGGCTGTGTGTGCGGAGTGAGATGGAGAGAGGGATGGAGGTGTGGTGGGATGTGGAGTGGAGTGGGGCAGCCTAGGAGCTGGATAAAGCCAGGCTTTGTTCTGCCCTCGGCTCCTGAACAGGAGGCTGGCTATGTTACCTTTCGTTACAGTATGAATTCACACTGCCAAGGCTCCACCCTATAATAATGTTCTGATTCTGAATGAGCCCACACTGCCCAGGTTATAAGCACATACTGCTCTGCTCTTCATGGGCCTGGCAGGAGGAACTATGTGTGTGTGTGTGTGTGTGTGTGTGTGTGTGTGTGTGTGTGTGTGTGGACGCACGCACGCTGCAGTGTATGTTTCTGTGTAAAAATACAGTTGAAGTCAGAAGTTTACATACACTTAGGTTAGAGTCATTAAAACTCCTTTTTCAACCACTCCACAAATTTATTGTTAATTATGTCTACCCCCTCCTTTTTCAAACATTCTGTTAAAAATCGCAACATTTCAGCGTCCTGCTACTCATGCCAGGAATATAGTATATGCATATGATTAGTATGTGTGGATAGAAAACACTCTGAAGTTTCTAAAACTGGTTAAATCACGGCTGTGACTATAACAGAGCGTGTGTTTCATCGAAAAGCGCAAGAAAAACTGGTCACTGAAAACGGAAAAAAATATCCATGCGCCACTTGCATGTATTGTTTAAGGGGCACCAAATTAAATAGGGCCGAGATTGCAATTCCTACAGCTTCCACACAATGTAGCCAAAAACGTCATTTTCATTGACAAAAATCCTTTGTGTCATGACAAATAGATCCTTCATTCCGTCCAGCATACAGCAATCGATTTTGGAAGAGAGAAAAAGAGACATTGTTTTCTTGAGTAGCTGCTATTGAATACAGATCGCCCAGTGATCAATTTGATCGCTTATTAACGTTTACAAATACCTAAAGTTGGGTTACAAAAGTAGGTTGAAGTGTTTTGTCAAAGAATATAGGCAACTTATATAATTTTTAAAAATGACGTTGCGTGTTGGAAGAGAGCTTTTTTCCTGAACCAGACAGGCTATACAAATGGATATTTTGGGCATACATGGACGGATTTAATCGGGAAAAAGACCCAATTGTGATGTTTATGGAACATATAGGAGTGCCAACAAAGAATATCATCAAAGGTAATGAATGTTTTATATTTTATTTCTGCGTTTTGTGTAGCGCCGGCTACGCTAATTATTTTGTTTACGTCCCCTTCAGGTATATTGGGGTGTTGCATGCTATCAGATAATAGCTTCTCATGCTTTCGCCGAAAAGCATTTTAAAAATCTGACTTGTTGGCTAGATTCACAACGAGTGTAGCTTTAATTCAATACCCTGCATGTGTGTTTTAATGAACGTTTGAGTTTTAACGAGTACATTTAGCATTTAGCGTAGCGCATTTGCATTTCCAGGTGTCTAGATGAGACGTCTGCGTCTCAAGGAGGATCAAGAGGTTACTAACAAACTATAGTTTTGGTAAGTCGGTTAGGACATCTACTTTGTGCATGACACAAGTAATTCAACCTTATTTGTACAGTTGAAGTCAGAAGTTTACATCCACCTTAGCCAAATATATTTTAACTCAGTTTTCACAATTCCTGACATTTAATCCTAGTAAAAATTCCCTGTTTTAGGTCAGTTAGGATCACCACTTTATTTTAAGAATGTGAAATGTCAGAATAATAGTAGAGAGAATGATTTATTCCTTTTATCACATTCCCAGTAGGTCAGAAGTGTACATACACTCAATTTGTATTTGGTAGCATTGCCTTTAAACTTGGGTCAAACGTTTCGGGTAGCCTTCCACAAGCTTCCCACAATAAGTTGGGTGAATTTTGGCCCATTCCTTCTGAGAGCTGGAGTCAGGTTTGTAGGCTTCCTTGCTCGCACACACTTTTTCAGTTCTGCCCACACATTTTCTATAGGATTGAGGTCAGGGCTTTGTGATGGCCACTCCAATACCTTGACTTTGTTGTCCTTAAGCCATTTTGCCACAACTTTGGAAGTATGCTTGGGGTCATTGTCCATTTGGAAGACCCATTTGCGAACAAGCTTTAACTTCCTTATTATTGTCTTGAGATGTTGCTTCAATATATCCACATAATTGTCCTGCCTCATGAAGCCATCTATTTTGTGAAGTGCACCAGTCCCTCCTGCAGCAAAGCACCCCCACAACATGATGCTGCCACCCCCGTGCTTCACGGTTGGGATGGTGTTCTTCGGCTTACAAGTCTCCCCCTTTTTCCTCCAAACATAACGATGGTAATTATGGCCAAACAGTTCTATTTTTGTTTCATCAGACCAGAGGACATTTCTCCAAAAAGTACGATCTTTGTCCCCATGTGCAGTTGCAAACCGTAGTCAGGCTTTTTTATGGCTGTTATGGAGCAGTGGCTTCTTCCTTGCCAAGTGGCCTTTCAGGTTATGTCGATATAGGACTCGTTTTACTGTGGATATAGATACTTGTGTACCTGTTTCCGCCAGCATCTTCACAAGGTCCTTTGCTGCTGTTTTGGGATTGATTTGCACTTTTTGCACCAAAGTATGTTCATCTCTAGGAGACAGAACGCGTCTCCATCCTGAGCGGTATGATGGCTGCATGGTCCCATCGTGTTTATACTTGCGTACTATTGCTTGTACAGATGAAGGTGATACCTTCAGGCGTTTGAAAATTGCTCCCAAGGATGAACCAGACTTGTGGAGGTCTACAATTATTTTCTGAGGTTTTGGCTGATTTCTTTTGATTCCCCATGATGTCAAGCAAAGAGGCACTGAGTTTGAAGGTAGGCCTTGAAATACATCAACTGGTACACCTCCAATTGACTCAAATGATTTCAAGTAGCCTATCAGAAGCTTCTAAAGCCATGACATAATTTTCTGAAATTACCAAGCTGTTTAAAGGCACAGTCAACTTAGTGTATGTAAACTTCTGACCCACTGGAATTGTGATACAGTGAATTATAAGTGAAAAAATCTGTCTGTAAACAATTGTTGGAAAAATTACTTGTGTCATGCACAAAATAGATGTCCTAACCGACTTGCCAAAACTATAGTTTGTTAACAAGAAATTTGTGGAGTGGTTGAAAATCGAGTTAATGACTCCAACCTTAGTGTATGTAAACTTCCGACTTCAAATGTAGGTATTGGACTAGGAGTGGTGGGGTGCCTTCTAGGGGACATTTTTGTCTTTCAAAGTCCAGTTGGTGTTTGTGTGTAAATGCAGCCTTAACAATCATGCCCTAACATGTTCTGTGTGTGTGTGTGTGTGTGTGTGTGTGTGTGTGTGTGTGTGTGTGTGTGTGTGTGTGTGTGTGTGTGTGTGTGTGTGTGTGTGTGTGTGTGTGTGTGTGTGTGTGTGTGTGTGTGTGTGTGTGTTAAAGGCTCTCTAGTTAAGGGATTTTCATTGACAGATATGTCTCCAGTGGATGGACTCATTAACTCAAGACAATATTGGGTCAGTTGGTCAAGAGTTCTAATCAGTTTTAAAAGGCATAGCTACAAGTAAAAGGCCTTGTTTATTCACACAAGGATATCAGTGTAGTTGATAGGGATGTTTGGGCTTGGAACCACATGGTGAGCGGTTCAAATCTCTGGGGTGGACACCACTTTTGGTCACTTCAGAGAGGTCTTTGGCCAGTAAGCATTCTGTTCGGAGTCACACTCACCCTCTCACCAAATCCGCCGCGAATCCCGGTTGGTCCGGGAAGGCCAGGGTCACCAAGAGTCCCCTTTATTCCCTGTTGAATATGACATAGACACCATAACAACACTCCAACACTCCATCATTCAATTGATATTTGGTGGGACACCTCATTCCGTATCCTATCATGCTACTGACCTGGAAGCCTTTGCTGCCCTGAACCCCGATGTTGCCCACTGGTCCGACGCCCCCCTAGGAAACGCACATCATGTTAGCACAATAGGAAGTACACGAGGGCCTAAAGACAATGGAAGTAAATCTTAGCCTGACCTGTGACACAGACCTGCATTCCCTCATCCAATATTATCAAACCTTGCCTTTATGAGACTTCAATAAAGCAGGACATGATTGTGTTTATAACTTTGAAAGAGGAGGATATTGCAGTTGTGTGTGATGAAAGAGGCACAAGAGTCATAATTTGTGTAGAAGTTGATAAAATCATTTGTTTGAATATGTCTTATCTGAGGAATGCTTTGAAAGTGACACTGCACCCAGCTGTGATGGGGAAGTGCCACCTGGCTTTAGACCCAAGGCTGTATCCTGCATTCCCTCCCTCTGGGGTTCTGATGGGGAACCAAAGACAAAGACCCCTCTGTCTCTGACCCTCTTTCCTCCATCCCCATTTCCATCTTCCCTACTGCCTCCATCTCACTGGAGGAGAATAGCTGTATATGGGGTGGTATGGGACTATATTTTCCCATGTGTGTAAGAACATGTTGTATGTTACTATGCAACAGTCTCCTAGTTAATCACAAACTATTGTGTTTTATCATTTAACTAATAAGTGGAAGTTTTCATCTTTATCTTCTCTCAATCATCCCATGAAAATATGAAACAACAGATTTTTCCTACCAGGAGTCTGTTTTAACCATGCGTTCTTATGCTATGTTGACTACTATTCTGATTGGTGTATGGCTCCACTCTACCCACTGGCATCTTAACAGGTGGATGCTGCCATGTTTCCATAGTATTGTACTTTGACCTAGACTACTTACAGCCACTCCTCTGGGTCCCGCCTCGCCCCTCTCTCCTGGGATACCAATGTCGCCCTGTGGGAGGAGTCAGATGATGGTGCAAGCAGTTGAGAGGAGCTGATACACCATGACTGCATTGTAACAAAATTACCCACAATATAGAAACCCCTGAAATACCCCACAAGTGCCCCAGAAGCCCATCAGATACATACAGGAATACCTGGCTCTCCAGATGGCCCTGCCTCTCCCATCTCTCCTGGGTCACCCTGGGAAGGAAAGGGGAATGGTTATGTGGTGGCTTATGATCTTTACTGCAATTAGCTAAATGGTTCATCTGATTGTATGATATCATTTATGACATCACTGTCTATATATTTTTCCTGAAAGTGTGATGTAATTTGTGACATCACTGTCTGTATGGTTTCTATGATTGTATGATACAATTTGTGACATCACTGGCTGTATGACATCCCTGTACATATTTATGAGATCACTGATTATGATATCACTGGCTGTTTCTCTGATCCTATGATATCAGTTGTGACATCATTAGCTGTATGTGTTAAAACATCCAGCTTCTGTCAGCTGATTCTAGCCATCTTTTATGGTTAGTTCTAGTCGGGCAGCTTAGTCTCCCATTCAGAGGACCCCCACTTTTGTTAGTGCCTTACTGGTCAAGGTCACGCCAAATAATTATCACCACATCACCTTCAGCTTATCAGTGGCCTTGATTCCCGGGACTTCAGTTTCAGTTAGTCTATGACCCCAGCACGCTGTGTGGTCAGAAACGTGCTTTCCCCATCCCGATGAGGACACCCAAAGTTTTCCCTCGGGCTGAACTTTTTCTCCTTTGGACTGAATCTCTGTATGTCTGATGTTTAATTATGTGTGCATCTAAACGATCGCATAGTCAGTTCTCACTGGACATGATTCTCAGTTATCTGAACCATGAGTGGTCAGATGTGTGTGTAAAGGTGGACATCTTCTTCCGTTAAACTCCCATTAACCTGGACATCCGCCCCATCCTTGTTCTGACCAGAAATTCTAAAGTGGTTGCTACCCGGCCTTAAGCCAGCACCTAAGGTTTCTTATTACATTCATGGTCCTTTGATTCACTACAATCGTAACCCTACCCCTATTTTTCAGTATGATTCCATCCTTTCATTACACAATATCAAGGTGACATCACTGGCTTTATGACATCACAAAACATTTCTGACATGACCAATGATGTGGCACACCTGTATGACATTATTGCTATGAGTCTTTATGACATTCCTATCTGGATTATGTGCATATGACATCATTGGACATATGACATCACTGTCTGTATGCTGTGCCACAATCTTTTTAACGTCACTGTTTATTCATAGCTGTCACAGTGTGGACTAATGGACATTATTAGGTCCTTCTAGGCATTTATGTTGTGTGTTTGACACCCACTGATTGTGACATTGCTCTTATAACTATGATATCCTTCTCTTTATGGCCTCATTGACATCATATCCCTGTCTTTATGAAATCACTATCTTCATGACTTAGTTATGCATACTCACAACTCCTCCTTTGGCGCCCTTTGCGCCAGCCTTTCCTTGTAAACCCTGAAATACAGACATAGAAACATGACTCTGGAGTAGTGTCCACAGTAGTAATATGATGCCATGGGACTCGGGACTGGTTAACACAAGGTGGGAGACAGAGTTAAGGGCTAGTTAGTATATATTTCTTTAGTCTACTCTGTCCTGTGTTCTTTACTGCAGAGCATAGAGGCACTAACTGTTGTCTATTTGAGATGTGAGAATGTCTATATTTAATTTTTGTTACCTTTTATTTAACTAGGCAAGTCAGTTAAGAACAAATTCTTATTTTCATTGGAACAGTGGGTTAACTGCCCGTTCACGGGCAGAACGACAGATTTGTACCTTGTCAGCTCAGGGATTTGAACTTGCAACCTTTCGGTTACTAGTCCAACTCTGAAAAAAATCCATACAGAGTACAGAGGTACTAACCAAATGGAAAGCATCTCTGTCTGTGTAGTCATTAGAGTGTGTAAGAGAATCAGAGGAGTGTAAGGGCATCTCCCAGTAGGAGGTACAGTGGGACACTAACCGATAATGGCCAACTAACCCTACACAGTGGGACGCTAGATAATGTAATGCTCGATACTCACAGGAAGGCCGTTGGGTCCTTTCTCACCGGGTACCCCATTCCGTCCAGCGTCTCCCTGGCAACGCAGAGAAACACTGTCACTATGTCATAAAAAAATGGAGATTGCTGGACAATGTGGAGCTGACAAATGAAAACTATCGCCTGCGTCCACATGACTGTGTTTTGTTGATTGTTCTTTCCAGTTGTCTGCCCCTTCCACTTGGAACAAGCTTCAAAAGGTCCTGAAATTACAGGAGCTCGTCCCTTACAGGAGCTCGTCCCTTTTAATGAGTTTAATGCTACAGTAGGATAAACATTATGATAGAAAATGAACTGGGGGGCTGTCAATGTTTTGACCCATACATTTGTAGGATCTTAATTTGCTAACTTTTTTGTTGCTGAGAATTTTAGTGTACTCGAAGTTTAAAAAAGCTTGATTTACCATAATGAACATGGATCAACCCATACAAAAATGTCCACTAATTATAATCCACATAATAATTCACATTTCCTGTTGCTGCAAGAGGATTATCTTCCTGATGTAGCAAACTGGCTCAAATAAAAATCCTACATCTATAGTTGCACCACACTTTCCCAAACCATCTTGCTGTGTACATTTATGTTTTTAAAACTATAGTGCTTTGTGTTTTATGTTATAAGTGTGTTTGCAACTGTGTGTGCTGCTATTTTGGCCATGTCTCCCTTGTAAAATAGATTGATAATCTCAATGAGACTAACCTGGTAAAAATATATCAGCCACACCCTCACTGTGGACTCATGGGAAAGAGAGCAGAGAGCATGTTGGGAGAAAAGGGTGCCACTTTACCTTCTCACCGTCCAGTCCTTGGGTGCCATCTTTCCCGTCTCTGCCTGGGATGCCCTGCGGGAGAGAGAAACACTGTTGGTCAGGGGTCCAAGATATCTGTTATCATTTGAGAGATTTGTATTTTATGGCTTACGGGCTCCCCTTTGGGTCCTGCTCCGCCAGAAACTCCCTTTGGACCAATTTTGCCCTGTTGAGAAATGATGAGAAACAATGTTACAGTACCTGCAATGAACTGTTTGTAGCACAACATTAGATCCTTTAAAATCCCCTGTACTCACACCATTTACCATCATATGACTGTTTAGTCTGCTGTTGGATTAGAAATGACAGTTATCAGACATGCAAATATAAATACAAAAATGTATACTGTATGTGTATTATTTACTCACAATCTCTCCCTTTGGCCCTCTAAATCCCTCTGGTCCTTTCTCTCCAGCATCACCCTGGAATTATCAAATGACACACACAGAGCTTTTTATTGATGGGACCAATGGCAGACATCTAACACAATGACATAAAGATCAGCAACGAAGTGAGCAGTATATGCCTTGTGCAGTACGAGTTATACACTCCTCAACAGACAGTACAAACAAGGAGAGACTCACTGTCTTGCCGATGATGCCAGCAGTACCAGGTTTGCCTCGGAAACCTGGTAAACCCTAAAAAGAGAGAGACAAAGAGAGATAATGCATTTTAATCAGTAAAACTGAGAGCACATCAAGTTTCCACTGCAGCCCATTGAAGTGCTGGTCTGTAAATTCCAGAGATCTTGACAAAGACCTTCAGCGGCGTGGTACTCACCCTGTCTCCTACTGCCCCCATTGGGCCCTGAAGTCCCCTCAAACCACGAGGACCCTGGGAAACAACAGCACAGGATGGTTAGGGACCAGCAGAATCAATCATAATCACCATCGGAACCAATCAGAACATTTAACAGTGCATAGCATTCACACATCAGGGCTCAGGCAGAAAGGAATCGACAATGTAAACGGACAGCCAACAGAAATGTCCGTGTTTTGAACCACATTAGGTGACAAAACTCACCTGCAGGCCGACAGTGCCAGGAATCCCTGGAGGACCAGGTGGGCCAGCATTACCCTGGGAGAGAGGACACGTAGTTAACAACACATAGTTAACACCTGGATAAAGACTTCAGACTAGTCAAATACTCTGATTTTCACTCTTTCAACTCTGATCTCACCTTCTCTCCATCTTTCCCGAGCTCTCCCTTATCTCCTTTGTGCCCTGTGTGACCCTAAATAAAGATAGAGAGAGGGAATGATGAAAGGAAAGACAGACAGAAGAAGCAAGGCATACATATTTAGAGATGGATGGTGAGATATAGAGAAAGAGAGAGGGGTAGATGATGGGAGAGGGAGAGATACAACAGTTAGTTTTGCTGACACGTTTGGTAGTGAGTGGTGGAAACGCCAACCGGATGCTTCACATTTATACACCCGGTGAAATATCTGGCTCATTGTTTTATCTGCGGCGACAATGTCCTGTACCCACCTTGAATCCAGGCATTCCTGGAGGGCCAGAGGGGCCAGGAGGACAGATGGCAGGACACTATAAAGGGGACAGACAACACTGCATTAGGTAGTTATGTAGTAAAAATAATGTCACACTGCTGTTCAATGTTGTGCATAGCAGTCAGTACAGTACAGTACAGGGTTCATGTCCTTAAATGTGTTGGGTCTAAAAAAAAACATTCTGACACTTACCAACAGATCTCCACTGCCATCAGGGAGAGCCCCAGGAAGACCCTTAGAAAGATAGAGAATGACATTTAGATTGATATATAAATGAATGAGTAACGTTTCCACCTTTCTTTCTTTAAGTATTTCTTCACCCCACATCTGAGGCCATTTATCTCCATTCCTTGTGAAAGCTGCAATTATGCTCTAGAAATCCACTAGGTGGTAGTACATGGATGCACTGACTGATGACAGTTAAACAATGACAATGGGGGATTTCACTAATGTGAGAAATCAGCAGATAATGTGGATGTTCTGTTCTTACTGGTGGTCCATCAGGGCCGGGAGGCCCGGATAATCCTGGAAGACCCTCAGGGCCCTGCGAGAGAGAGAGAACACACAGGTCAATCAACAGGATTAATTTGCATATAAACTGCACAAAATCAGTGCATAGAGTCACATTTCCCCTACCCTCATCATGTTAAACTAAATCAAAGCTGACTCTTCCTTGCTGCACCCCTGGTCAGCGACTCTGATAAGAAACTCAACTGAAATCATGATCACTCCAATCAGTCCTAGTTCTCTCTCCAGGGACCTCTCCCCACAGAGATGAGACCTTATGCTGGGGTAGCCCACTAACAGGACCCCCTCCACTCATGGGCATTCTGATTCTCCCACTTGACTACTGTAAACGGTCATTGTTGGTTGATTCAAGCAGAGTTTTTTTTTTTAAGGATTGGACTGAAGTGACATGCCTGTCTGTCAGAGGTCTCTAGCGTTGGTCCTGGAGTGATCATGCTTCTGGTACTGCAGACTTTGTTTGTTTGTCATTCAGTGGTTAAACAGTTAACTCGCCAACTTGATTACTTAATCATGAATTAGCAGTGAGTCCACTAGATATCCAGTAGCGGCAGTCAAAGAGCATATTACACAACTGGTTAAGTGTATATTTCCCTGTTTTCTGTCTGTTTGACATCTTTCTTAAAATCGGGATTGATTAATTAATTGGTCTTCACTCACCGCTGGTCCCTGTGGCCCGATTCCGCCCTCAAGCCCATTGGCTCCAGGTGGCCCCTGGAAACAATAGAAATGGGTTAGGTGAGAGCACACACACACACGCAAGCATTCATGCACGCAAACACATGCATAAATGTATAATAAGACACACATATACATGCAAAAAGATCCACACACACACACACAGTGACAACATAAGAAAACTGTTTATAATCATCTGTACTCACTGGAGCTCCTGGTCTCCCTCTGCCCTATGGAAGACAGGGAAAGGCATATTAAGACATACATACACATCAGTTTGTGTACACTCCCACATCGGTGTGTCTCTTGTAGGTAGGGCCCAGCATGTTTCTTGGCCATGTGACCTGACCAGGAAACACTCTGGGCCCTAGTTATGGGTTTAGCTGTAGACAGATGAGGGGGTGTAATGGAGGTTATGAATGTGGACAGTTGGGGGGGTGTTCTGATATAGGTGACGTTGATGGCATGTAACAGTGGTGGAAGATTTAACAGTACTTACAGGAGGTCCACCTGGCCCAGAAGGTCCAGCGTCGCCCTGTAGAAACACAGAGACAACCCCTCAGACGACTTCAACAGATAAAATGAAACATGAGACTAGGTGAGAACTAGGTTAAAAACCTAAAACATTAGTTCCATGTTCTTGTGCCAAAATTGTTTCGGGAACTTTGGGAGGGGATGACATGTGTCAGCATTGAGTCATGTATCAGTGAGCCAAAACTAGAGCAACTGCCTTGGTCCACATAGGTGAGAAACAATTGCAATTATTACATTATTATAAACAACAGACCCTGTGCTGCAGTGACACTCATATGACCCACAGCAAGAGCCTAATAAAGATGTACCACCCCCCACTCCATCCGATGCTTTCCTTATTTTATTTCGCTTTTCCTGTCCACACTTTCATTCCCCCCTCCCTGTTTCCCCTTGCATCCCCTCCAACCCCTCCTCTGTCCTCCTCAATCCCACTCGATCTCAGCTGTGTTTGGAGTGTCTGTGTGGTGTGAGGGAGAAAAAGACTTACAATCAGACTTAACACAGTGGTGTCACAGCAACCCACACTGCATTCCACCCTGTGTCCGCTGACTTTTCATTGGATGAGTGTAGACCGGTGTACAACTGCACATACTAACACACACACAGTAAGACACTTGCACACACTCACTCACGCATGTACAGTCACATCACTCATGCACCTGTACACATACGCCACACGCCTGTATGTCTCTTGTGATGTATGGAATGTAATGTATGGTGGTTAGTTTTCCCTTTTCCTCTCTTTACTGTTATTCTCAGTATCTCTGATGTTATCTGCTTGATTTGAACTAAGGTCCATGAAACTACACTAACCTTTGTGCAAAGTGAGGCTGAAGTCTTCACTGCCACAACAAAGCACACATTAATTACTTTTAACAGTAAAAATATACAGTATCCTTCCCTACTCTAAGCAGTAAAGACTGCTTAGAGTAGGGAAGGATATGGGTAACAAAGAGCATCGGTGCATCTCATTATCTACTGAATGTTTTGGGGAGGTGGTCCATATGTCTTGACAGAGAAAGGGAGTTCTTCTCTGAAAACAGTTTCAGTCCATATTCCTCAGGGGGAGGGAGAGAACGCCCAAGCTTGTCAACCTTCACCCCATTAGTACATGGATGTTAGCCAGGAAATATCAGACAGGGTTTAAACCAATTGCGGCACGGCACATTTAATCCAGGTAATTAGGCAGTCAGTTAACACTCACATCCTGATTAATGGGACTAATTAGTTGAATTGCAGAGGGCTGCCTCCACCTTGACAGTGGAGCCATTTACACCCTTCAAGTTGTAATCACAGAACCTTTTTAACACCCTTTAACCTACTATTTAATGCATAACTCCCAACACTTAACCATAACCAGTCCTGTGGTGCTAGATAACATTAGTGTAGTTCCTTCAAGCCTTCCTCTGGGGATAACGATATTTATTTTTTCCAATAGCAACCAAGCTGCAGATCCCTCTATTTCCTACAGTCTGTGCCGGTTTGGTGGGAAGCTGTGCGCATTCCGGGTGGGATTAGGGAAGCAGCGGCCAGCGGCAGATAAATCTGACTCAGAATCGCCCGATCTCTCATTAAAAACATTCCCACAAAGGGTCAGAGCCTGTTCGACAAATCCGTCCCGACAGGGAGAAAACAGAGGCCTGAGTAGGTACCAGCTTTAGCCCACCAAGGTCTCTCCAAGAAGCACACTGTAACTAACCCCCTTTCTCTCTATTCTGGAGGGTCATACAGTAATGATACATAGAGGAAAGAATGGTACCTTCCTCAGCCAGGTCATAATGTGACCAGCTCTCTGTATGTGTTTTGATAAACTGAGCAAACTAAAGAACCTCGAATGGTTATTGACTTTGTCACTCTGGACCTGTATCTCTGTGCGTTTTTTTATTTTTTAGTGGGTGATTGAAATATACACTTAACTGCCCAGAGGGGCAGTCTTCAGTTGAAGAGGTCATTAAAGTCAATGGGGCACATCCAGAGGTAAACAGCCAGGAACCCGGAGAGGGAGAGGCACTTCACTTACCACCTCCCCCGGAGGACCGTCTTTCCCAGCAGGCCCATCAGCACCTGTCAATCCCTGAGGAAGAATGACAACATCATGGAAACATTATTAGACATTATTTTGTGCTATTTCTGTAAATTGCTAAATTCAACTGTTTAGATAGATGGCAGACATATAATGTTCTTATCAAGTTCTCTAACAAGAGGAAGCTATGAGCCAATTGCTCACACTTGTTCTAGAAGACAGGTTACTCGCTCTGTATGCATGAATGCAGGTAATATCGGTTCAGTCAAAATCAGTCGACTCCAGGTAGTTAATTATACAATGGGATACACTGAATACTGGGAAGCAGTCTAAGCAACTGTCAAGGACTACAGCTTGAGATAAATAGCCTCAAACTACTGTTTATCTAATAGGTTCTACAGCAACTGTTCTACAGCAATTCAGCCAATCTTTTACGCATCTATAACAGGACCAGTTTGTGTGTGTGAGTTTCTACAGGTCACTTACGTCCACCCCAGGGAGGCCAGGCAGGCCTGGGTTCCCTGGTCCTCCTGCTCCCCCTGCTTTCCCCTTGGGTCCCTGAAACATTGGGACAGCTCAGTGTTATAATAATCACACACCCTACACAATTGGGTTGTTGATCCGTTGTTGTAAAAGGCTCTGTTCTGTTGTTATACTCACAGCTTTTCCTGAAAGTCCAGCCGGGCCATCTTTGCCCTGTTAATCACAAGAAACAACATAAAATTCCAAAAGGACACGTTTAAGAGGCATCTATCTGCCTTTGATTTCAGTCTGGAAAATTGGACAAATTTGGAACATACCATGCTCTTAAATAAGTTGTCTGTGAATACAAATCTAGTTACAAATGTTACTCAATTACTCTGTGTGTGTGTGTGTGTGTGTGTGTGTGTGTGTGTGTGTGTGTGTGTGTGTGTGTGTGTGTGTGTGTGTGTGTGTGTGTGTGTGTGTGTGTGTGTGTGTGTGTGTGTGTTTAAAGACTAACACCATTTCAGCAGAAAGTTGATAGACCGACTGGTAGCCAGTTGGTTGTAGTAACCCTCTGCCCTAAATCTCCCAATGGGCAATGGAGAGAAATAAACAGTGCTAAAATGGACCTGACGGAGCAGAGTGGTCACATGATGAAAGCCTCCAGTTGGTTTGGACAGGGGAAGGGGAGGGGGAGGAGGTGTGAGGGGTAACTTTAGATGCTCTCGTAGAGTATGAATGAATGGGTCCTCTGTATGGCTGGCTGGTCTTCCAAGCTGTGGTGAATTGACTTTACTCCACCAAAGCAACACAAGTATTCAATCCCCCAAATATAATAGACATAAAAGATATTACACACAAAATTGATAGACATAAAGATACAGTATGTATATCAAATGTATGGAATTTCTGTTATGATCAGTAAAGTTGTTAACATATGACATTTTTGTAGAAGTTATTTTTGTTTTTAAGCACATAATCCAATTTCCCCTCTAATATATAATAATATGGACTTGATGTCTGGTTTAAGTTGCGATTTATGGCTTTTCCCATATCTGTCTGTCTGGCCAATAGGAGGCCTGTGTGCAGAGTGTTTAATGATTACCAAATAAATACCTGTGGCACAGGGATTTGACTCTCAGTGGGAGGAGTCAATATGTTATAAACTGGATTACTAGAGAGCATTTGACCACAATTTTACTGCAAGAGCCATATTGAAACACCGCTATCAATGATGGGAAATTTAATATACTTGATCAAACTTGATTAGAAAAAGAATATCAGTCATACTTGGATTTTCAGTCCATTTGATTTAGATAGGGGGTAAAAAACTCATTTTTCTCTAATAAATTGTAGAAACTTAAACGACTTTGATTATTATTAGGATCAAAGACAACACCTTCCCTGTAAACACTTGGCATAAAGCTTAATGTACCCTAGATCCACGTAGGTAACTGTTCAAATTCGTTGTGACAAGAAAGTGCTAAAGTGACAAGTTTCTTGATTGCCTCAGCCATGACGACAATTTAAATCAGTAATTGGATGGCAAACCTCTGCTCTACTACAACACTCCACTACCTTACAGTGGTAGTGGTCTCAAAACCAATAAGAGAACCCCACATGCATCGGTGTCTGGCTAACTCACATCAGTGCCATCCTTTCCATCGGGTCCCGGGGGTCCTGGCGGCCCGACTGCTCCTCGTGGGCCGGGTCTCTGCAACACAAAACCATGATCTCAAAAATCAATACAACAAAAATTCCCGGAAAACAGTGATCATCATGCTATAAATGGCCTAAAATCAAACTGCTTATGTCTAGGCTACTGTTAAAATGGACATGGAAGGAATGTGCGCATTAAGGATGAAAACAGACAGGATACAATTACACCACCAACAACAAAAAAGCCTAAAATGCTTTGAAAGTGGTCGAATAAGTGTGAATTGATCGTACATCATTATTCAGAACACAAATAAGTGGTCACATTTTGCAGGTTGCAGTAGGCAAGGTTATAATGCATTTCTCTTAATCTCCTAAACAATAAACTACAACAAAGTAAACATACATTTCCCTGATTCCGTTGTAAGAATGTGAAAAATATGAATATGTACTACAAAATATGATGCCAAAGCTATGCGAATCAAATAACCGTTAAACAACCATGCGCACGCACTGGCGCAGAAATGCCCCAAATGACGCATAGACAGTGCGAATAAATCTTGGGGTCACAAACTCAGAATTTAAGTGTAATAAAAGGATGAACATATCACAAATAATTCATACAAAGAGTATTTGATATAAGACTGCAAAAATAAGCTTTCGTTCTTCCCAGAGCTTCCCAGGACCACGGCTGAATGAACAAAGGTGTCATTGTGCACAGGCCACTGGTCTCCAGGTTCTGCATTCCTCAACCTCAAGGAAAACATAACCCCGACTCCAGAAACGTGCAAGTAAATGAAAAATAATTGCTGCAAAGACAGTCCTTCACGGACACCTGTGTACGATTAAATAAACAAATGGATAGTGAGTTTGCTTAATCTGTACAATTTGACCGCATTGCTTCAATCGACACCTTATAAAACAAATACAAACGCAGGAACATAAACGAAATCGTCTTTATATCACCGCTGTCTAAAACTGGGTCAAATGTTCATGTCAAAATCGATGGTAAATAGCCTAACAAACGTGCAGGTAGTTTACAGGTATCCTAATTACTATGAAAGGATTAGACTGTCACATTTACACCGACAGGGTAGCCTAAAGCAGAAACTAGGAACGGAATGAGAATAACCTCATGCTAGTTATCAAATGCCTCTAAATACATCAGGCGGTTTACAAAGTAGCTACTTCCCGCAACTTCGAACACAGGGTAGCGGATGAAAACAGCAGGCATGGATTGATAACGGGCGCCCCAAAGCCACCACTTACCTGGGCTGTGGATGATGTCAAAAGCTGGCACAGCAAGAGCAGCCCGAGAGCTGAAAACATAGCCATGGCTCCCCGCTTGCCCCTCAAATCCGAGTTTACGCGGAAAAAGTCAAGCTCCGTTCCCAGTCCTTATCGCTCGCTCTCCCCCAGGTTTCGTGACAGACCGCTCCTTCACTTTACAGCGCGCGGCTCCTGAATGGCTTTGACGTTGATTCCAGATAAACCCGAGCCTCCAGCCGAAGGGGCTGAGCTCAGTCGTACTGTAGAGAGGGATGAGGGAGGGGTGGGGACGATTGATGGAGGGAAGAGCGGGGTAGAGGGGCACGATTTCTGAGCCAGAAAAAGCGCAAAAACTTTCTTGCAAATCCACGGGGGCCAATGACTGTATATGGGGGCACTACTGCCCAATCCGAAACCGACCTCTACAATCTTATCTCCAGGTTGTGCAGATCTAAAATGTTTGGGTAGGTGAAAGCAACATGGTGGAAACTTCACCCGCCTAGAGGAGAGACACCATATCCAAACCATTGAGAGCAACATGAAGTACCCACCCATAGGGTAGAAGCTACACTAGCTTTTGGAATGTATTGGACCTGAAATCAGAAACTCCTGGGAGGACTGACCCTTCCTTGATCCACAACTAAGCTTCCCTTCCACCAACATGCAACTTCAGTTTGTAAAGCTTACAGACTGGCTCTTCATACCAGGTAGCACATTGGATAAGCAAGCTACTCTGAATACATTCACAATTTTGACAGTATCCATGCCACTGCACTACACTGCTCCTCAGCGGTTAGCATAGTACAGTATTCAGACAAAACCAAGGTTGGAATATGAAGAAATGTATCATTCTAGAAATATATATTTTTAAACAAATTCAAATAAGTTGCACAATCTTTATTTTGTTATTTAACAGGAAAAGGGTAGTTGAGGTTGCATGGACAAAGGAATCTGAAATCCCATCCCTCACCCCACCCAAGTGGAGTATATTTCATTAACAACACTTTCTATACACAATTTCAATACATGTACAATTAATAGGTTCATTCATTTGCCTAATATTTTAAAATGGAATTCATGACAAAATCTTCACCAGGCTGAAAAACAAAGATGACCCAAACAATCTCAGAGATGGAAGAAACATCTACATAAAGAAACTTTCAAAAAACACTATGATGCATTTTGCATCGAATGCTGCAAAACCCAGCATCATGATGCTGCAAAACCCAGCATCATGATGCTGCAAAACCCAGCATCATAATGCTGCAAAACCCAGCATCATAATGCTGCAAAACCCAGCATCATAATGCTGCAAAACCCAGCATCATAATGCTGCAAAACCCAGCATCATATGATGCAAAATGGGTCATGCTGACATGCAAAACATTTTGGGACTGTATCAACAATGGAGTTGTCCTTTTGGTGAAAGTACATTTTGTGTGCAATGTCATCACGTACTGATTTTAATGCACAACTATTCAGTTTGGAGGAAACACCAAACTGAAGTCAAGTGTCGATCATCACGTCACCAGAATAAGACCCTTGATATCTATTGGAAATTAGCATCAAGCTCATCAACGTGCACTTTCACCAGCCTGTGACGTTCATCATAAATCATTTCACAAACTGCATGGTTTTCTGAGTCATTGTGGGAGGACCACACAGCATATTAACGTGTGACTCCTAGTTTACTTCGACATGATGGTTTCCGCCGCCATAACGCGCATAATTAATTTTAGACACAAAAAAAAAGATCCCACCATGTCGAACAAACTTGCACCAAAAGTTCCTGTTTCCATCAAAGCGGTCTTGATTTTTATTTTTACTAGCATGCAAACAGGATGGAAACGTGGTTTTGTCCCAAACATAACCTCGGAGATGGAAGAAATGTTGTGTACCATCTCCCACAGGGTTTTCCTGAGTAAAAAGGCATCTGGCAAATCATATAATACATTAGAAAAAGAAACAATTAAACAATCAATAAATACAAATATGCTCCAGAACATAAGGAAAGTACACCCACATCCTATTGATGACATCATCCAACAAAGCAAAAGTTGTTTTACCAAATAGCTACGTCTCATTATTCCAATACTGCCAAGAAGACAATACAATCAACCAGTCAAATGTTATTTTATTTTTTTGGCAGTCATCTATAGATCACACCTCTCATACTCAAAATAATAATTGTGCAACTTTCTTGAAATAAACAAAATGACATTACAATCCTGCTCCCATTTCACAGTATGGGCTTTCAGTGAAAAAATAAAACAATGTCATCTGACACATGATACATCATACTAGATACAAAGTATATTTCCAAAATGTATTTTTCCCACCTGTGCAAAACTGTAAAGTTGTAACAAGCAAGCAACATTTCACTGTATGATATGGAATCTATCATTTCAATGTTAGACATTCCTTATCAATCTCCTCAGTACAAAGCTCCTAACTACTTGCAGTATCAACCATGGAGAACTGATTTTGCAGTCATTACCATAATCCCCTCCCCAACACAAATTCAGACATGTGAACAAATAAATTCAGTAATCCATACCAACAAAAATAACATACCCACTCGAATGTGAACACTGAGGACAGTAGATGTGAATATAATACGGCATGAAAAATGTACTGTTAAAAATCAGTGGAAACCACCCATACCCAACATCCTAGGAATCTCTGTAGAGTCAGAATGTATGCCATTCTGAGAGGATTGCAAAAGTGTAAGCAATATGCAGAGAATTTAATTTGGCATAGACAGCAATATTACGTTTTTAACGTATGGCTTATACCTATGTTATCTGATGGAGTCAATTTTGGGATTGGCCATAAATGTACACAAGTGAACATATGTCCCTTTAGTCTGCCTTGGATTCTTCCCTCCCTCCCTCCCTTCCTTCCTTCCTTCCTTCCTTCCTTCCTTCAGGAAGATCCCATGTCTTGGCTGGTAGGTGGATTCCACATCCATCACCTCCACTCCATTTTTCACTTCTTTTACATTTGTCTGTCCCTTTAAAGCTTTCTCTGTGTTCTCCCCATCCACTGGCACTGCTTTGTTATCAGTCACATCACTAAAGTCAGTCCTTGGGTGTTTTTCACCTCGTTCTGAGGAGTCCGATGGCAAGTGCTTTTTGGGGGAATCCTTTATGGTCAAATTCTTCTTGGGCGAATCCTTTTTGGGATCATCAGTCTTGACTTTGTGGGATGATGTCACGGACAGGCTCACCTGATTGGAGTGGTGGTGGTTGTTGTTGGGGACAACCATGCCTTCCTCCCGCCTGTTGCTAGGCACGCCTTGTGACCTTCCCTTTTCTTCTTGGTCGGTTGCTCCAACTTCTCAGACTCCATTTCAGATGCAGCTGGCTTGACATTGACTGAGTTCTGGACGCTGTCCTTGGCTTGACTGTTCTCTTTGAGTCCTTCCTCCATACTGTGGTCTCCTTTAACAGACTCAGGGCTGCCTGAATGGTCCATGTCAACATTGTCAGTATCATTACAGTTCCTGTTTCCCAGCGGTTCAGAGTCCTCTGAGGAGACCGCTAGCCCAGGAGGATCAACAGAAGACCCCTCGGCCTGCTTATCTCGGTCACTACTCACTGCTTCATCAGTCAATTTGGCCGTCTCTGTCACCTCCTCTGTGACATCCTTCGCTTCCTTCTGGGCTCCCCCTGCCTCTCCTCCTCTAGCCTTGGCTCGTGGGAAGCCCTCCTCTACTCCCTCTCCGTTTCCCTTCTCTGCCTTCTTCAGCTGTTTCTGGATCTTTCGGGGGCACCACACAAACTTGTCCTTGGGCTCGAAGTGCTGGAAGGCGTAGCGCAGCAACTCTTTGCGCTTCTGCTTGTCACGCACTGCAAACAGGAAGTAGTCAAACACGTTGCGCTTGATGCTACTCAGGTTCTTTTTGACCAGCATCTCCTCCAGGAAAAAGTGCACCAGTGGGTTCTGGTAATGCTCAAAACCTAGCTCCCCCAGGCCCTTCAGGATGCGCGTGATGCGGGGGTTATTGTGCATGTTCCTGAGGGGGCAAAACAAGAGAAGACACAACCAATATTTAGATGGAGGACCCCTATTTACAGTGAACACCACCTACTACTAAGACAAATAAATTAGTGTTTCTCATTTAGAAATTGGACCAAGAATGGTCATAAGTGCTTCAACATGGCCCCAAGAAACCACACCCTGTAAAGTTGGCCAAGAAATGACTTCAGCAACTCATCGTTCAAGGTTGGCGAAGCGTTCCTTCCAGTTGTCAGCACGTTTGACCTCGCCTGTGTCTTTATTGACCAGCTGGATGCCATAGAACCGCAACATGAGCTCGTAGGACTCTACCAGCCTCTTCTTGGCCTCCTCACTCTCCCGGAAGGCCTGATTACACAGAGGGACAAGAGCACAGAGATCAGATTATAATCATTGCTTTGATGGAGGAGAAGCTCCATTCATATCAAAGTTGTCTGCTTACTGGACCCAAGGGAGTCCTTCGACAAGTCACCCTATGCTTACGATTTCATTAAACAACTCATTTTGAGAAAGGAGCATTGATGTGCCCCTAATACACCACAAAGATCAAGCAAAACGTTATGGTGAAGCACTCACCAGGATCTCCTTCTTGGTGAGCTCAGAGGCCATGTAGTTCACTCCAGGCTCCCGCAGTGGAAACAACCTGAGAGCAACAGTGAATTATAACTTGAGATGGCTACATATCAAAATTGTATTTGTCACATGTGCCGAATACAACAGGTGTAGGCAGACCTTACCGTTAAATGCTTACTTACAAGCCCTTAACCAACAATGCAGTTAAGAAAATATTTACTAAATAAACAGAGTAACAGAAAATAACATATATACACACACATATACACTACCTTTCAAAAGTTTGGGGTCACCTAGAAATGTCCTTTTTTGAAAGGCCAGTTGTATTGTTTTTTAAATCAGAACACAGTTTTCAGCTGTGCTAACAATTGCAAAATAGTTTTCTAAATGGATAAACATGGATTAGCTAACACAACGTGCCATTGGAACACAGGAGTGATGGTTGCTGCTAATGGGCTTCTGTATGCCTATGTACATGTTCCATAAAAAATCTGCCATTTCCAGCTACAATAGTAATTTACAACATTAACAATGTCTATACTTTATTTCTGATGAATTTGATGTTATTTTAAATGGACAAAAAAAGAAGCTTTCTTTCAAAAACAAGGACATTTCTAAGTGACCCCAAACTTTTGAACACATGCATGCACACATGTACACACACACACACACACACACACACACACACACACACACACACACACACACACACACACACACACACACACACACACACACACACACACACACACACACACACACACACACACATACATATGAGATGGTTTGGGATTAATTGGATGGCAGAGTGAAGGAAAAGCAGCCAACAAGTGCTCAGTATGTGGGAGCTCTTTCAAGACTGTTGGAAAATAATTCCTCATGAAGCTGGTTGAGACAATGCCAAGAGTGTTAAAAGTTGTCATCTACGCAAAAGTGTGGCTACTTTGAAGAATCTAAAATATATCTTGATTTGTTTAACACTTTTTTGGTTACTACATGATTCCATATGCATTATTGCATAGTTTTGATGTCTTCACCATTATTCAACAATGTAGAAAATAGTAAAAAAAAAAAAAAAAAACTTCTTGAAGGCGTTCCCATATATGCTGAGCACTTGTTGGCTGTTTTCCCTTCACTCTACCATCCCAAACTCTCTCAATTGGGTTGAGGTCAGGTGATTGTGAAGAACAGGTCATCTGATGCATCACTCTCCTTCTTGGGTCAAATAGTCCTTACACAGCCTGGAGGTGTGTTGGGTCACTGTCCTCTTGAAAAACGAATGATAGTGGGACTAAGTGCAAACCAGATGGGATGAATTATCACTACAGAATGCGGTGTTAGCCATGCTGGTTAAGTGTGCCTTGAATTCTAAATAAATCAGACAGTGTCACAATGCTTTACAGTGGGAAATACACATGCTGAGATCATCTGTTCACCCACACCACAAAGACACGGCGGTTGGAAACAAAAACATCCAATTTGGACTCCAGACCAAAGGACACATTTCCACCAGTCTATTTTTTTAAATGTAACCTTTATTTAACTAAGCAAGTCAGTTAAGAACAAATGCTTATTTACAATAACAGCCTACTGGGGAACAGTGGGTTAACTGGACTTGTTCAGGGGCAGAACGACAGATTTTTACCTTGTCAGCTCAGGGATTTGATCCAGCAACCTTTCGGTTACTGGCCCAACGATCTAACCAGTGGCTTCCTGCCACTCTAATGTCCATTGCTTGTGTTTCTTGGCCCAAGTAAGTCTCTTCTTATTGGTGTCCTTTAGTAGTGGTTTATTCGCAGCAATTCAACCATGAAGGCATGAGATGAGATGTGTCTGTTACTTGAACTCTGAAGCATTTATTTGGGATGCAATTTCTGAGGTGCAGTTAACTCTAATGAACTTATCTTCTGCAGCAGAGTTAACTCTTCCTTTCCTGTGGCGGTCTGCATGAGTACCCGTTTCATCATAACGCTTGGTTTTTGCGACTGCACTTGAAGAAACTTTCAAAGTCATTGAAATATTCCGCATTGACTGACCTTCATGTCTTAAAGCAATGTGATCTTCCTGTCTGGGTTGGCACCCCCCCTTGGGTTGTGCCATGGCGGAGATCTTTGTGGGCTATACTCGGCCTTGTCTCACAATGGTATGTTGGTGGTTGAAGATATCCCTCTAGTGGTGTGGGGGCTGTGCTTTGGCAAAGTGGGTGGGGTTATATCCTTCCTGTTTGGCCCTGTCCGGGGGTATCTTTGGATGGGGCCACAGTGTCTCCAGACCCCTCCTGTCTCAGCCTCCAGTATTTATGCTGCAGTAGTTTGTGTCGGGGGGCTAGGGTCAGTTTGTTATATCTGGAGTACTTCTCCTGTCTTATCCGGTGTCCTGTGTGAATTTAAGTATGCTCTCTCTAATTCTCTTTCCTTCTCTCGGAGGACCTGAGCCCTAGGACCATGCCTCAGGACTACCTGGCATGATGACTCCTTGCTGTCCCCAGTCCACCTGGCCGTGCTGCTGCTCCAGTTTCAACTGTTCTGCCTGCGGCTATGGAATCCTGACCTGTTCACCGGACATGCTACCTGTCCCAGACCTATTATTTGACCATGCTGGTCATTTATGAACATTTGAACATCTTGGCCATGTTCTGTTATAATCTCCACCAGGCACAGCCAGAAGATGACTGGCCACCCCTCATAGCCTAGTTCCTCTCTAGGTTTCGGCCTTTCTAGGGAGTTTTTCCTAGCCAACGTGCTTAAACACCTGCATTGCCTGCTGTTTGGGGTTTTAGGCTGGGTTTCTGTACAGCACTTTGAGATATCAGCTGATGTACGAAGGGCTATATACAGTGGGGCAAAAAGTATTTAGTCAGCCACCAATTGTGCAAGTTCTCCCACTTAAAAAGATGAGAGAGGCCTGTAATTTTCATAGGTACACTTCAACTATGACAGACAAAATGCGGGGAAAAAAATCCAGAAAATCACATTGTAGGATTTTTAATGAATTTATTTGCAAATTATGGTGGAAAATAAGTATTTGGTCACCTACAAACAAGCAAGATTTCTGGCTCTCACAGACCTGTAACTTCTTCTTTAAGAGGCTCCTCTGTCCTCCACTCGTTACCTGTATTAATGGCACCTGTTTGAACTTGTTATCAGTATAAAAGACACCTGTCCACAACCTCAAACAGTCACACTCCAAACTCCACTATGGCCAAGACCAAAGAGCTGTCAAAGGACACCAGAAACAAAATTGTAGACCTGCACCAGGCTGGGAAGACTGAATCTGCAATAGGTAAGCAGCTTGGTTTGAAGCAATCAACTGTGGGAGCAAATATTAGGAAATGGAAGACATACAAGACCACTGATAATCTCCCTCGATCTGGGGCTCCACACAAGATCTCACCCTGTGGGGTCAAAATGATCACAAGAACAGTGAGCAAAAATCCCAGAACCACACGGGGGGACCTAGTGAATGACCTGCAGAGAGCTGAGACCAAAGTAACAAAGCCTACCATCAGTAACACACTACGCAGCCAGGGACTCAAATCCTGCAGTGCCCGACGTGTCCCCCTGCTTAAGCCAGTACATGTCCAGGCCTGTCTGAAGTTTGCTAGAGAGCATTTGGATGATGCAGAAGAAGATTGGGAGAATATCATATGGTCAGATGAAACAAAAATATAACTTTTTGGTAAAAACTCAACTCGTCGTGTTTGGAGGACAAAGAATGCTGAGTTGAATCCAAAGAACACCATACCTACTGTGAAGCATGGGGGTGGAAACATCATGCTTTGGGGCTGTTTTTCTGCAAAGGGATCAGGACGACTGATCCGTTTAAAGGAAAGAATGAATGGGGCCATGTATCGTGAGATTTTGAGTGAAAACCTCCTTCCATCAGCAAGGGCATTGAAGATGAAACGTGGCTGGGTCTTTCAGCATGACAATGATCCCAAACACACCGTCCGGGCAACGAAGGAGTGGCTTCGTAAGAAGCATTTCATGATCCTGAGAGCTTTGTGTTTATTATGGATACCCATTAGCTGCTACTGAGAAAGCAGCTACTCTTCCTGGGGTCCGGAAAAATTAAGGCAGTTATATAATTTTAAAAACATTACAATACATTCATAAACAGATTTCACAACACTCTGTTTGCCCTCAGGCCCCTACTCTACTACCACATATCTACAACACAAGATCCATGTGTATGTACAGTTGAAGTCGGAAGTTTACATGCACTTAGGTTGGAGTCATTAAAACTAATTTTTCAACCACTCCACAAATTTCTTGTTAAAAACTATAGCTTTGGCAAGTCTGTTAGGACATCTACTTTGTGCATGACAAGTAATTTTTCCAACAATTGTTTACAGATTATTTCACTGAATCACAATTCCAGTGCATCAGAAGGTTACATACACTAAGTTGACAGTGCCTTTAAACAGCTTGGAAAATTCCAGAAAATTATGTCATGACTTTAGAATCTTCTGATAGGCTAATTGACATACTTTGAGTCAATTGGAGGTGTACCTGTGGATGTATTTCAAGGCCTACTTCAAACTTGCTTGATTCATGGGGTAATCAAAAGAAATCAGCAAAGACCTAAACAAAAAAAATTGTAGACCTTCACAAGTCTGGTTCATCCTTGGGAGCAATTTCCAAATGCCTGAAGGTACCACGCTCATCTGCACAAACAATAGTACGCAAGTATAAACACCTTGGGACCATGCAGCCGTCATACAGCTCAGGAAGGAGACGAGTTCTGTCTCCTAGGGATGAACATACTTTGGTGCAAAAAGTGCAAATCAATCCCAGAACAGCAGCATAGGACCTTGTGAAGATGCTGGAGGAAACGGCTACAAAAGTATCTATATCCACAGTAAAACGAGTCCTATATCGACATAACCTGAAAGGCCGCTCAGCAAGGAAGAAGCCACGGCTCCGAAACCGCCGTAAAAAAGCCTGACTACGGTTTGCAACTGCACATTGGGACAAAGAACATACTTTTTGGAGAAATGTCCTCTGGTCTGATGAAACAAAAATAGAACTGTTTGGCCATCATTACCATCGTTAAGTTTGGAGGAAAAAGGGGGAGGCTTGCAAGCTGAAGAACACCATCCCAATCGTGAAGCACGGGGTGGCAGCATCATGTTGTGGGGGTGCTTTGCTGTAGGACGGACTGGTGCACATCACAAAATTATGTGGATAAATTGAAGCAACACCTCAAGACATAAGTCAGGAAGTTAACTTCTTGGTGACAGGGGGCAGTATTTTCACATCGGGCATGCATTTCATCCGGAATTCAACTGCCTGCTACTCATCCCCAGAAGATAAAATAGGCATATTATTAGTAGATTTGGATAGAAAACACCCTGAAGTTTCTAAAACTGTTTGAATCATGTCTGAGTATAACTGAACTTATTTAGCAGGACAAACTGAGGACAAACCATTCAGATTTTTTTGATTTTTTAGGTCACTCTTTTCAATGGGTTTTCATTGAGAATCCAGATTTCTAAGGGACCTTCTTGCAGTTCCTATCGCTTCCACTGGATGTCAACAGTCTTTAGAAATTGGTTGAGGTTTTCCTTTGTGTAATGGCCATCTTGAACGAGGGTAACTTGAAGTGTACCGTTAGATGGAGGCGCGTGACCAGAAAGCATGCTACAGATCATCCCGTCTTCAATTTTATTAATCATTTACGTTAAAAAATACCTCAAGTTGTATTTCAAAAGTAGTTTGAAATGTTTTGGCAAAGTTTACAGGTAACCTTTGAGATATTTTGTAGTCACGTTCCGCAAGTTGGAACCGGTGTTTTTCTGGATCAAACGCGGCAAATAAATTAACATGTTGGATATATAGACGGAATTAATCGAACAAAAGGACCATTTGTGATGTTTATGGGACATATTGGAGTGCCAACAAAAGAAGCTCGTCAAAGGTAAGGCATGAATTATATTTTTATTTCTGTGTTTTGTGTCGCGCTTGCAGGGTTGAAATATGCTTTTCTTTCTTTGTTTACTCAGATAATAGCATTGTTTGCTTTCGCCGAAAAGCCTTTTTGAAAGGCTGGATTCACACCAAGTGTAGCTTTAATTTGCTATCTTGCATGTGTGATTTCATGAAAGTTAGATTTTTATAGTAATTTATTTGAATTTGGCGCTCTGCATTTTCTCTGGCTTTTGGCCAGGTTGGACGCTACCGTCCCACATATCCCAGAGAGGTTAAACCTTGGCAGCAAATGGGTCTTCCAAATGGACAATGACCCAAAGCATACTTCCAAAGTTCTGGCAAAATGGCTTAAGGACAACAAAGTCAAGGTATTGGAGTGACCATCACAAAGCCATGACCTCAATCCTATAGAACATTTGTGGGCAGAACTGAAAAAGCGTGTGCGAGCCCGGAGGCCTACAAACCTGACTCTGTTACACCAGCTCTGTCAGGAGGAATGGGCCAAAATTCACCCAACTTATTGTGGGAAGCTTGTGGAAGGCTACCCGAAACGTTTGACCCAAGTTAAACAATTTAAAAGGCACTGCTCCCAAATACTAATTGAGTGTATGTAAACTTCTGACCCACTGGCAATGTGATGAAAGAAATAAAAGCTGAAATAAATCACTCTACTATTATTCTGACATTTCACATTCTTAAAATAAAGTGGTGATCCTAACTGACCTAAAACAGGGAATCTTTACAATGATTAAATGTCAGGAATTGTGAAAAACTGAGTTTAAATCTATTTGGCTAAGGTGTATGTAAACTTCCAACTTCAACTGTATGTGTCGGTGTTGCTTCACAGCCCCCAGTGCTCCATAAAGGTCTATTTTTATCTTAATCTATTTTTGTCTGATTCTACTGCTTGCATCAGTTACTTGATGTGGAATAGAGTTCCATGTAGGCATGGCTCTATGTAGTACTGTGCGCCTCCCATAGTCTGTTCTCGACTTGGGGACTGTGAAGGGACCTCTGGTGGCATGTCTTGTGGGGGTATGCATGGTGTCTGAGCTGTGTGCCAATCGTTTAAAACAGACCGCTTGGTGCTTTCAATGTCAATACCTCTCACAAATAAAAGTAGTGATGAAGTCAATCTCTTCTCCACTTTCCGCCAGTGCATGTTATTAATGTTTGCCCTCTTGTGTACATCCAAGGACCAGCTGTGCTGCCCTGTTCTGAGCCAAATGCAATTTTCCTAAATCCCTTTGTGGCCACAAGACTGAACAGTAGTCAAGGTGCGACAAAACTAGAGCCTGTAGGACCTGCCTTGTTGATAGTGCTGTTAGGGTAGAGTAGCACTTTATTATGGACAGACTTTATTCGCTACTGTTGAATCAATATGTTTTGACCATGACAGTATACAATCCAGGGTTACCTTAACTTGCTCAATTTCCACATTATTTATTACAATATTTAGTTGAGGTTTAGTGAATGATTTGTCCCAAATACAATGATTTTATTTTTATATTTTTTACTTATTCCTTGCCACCCATTCTGAAACTGCAGCTCTTTGTTAAGTGTTGCAGTCATTTCAGTTTTTGTAGTAGCTGACGTGTATAGTGTTGAGTCATCCACATACATAAACACACTGCCTTTACTCCAATGGCATGTCGTTAGTAAAGATTGAAAAAAGGGGCTGAGACAGCTGCCCTGGGGAATTCCTGATTCTACCTGGATTATGTTGGAGGCTTCCATTAAATAACACGCTCTATGTTCTGTTAGACAGGTAACTCTTTATCCACAATATAGCAGAGGGTGTAAAGCCATAACACAAGTTTCCAGCAGCAGACTATGATCAATAATGTCAAAAGCCACACTGAAGTTGAAATAAAACAGCTCCACCAATCTTTTTATCAATCTCTCAGCCAATCAGTTATTTCTGTAAGTGCTGTGCTTGTTGAATGTCCTTCCCTATAAGCATGCTGAAATTGTTATTTTTTTTCTTCTTTAAAATAGCATTGTATCTGGTCAAACACCATTTTTCCCAAAAGCTTACTAAGGGTTGGTAAGAGGATGATTGGTCAGATATCTGAGCCAGTAAAAGGGGGCTTTACTATTTTTTGGGTAGCTGAATGACTTTTGCTTCCCTCCTGGCCTGAGGGCACACACTTTCTAGTAGGCTTAAATTGAAGATATTGCAAATAGGAGTGGAAACATCACCTGCTATTATCCTCAGTAATTTTAAATCCCAAGTTGTCAGACCCCGGTGGCTTGTCATTGTTGATAGACAACAATAATTTCCCCACCTCTTCCACTCACTATGGAATTCATAATTACAATTCTTGTCTTTCATAATTTGGTCAGATATACTTGAATTTGTACTGTCAGCGTTTATTGCTGGCATGTCATTGCCCAAGTTTGCTAATCTTGCCAATGAAAAACAATCATTAAAATAGTTAAAGCAATATCAGTCGGTTTTGTGATGAGCCATCGGATTTAATGAATGATGGAGGCGAGTTTGCCTTTGCCAAAATTTCACTGTAGGTGCTCCAAAGCATTTTACTGTCATTCTGTGTTTCATAGTGTAGATTCTTCTATTTAAAACCTCTTAGAGATTCCTAGTGATCCCTTCCCGCTCTAATCCCGTTAACGGGATTGATTTGACAACATCCAGTGAAATTGCAGCGCGCCAAATTCAAAAACAGAAATACTGATAATACAAATTCATAAAACATACAAGTGTTATACATCAAAATAATGCTTCACTTCTTGTTAATCCAGCTGCTGTGTCAGATTTCAAAAAGGCTTTACAGCAAAAGCAGATCATGCAATTATCTGAGGACAGCGCCCCGCATACAATCACATGAAAATCAGATTTCAACCAGGCAGGCGCGTGACAAAAGTCAGAAATAGCGATATAATTCATGCCTTACCTTTGAAGATCTTCTGTTGGCACTCCAAAATGTCCCAGAAACATCACAAATGGTCCTTTTGTTCGATAATGTCCTTCTTTATGTCCCAAAAATGTCAATTTATTTGGCGCGTTTGATTCAGAAATACACTGGTTTCAACTCGCCCAACATGTCTACAAAAGTATCTAATAAATTACCTGTAAACTTGGTCCAAACATTTCAAACAACGTTCCTAATCCAACCTTAGGTACCCTAAAACGTAAATAATCGATACAATTTTAGACGGGATATACTGTTTTTCAATAACGGATAAAAACAACATGAAGCGCGTTCCAGGTCACGCGCACCAAAAGACTTGGATGGACCAAGAGTCCATCTGAGTGACACATGGAAAGAACAGGACTACTTATTCATTTCTCAAAGGAAAAACAACCAATTTCTAAAGACTGACATCTAGTGGAAGCCATAGGAACTGCAACCAGGTTCCTCATAAATAGGGTTTCCCATAGAAAACTAATTGAAAACACAGTGACCTAAATGTTTTTATTTTTCCTGGATGGTTAGACCTAGGGGTTTCGCCTGCCAAATCAGTTCTGTTATACACAGACATTATTTTAACGGTTTTAGAAACTTTAGAGTGTTTTCTATCCAAATCTACCAATTATATGCATATCCTAGCTTCTGGGCGTGAGTAACAGGCAGTTTACTTTGGGCACGCTTTTCATCCGGACGTGAAAATAGTGCCCCCTAGCCCAAAGAGGTTTTAATCAGTTTGGTCACGACTTCTCAATTTGCAGAACATTTGCCAATCATTTGTGCAGCCAGACTTATTTGCCATTCCTTTTGCCTCATCCCTCTCAACCAAACACATTTTAAATTCCTCATCAATCCATGGGGATGTAACAGTATTTACAGTAATTCTCTTAATGGTTGCATGCTTATTAGTAATTCAAGATATACAGTGCCTTGCGAAAGTATTCGGCCCCCTTGAACTTTGCGACCTTTTGCCACATTTCAGGCTTCAAACATAAAGATATAAAACTGTATTTTTTTGTGAAGAATCAACAATAAGTGGGACACAATCATGAAGTGGAACGACATTTATTGGATATTTCAAACTTTTTTAACAAATCAAAAACTGAAAAATTGGGGGTGCAAAATTATTCAGCCCCTTTACTTTCAGTGCAGCAAACTCTCTCCAGGAGTTCAGTGAGGATCTCTGAAGGATCCAATGTTGACCTAAATGACTAATGATGATAAATACAATCCAGGCAGTTAACCCACTGTTCCTAGGCCGTCATTGAAAATAAGAATTTGTTCTTAACTGACTTGCCTAGTTAAATAAAGGTAAAATAAAATAAATAAATAAATAAATACAATCCACCTGTGTGTAATCAAGTCTCCGTATAAATGCACCTGCACTGTGATAGTCTCAGAGGTCCGTTAAAAGCACAGAGAGCATCATGAAGAACAAGGAACACACCAGGCAGGTCCGAGATACTGTTGTGAAGAAGTTTAAAGCTGACTGTTACGGAACTTTTTGACATTTCGTCATATTATAGTGGACGCGCTTTGTGACTTTGGAATTGTTTACCAAACGCGCTAACCAAAGTAGCTAATTGGACATAAATAACAGACATTTTCGAACAAATGAAGCATTTATTGTGGACCTGGGATTCCTAAGACTGCATCCTGATGGAGTTCATCAAAGGTAAGGAAACATTTATCATGTATTTTCTGGTTTCTGTTGACTCCAACATGACGGCTAATTTGGCTTCTGTTCTGAGCGCCGTCTCAGATTATTGCATGTGCTGCTTTTTCCGAAAACTTTTTTTGAAATCTGACACAGCGGTTGCATTAAGGAGAGGTATATCTATAATTCCATGTGTATAACTTGTATTATCTACATTTATGATGAGTATTTCTGTTAAAATGATGTGGCTATGCAAAATCACTTGATGTTTTTGGAACTAGTGAATCTAAATAGCCAATGTAAACTCAGATTTTTTTATATAAATATGAACTTTATCAAAAAACATGCATGTATTGTGTAACATGAAGTCCTATGAGTGTCATCTGATGAAGATAATTCAAGGTTAGTAATTCATTTTATCTTTATTTCTGCTTTTTGTGAATGCTATATTTAGCTGGAAAATGGCTGTGCTTATTGTGGTTTGGTGGAGACCTAACATAATCGTTTGTAGTGCTTTCGCTGAAAAGCCTATTTGAAATCAGACACTTTGGTGGGATTAACAACAAGATTACCATTAAAATTATATAAAACACGTGTATGTTTTAGGAATTGTAATTATGAGATTTCTGTGGTTTGAATTTGGCGCTATTTTCACTGGTAGTTGTCATATCGATCCCGGTATTGGGATTGCAGCAATAACAAGTTAACCTCTTGAAGCTAGGGGGCACTATTTTTATGTTTGGAAAAATAACGTTCCCAAAGTAAACGGCCTATTTCTCAGAACCAGATGTTAGAATATGCATATACTTGACAGATTAGGATAGAAAACTCTAAAGTTTCCAAAACTGTCAAAATAGTGTCTGTGCGTATAACAGAACTGATATTGCAGGCGAAACCCTGAGAAAAATCAAACCAGGAAGGGGCTTCTATTTTGAAAACTCCATGTTCCATAGCCTCCCATTGCTCCATTTAAAGGGACATCAACCAGATTCCTTTTCCTATCACTTCCTCAAGGTGTCAGTCTTCAGACATAGTTTCAGGCCTTTATTTTGAAGAATGAGCGTGAATGACCACATTGCGTAAATGGATAGGTGGGGGCTCAGAGTGAATTGTGCGCAAAAAGAGAAAGGCGCCATTGTTACTCCTGGTCCTAGTGAAAAGCCAACTGTCCCGGTTGATATATTAATCAAATAGATATTTGAAAAACACCCTGAGGATTGATTATAAAAAATGTCTGACATGTTTCTGTGGACATTATGGATATCATTTGTCATTTTTGTCTGCGTTGTCGTGACCGCTCTTTCCTGTGGATTCCTGGGCATAACGCACCAAACTAACGGAGGTATTTGGATATAAAAAATATCTTTATGGAACAAAAGGAACATTTGTTGTGTAACTGGGAGTATTGTGAGTGAAAACATCCGAAGATCAAAGGTAAACGATTAATTTGATTGCTTTTTGTGACCAAGTTACCTGATGCTAAGTGTACTTTTGTCGAGCGATCGATAAACTTAAACGCTGTAAAGCATAACTTCAAAATCTGAGACAACAGGTGGATTAACAAAAGGCTAAGCTGTGTTTTGTAATATTGCACTTGTGATTTCATGAATATGAATATTTTATATTAATATTATTTGACTGTGCTATTCAGCGTTGCTGATGACAATTATCCCGGATCCGGTATGGGTGGTTCAGAACTTCTTATGGCTTGGGGGCAGTATTTCGACGTCTGGATTAGAAGCATGCCCAAAGTAAACTGCCTGTTACTCAAGCCCAGAAGCTAGGATAGGCATAAAATTGGTAGATTGCGATAGAAAACTATAAAGTTTCCAGAACTGTTAAAATAATATCTGAGTATAACAGAACTGATATGGCAGGCAAAAACCTGAGGAAAACCCATCCAGGAAGTGGGATTTTTTTGATATGGGTATTTTCAATTGAATGCCTTTTGAGTATCTAATGGGTTAGGACCCATATTGCATGTTTTGACCGCCTTTGAACCAGTGGATTACTGAACAAAACTGAGTTTTTGGGATATAAAGAGGGACTTTATCAAACATTTGTGTAGCTGGGACTCTAACCATATGAAGATCTTCAAAGGTAAGTGATTCATTTTAAAATCGCTATTTCTGTCTTTTGTAATTCCTTTACATGGTTGTAAAATGTTTGTATGCTTTTGGTAAGCATGGTATGCTTTCAATGTAAAGCCTCTTTGAAATCTGACAAAGCGGCTGGATTAACAAGAAGTTCATCTTTAAGCCGATGTATAACACTTGTATTTTTTATGAATGTTTATTATGACTATTTCTGTATTTTGAATTTGGCGCTCTGCAATTTCACCGGATGTTGTCGAGGTGGGTCGCTAGCGGAACACCTGCGCCAGAAAGGTTCAATGCTAACTGCGTCGATTATAGGCCCCCTTTGTTTATCCTACAGTTCTGATTTGGTGTACAGGAAGAATACTGTAAGAACGACCCATGTTCTGAATTCTGTCGCAGTACATTTCAAAAGTGCCGAACAAATAGTTATATTGATTACGTCCGTCCTAGCTCGCTCATGTCTTAATCCAAATTACGGATTGCCTCTTATCTGCTCGTCGTTGCTATAGGGCATAGTTTGTACATATCAATTGTCGGTAGAAACCACATTTGTTTAAGCAAGTCAAACATATCTGCAACAGTGTCTTCGGAAAGAAAGTATTCTGAACTCAACTTTTTGTTGCGTTAACAGCCTTATTCTAAAATTTATATTTAAAAAATCCTACGCAATCTACACACAATACCCGATAAAGACAATGGGAAAACTGTTTTCTAAATTTTTTTGCAAATGTATGAAAAATAAACAGGAAAAACGTATTTACATAAGTATTCAGACCCTTGGCTATGAGACTCGAAATTGAGCTCAGGTGCATCCTGTTTCCATTGATTATCCTTGAAATGTTTATACAACTTGGAGTCCACCTGTGGTAAATTCAATTGATAGGGTCATGATTTGGAAAAGCACATACCTGTCTATATAAGCTCCCACAGTTGACAGTGCATGTCAGAGCAAAAACCATGCCATGAGGTCAAAGGAATTGTCCTTAGAGCCCTGAGACAGGATTGTGTCGAGGTACAGATCTGGGGATGGGTACCAAAACATTTCTGCAGCATTGAAGGTCAAGAACACAGTGGCCTTAAATCATTATTCAATGGAAGAAGTTTGGAACCACCAAGACTCTTCCTACAGCTGGCCACCTGGCCAAACTGAGCAATCGGGGGAGAAGGGCCTTTGTCAGGGAGGTGACCAAGAAACCGATGGTCACTAACAGAGCTCTGGAGTTCCTCTGTGGAGATGGGAGAACCTTCCAAAAGGACAACCATCTCTGCAGCACTCCAACCATCTCTGCAGCACTCCTTTATGGTAGAGCGGACAGACAGAAGCCACTCCTCAGTAAAAGGCACATGACAGCCTGCTTGTAGTTTGCCAAAAAGGCACCTAAAGACCCTTAGACTATGACCAACAAGATTCTTTGGGTCTGATGAAACCAAGATTGGACTCCGTTTTAAAATGTGGCCTTTTAAGATGTACATTAGAAATAAATACAACTAGCCCATAACAGAAGCAAAGCATTTAGGACCACACTTACCACTGAATGTAGGAGTGAACTCTCTCCAGCCTCTTATAGTCAGTCCTCCATTCTTTATGAAATGACTCGATTAAAATGTCTAAACAAAAATACAAAAGGTCATTACATACAGTACTTTACAAAAGTACCTTGGATTTCATCACATTTTATTGGGTTACAATGTGTGATTGAAATTGATTTAGTTGTAATCTTGTCAACAATCTACACAAAATATTCTGTGATGTCAAAGTATAAGATTTTTTTTTATTTTTAAGATTCATATAAATTAAATATCTAAAATAGTCTTTGCATAAGTATTCAGCTCCCTGAGTCAATCAATACATGTTAGAAACCCCTTTGGGAGCAAATACAGCGGAGTGTTCTTGAGTAAGTCTAAGGGCCCGATCCTGATTTAGGAATTTATGCCTTTCCTACGCCCTTCTCAGTATTTGGTATTCAGATTTACCTTTTCAGTTGTGTAACGCAATCTGCAGGTGTGGCTAACTTGTGCGCCACAAATAAATGTAATGCAACCACTGAAAACACTCCCACTTGCTGGCCAACACATTTTCTTGGAGTTTTCATTCAATGGAGTTTTCAGTACAATTATCTTAAAGCGGAACTGAAATCGTATTAAAATCTGCTCATATACACCCCCATGAAGAATGACACTTAAAAAAAAATATGACAAGCGAGTAATTAGATACGGTCATTTTCACGTTTTCATGATTAGAATGTTTGGGAATTACATATACTAAGGCATTTGAGAACTCTATAGTAATATAGAGTGGGAAAGCGGCTGTGCATTGGGACAATCCAGAACTGGAGTCTACGCAGACCAGTGCGCCATAGCTAACGGTACAGGAAGACTATACGCAAACAAGCCATTTGCCACAAGGGCCTGTCATCATTCACTTTGAACTGGACTGTGTGTTAACAAGCAGTTGCAACAGCGCGACTTTAGATTAGAACGCGTTCAACAAAATACACTTGAATGGATTCCTGCAAATACGTAGCTAAATACCACAGGAATCCTTTTACATTTGGAAACTTTGATCAAACCATAAAAAAAGGTGTGTGTGTGTGTGTGTATAGGGAGAGCATATCAACAAGTAATGCTAGCCAGCGCAAGATGAGCTCAAATCTAAACGAAGGGACATTAGATAAACCCTTACTGGCTAAAGTTGGCTACCTTGCTAGCTAACTACTTCCAGACACAAATGAGAGAACACCTCACTGACTATTTTACTCACTAGCAGAGCTGGTTAGGCTGTTTAACATGTTAGAGTGTTCATTACTTTTTAGTTTAATGACACCGGTCATAGTCGGCGCAGAGTGTATTGTACGTTCATTAATTCAGTTATTCTGCACTCCGGCACACCCAGACAAGAGCGCTCTGAAATCGAAGTAGATGCTAACTGAATAACCGCCGTTCAGCATAGATAGCTAGTGAAGCGATTCACATTTCTTGCTAGCTAACCAAATGACACGTGCATCTGTTTTTAGCTTGCTACATAGATACGCTAGCATATTATCCACATTATGACTGACTTGTGATCATTGTCCTTGCAGGTTTGATTGTATTGACATCCCAGCCTTAGTTACATTCGTCCGTTTGTACAACATATTGTGTCATTGAAACTGAAACAGTGCATCCCGAATGGAGGCAGCAAACAATGTACCAGGCTAGCTAGGATTTACAACCTGATAGCAACATTTTTTGGACTACCAAGAAACCTATTGGTGAATTATATTAATCATGCATTGAACTGCATCCATTCTGCCAACAATGCCGTATTGTACGTAATGGAATGTTGAGTGAAATATTTTTTTAGTTTTAAAACCCTCTTATAAAAAGTTGGTTTTGTAGCATACATTTTATATTTGACTGATATGATTGCAGATAAACAAAGTAATTGAAACGATGTCAGTTCCACTTTTAAAATATGGTGTAACTTTAATTTGAATTTTGTCAACAGACTCAATGGAATACATCAAGAGTACAGGTTCAGAATATAGGGATCAATCATGGAACAGGATGACAACGGTCCAGTCATCCTGAACCGTGCGCCAGGCTACTGGTTAAACCTGCTATGTGTGGTAAGAGTTCTATAATGATTCAAATAGGCTACATGTCCCAAATGATTGTACACTGTTAGCCTAATATGATCCACTAATGCTAGTGACCATCAGGAACAATTTACAAGGATGTGACAGAGGAAAGAAACGTAAACAGAATGGAATGATGCAAAAATAAAATGTATGTGGTATTACTGACTGTGGCTCCCAATAGTGGCTAACATTTAACATGATACAAATTGTAAAATAAAAACAGAAAAGCACAAACATATTATCAAAACATTCTAAAAGGTCATACATCAACCCAGCATGTTCAGCCCTTCAGAAGCCTATAACTTGAGTCTCTGAATATCATCCACGCAAATTATGAGGGCACACAATTAAATTCAGAATAGCGGCACATTTCATTGTGGAAAAAGGGGCCTCAATATATAATATGAGTTTCAGTTTGCTTCCATATGGCTGGTTATACCCTCATCTCCAAAGAAAATCAAATGTTATTAGTCCCATGAGCTGAATACAACAGATGTAGACATGACAGTGAAATGCTTACTTAAAATGTGAAATGCTTACAAAATCCAAGGGGTATGAATACTTTTGCAAGGCATTGTATATGCTTTTACTCATTACGCACATTTTATAGCCATTGAAAACTGATTAAATAGCAAGTGACCTACCATCAGGGGAGGCGGGATATTCATTGAGATAGAGTTTTAAATTAAACATTCTTTCTCCTGAGCATTCATCTGTTAGATTCTGCGGAGAGAGAAATATCACAGTCAGATGTCTTGATTACATCTTTAAGACTATAACAAGATATAAGCAGATGTGTAGGGCCTGGAGTTCTGGTCAGGAAAAACATTGTGTCTTGGTAAGCCCAGGTTATCCTAGCTTTTCCTGTCAAGTTCACATGGACAACAAAAACTCCAGACCCTATTCCTGTGTAATAACAAGGGCCCTTATACTTACAGGATACCCTCGTCTGTAGTTCTGCATGTCCTTCGCAGCCCTCATGTTTCTGGAGGACGTGTTTGACCACTGGAAGACATGGTACATCAGAGATACTGGATGTTACATTTGGCAGAAATCTATTGGCATTATTTGTCCCTTTGTGTACCTAAAAAGACTGACCTGGGTGTCAAGTCAATGGAACCGAAGAGGAGACAATAATCATCCCATAGTTTCCCTGTTTGGCCAGTTGCAGAGAAGGATGACAGTGTAGGGGCAACCTGAACCAGCTCCAAACAGCAGCAGAGTTTGTGCATTCTACACATTCCACTGTCTACCTGTTAAATTTCTGCATGGCGCCGTGGTTGGTGGTCACCACTGAGAGACTGGGGGATAATCTCAATTGCATACTCGCATCCTTCTCAAAAACCCATTGGATGAGAAAGCCAGAGGACCCTCCCCTCTGATCTTCTCCAATGGGTTTTGAGAAGGAGGCAAGGAGAGAACACGAAGAGTATGCAATTGAGACTCTCCCTGAGAGTTCACATATTCACTTCTGATTAGCTAGCTACCTGGGCTAGCAAGCCTTTTAGAGACGTAGTTCAATCTACAGTACAAATCAAGTACACACTACTTCAGGTCACTGGTAGAAAGTGTTTGATATAAACCCATCTTCCCAATAGCTAATGTTAAAGGAGAATTTAACCCCAAATTGTTACCCATCTCCACTGCTGTGGCAGTCGGCTACATAAAATTATACAAAATAATCTCAAATATTTTAGGTAGGAAAGTACACATTTCTTGACCCAAAACCAATAGTACTTTTGACAAATTGCTAATTTGGCCTGTAAGCTTTCAATAAAACAATGAATTTGTCCACAGGTCACGAATTTGTGAATCATGCATTCACTGACAATGGAGCAGTGTGAGGCAGGCCTGCAATCAAGCAAAATCACAAGTCACATGACCCGTTTTTGCAGTTCTCAAATATGCTATCCAGGGAGAGGGGGCAAACTCCACTGAACTAGTATCAATATGGAACCACTTGGGAGTTTCTAGATTCTGGGTCAACTTTTCCTTTAACATTATACAGTGCAGTCTGAAAGTACTCAGACATTACTTTTTCCATATTTTGTTACTTACGGCATTATTCTAAAATTGATTAAATGGTTCACTATCTACACACAATACCCCATAATGACAAAACGAAAACAAGTTTAGAAATATTCGCAAGATTTATTAAAATTAAAAACATATATATACCTTTTTTACATAAATATTCAGACTATTGAAGGTCCAAGACCTCAGTGGCCTCCATCATTCTTAAATGGAAGACGTTTGGAATCATCAAGACTCTTCCTAGAGCTGGCCGCCCGGCCAAACTGAGCAATCCTTGGTCAGGGAGGTGACCAAGAACCCGATGGTCACTCTGACAGAGCTCCAGAGGTCCTCTGTGGAGATGGGAGAACCTTCCAGGAGGACAACCAACTCTGCAGCACGCCACCAATCAGGCCTTTATGGTAGAGTGGCCAGATGGAATCCACTCCTCAGTAATAGGAACATGACAACCCACTTGGAGTTTGCCAAAAGGAACCTAAAGGACGATGACCATGAGCAACTAGATTTTCTGATCTGATGAAACCTTTGGCTTAATGTTTCCCGGAGGAAACCTGACACCATCCCTACAGTGAAGCATGGTGGTGGCAGCGTCATGCTGTGGGGATGTTTTTCAGTGGCAGGGAGACTAGTCAGAAGAGAGGGAAATAGGAATGGAGCAAAGTACAGAAATCAGGGTCGCTCAGGGTCGCAGACTGGGGGCGAAGTATCACCTTACAACAGGACAGCGACCCTAAACACACAGCCAAGACAACGCAGGAGTAGCTTCAGGACAAGTCTCTGAATCACCTTGAGTGGCCCAGGCAGAACCTGGACTTGAACCCGCTCGAACATTTCTGGAGTAGAGGTCGATCGATTATTCGGAATGGCCAATTAATTAGGGCCGATTTCAAGTTTTCATAATCTGTAATCTGCCTTTTTGGATGACGATTATATTGCAGTCCATGAGGAAACTGCGTAACAGGTGGTAAGCCTGCCACGCGAGTGCAGCGTTAAGGACATTGTGGCTGCAAGGAGCGAAGGTAAGTTGCTAGCTAGCATTAAACTTAACTTATAAAAAACAATCCATCTTCACATAATCACTAGTTAACCTAGTAATATCAACCATGTGTAGTTGATAAATTAACAGGCACAGAATTGATTATCGAATCACAGCCTATTTCAACTTTGCCAAACGGGTGATGATTGAACAAAAGCGCATTCGCGAAACAAGCACAATCATTGCACAAATGTACCTAATCATAAACATCAATGCCTTAAAATCAATACACAGAAGTATATATTTTTTTAAACCTGCATATTTAGTTAAGAAATTAAATGTCAGCAGGCAATATTAACTAGGGAAATTGTGTAACTTCTCTTGCATTCAGTGCAAGCAGAGTAAGGGTATATGCAACAGTTTGGGTTGCCTGACTCATTGAGAACTGTGTGACCGTAATTAATTTGCCAAAATTGTACATAATTATGACATAACATTGAAGGTTATGCAATGTAACAGCAATATTTAGACTTGGGGTTGCCACCCGTTCGATAAAATACAGAACGGTTCAGTATTTCACTGAAAGAATAAAAGTTTTGCTTTCGAAATTATAGTTTCCGGATTGACCATATTAATGCCCAGAGGCTCGTATTTCTGTGTTCATTATATTATAATTAAGTCTAGGATTTAATATTTGATAGAGCAGTCTGACTGAGCGGTGGTAGGCAGCAGGCTCGTAAGCATTCATTAAAACTTTACTGCATTTGCCAGCAGCTCTCAGCAATGCTTGAAGCACAGCGCTGTTTATGACTTCAAGCCTATCAACTCCCGAGATTAGGATGACAATACTAAAGTGCCTAAAAGAACATCCAATAGTCAAAGGTATACAAAATACAAATGATAGAGAGAAATAGTCGACGTGTCATAATTACTATAATAACTACAACCTAAAACGTCTTAACTGGGAAAATTGAAGACCCATGTTAAAAGGATCCACCAGCTTTCATATGTTCTCAATGTTCTGAGCAAGGAACATAAATGTTAGCTTTTTTACATGGCACATATTTCAATTTTACTTTCTTCTCCAACACTGTTTTTGCATTATTTAAAACAAATTGAACAGGTTTCATCATTTATTTGAGACTAAATAAAGCTTATGTATTTAGTTAAGTTAAAATAAGTGTTCATCCAGTATTGTTGTAATTGTCATTATTATAATGACGGAGTTGCAATCTACTGCAGAGATAGCCTGCAGAGTTCTGTCATACTATCCAGGTCTGTGCCAAAACAATTCGAGCTTCTACTTCTAAAAATCCACCTTTTCAGAAACAAGTCTCTTACCGTTGCCGCTTGTTATAGACCACCTTCAACCCTCAGCTGTGCCCTGGACACCATATGTGAATTGATTGCCCCCCCATCCATCTTTAGAGCTCATACTGTTAGGTGACCTAAACTGGGACATGCTTAACTGTCCTACAATCTAAGCTTGATGCCCTCAATCTCACACAAATTATCAATGAATTTACCAGGTACAACCCCAAATCCGTAAACACGGTCACCCTCATTGATATCATCCTGACCAACCTGACCTCTAAATACACATCTGCTGTCTTCAACCAGGATCTCAGCGATCACTGCCTCATTGCCTGCGTCCGTAATGGATCTGCAGTCAAACGACCACCCCTCATCACTGTCAAACGCTCCCTAAAACACTTCCGCGAGCAAGCATTTCTATATTGACCTGGCCCGGCTATCCTGGAGGGATATTGACCTCATTCCAGCAGACCCGACTGCCCTTGACCAGCACATAAACATCCTGTGGCATACTGCATTAGCATCGAATAGCCCCCGCGATAAGCACCTTTTCAGGGATGTTAGGAACCAATTTATACAGGCAGTTAGGAGACCTAAGGCTAGCTTTATCAAACAGAAATTTGCATCCTGTAGCACAAACTCAAAAGTTCTGGGACACTAAAGTCCATCGAGAATAAGAGAACCTCCTCCCAGCTCTCCACCGCACTGAGGCTAGGAAACACTGTCACCATCGATAAATCCACGATAATTGAGAATTTCAATAGCATTTTTCTACGGCTGGCCATGCTTTCCACCAGGCTACCCCTACCCTGGCAAACACCTCAGCACCCCCTGCAGCAACTTGCCCAAAGTCCCCCTGCTTCCCCTTCACCGAAATCCAGACAGCTGATGTTCTGAAAGAGCTGCAAAATCTGGACCCCTACAAATCAGCTGGGCTAGACAATCTGGACCCTCTTTCTAAAATTATCCGCCGCAATTGTTGCAACCCCTATTACAAGCCTGTTCAACCTCTTTCGCATCGTATGAGATCCCCAATGATCGGAAAGCTTCTGCGGTCATCCCCCTCTTCAAAAGTGGATACAACCCAAACTGTTACAGACCTATATCTATTAGAGGTCGACCGATTATGATTTTCAGTGCCGATACCGATTATTGGAGGGCCAAAAAAGCCGATACCGATTAAATCGGACGATTTTTATTTATTTGTAATAATGACAATTACAACAATTCTGAATGAACACTTATTTTAACTTAATATAATACATCAATAAAATCAATTTAGCCTCAAATAAATAATCAAACATGTTCAATTTGGTTTAAATAATGCAAAAACAAAGTGTTGGAGAAGAAAGTAAAAGTGCCATGTAAGAAAGCTAACGTTTAAGTTCCTTGCTCAGAACATGAGAACATATGAAAGCTGGTGGTTCCTTTTAACATGAGTCTTCAATATTCCCAGGTAAGAAGTTTTAGGTTGTAGTTATTATAGTTATTATAGGAATTATAGTTATTATAGGAATTCTAGGACTTTTTCCCTCTATACCATTTGTATTTCATTAACCTTTGACTATTGGATGTTCTTATAGGCACTTTAGTATTGCCAGTGTAACATTGTAGCTTCCGTCCCTCTCCTCGCTAGGCTCGAACCAGGAACACAACGACAACAGCCACCCTCGAAGCAGCGTTACCCATGCAGAGCAAGGGAAACAACCACAGGCTCAGAGCGAGTGACATTTGAAACGCTATTAGCGCGCGCTAACTAGCCAGCCATTTCACTTCGGTTTGTTGGGGAATAATCAGAATTAGGTGGTAACATAGGTAAGATGTTTTATATTCATCATATGTTTGTAAATTACTTCTCATCAGAATGTTATTTTTGTATAATACTGTGGCAGGGTTTGCAGTATCTGTTCTATGTCAAGACTAAGTTGCTTGGGCCGGAGAGAGGGAAGAGGTCAAGCGTGTATCTCTTGGCTCCACAATGTCTGTGTGCCAGTCAGTGTGTCTCTGTGATCTTGTCACGATAGGATGGATTTGATATATGCCTGTTGATATGGAGGATTGGTTTATGGTTCTGGGTTTGAGTAAGGAGACAAAGCTGAACGATTTATTATGTCTATGCTGTCTGACTATGTGTGTTTTTTGCTATTAAAGGATCTCAGCTGCAATGTGTAAGGGGCTCTCAGATAATTCATTGATAGACTGAATTGATCTGAGAGTCACAGGGTTGTGATAGAGCTCATATAATTAAAGATGGACTTTGATAACTAACTCTGACTTGTGTTGTGGTTTGCTCTCATGATTTGGTAAATAGAGGAAATTTCCAAGACAGGTTACACTAGCCTCATCTCGGGAGTTGATAGGCTTGAAGTCATAAACAACGCAATGCTTGGCGCACAACAAAGAGCTGCTGGCAAAACACACCAAAGTGCTGTTTGAATGAATGTTTACGCGCCTGCTTCTGCCTACCACCGCTCAGTCAGATACTTGTATGCTCAATCAGATTATATGCAACGCAGGACACGCTAGATAATATCTAATATCATCAACCATGTGCTAGTGACTTTGATTGATTGATTGTTTTTATAAGATAAGTTTAATGCTAGCTAGCAACTTACCTTGGCTTACTGCATTCGCGTAACAGGCAGTCTCCTTGTGGAGTGCAACGAGAGAGTGCACAAAGACCAGTTAACTGTAAGGTTGCAAGATTATATCCCCCGAGCTGACAAGGTGAAAATCTGTCGTTCTGCCCCTGAACGACGCAGTTAACCCACCGTTCCTAGGCCGTCATTGAAAATATGAATGTGTTCTTTAACTGACTTGCCTAGTTAAATAAAGATTAAAGGTGTAAAAAAGAGAGAAAAAAAAAGGCAAATTCAGTGCCCAAAAATACCGATTTCCGATTGATATGAAAACTTGAAATCAGCCCTAATTAATCAGCCATTCCGATTAATCGGTCGACCTCTAATATCTATCCTATCGATCTAAGGTCTTCGAAAGCCAAGTTAACAAAACAGATCCGACCAAATCCCACCGCACCTTTTCCACTATGCAATCTGGTTTCCGAGCTGGTCATTGATGCACCTCAGCCACGCTCAAGGTCCTAAACGACATGATAACCACCATCGGTAAAAGACAATACCATGCTGCAATCTTCATTGACCTGGCCAAGGCTTTCGACTCTGTCAATCACCACATTCTAATCGGCAGACTAAACAGCCTTGGCTGGTTCACCAACTACTTCTCAGATAGAGTTCAGTGTGTCAAATCGGAGGGCTTGTTGTCTGGACCTCTGGCTCTCTCTATGGGGGTGCCACAGGGTTCAATTCTCAGGCAGACTCTTCCCTCTGTATACATCAATGATGTCACTCTTGCTGCTGGTGATTCTCTGACCCACCTCTATGCAGACAGCAAATCAAATCAAATGTATTTATATAGCCCTTCGTACATCAGCTGATATCTCAAAGTGCTGTACAGAAACCCAGCCTAAAACCCCAAACAGCAAGCAATGCAGGTGTAGAAGCACGGTGGCTAGGAAAAACTCCCTAGAAAGGCCAAAACCTAGGAAGAAACCTAGAGAGGAACCAGGCTACGTGGGGTGGCCAGTCCTCTTCTGGCTGTGCCGGGTGGAGATTATAACAGAACATGGCCAAGATGTTCAAATGTTCATAAATGACCAGCATGGCGAATAATAATAAGGCAGAACAGTTGAAACTGGAGCAGCAGCACGGCCAGGTGGAAGTTGAAACTGGAGCAGCAGCAAGGCCAGGTGGACTGGGGACAGCAAGGAGTCATCACGTCAGGTAGTCCTGAGGCATGGTCCTAGGGCGCAGGTCCTCCGAGAGAGAGAAAGAAAGAGAGAAAGAGAGAATTAGAGAAAGCACACTTAAATTCACACAGGACACCGAATAGGACAGGAGAAGTACTCCAGATATAACAAACTAGCCCCCCGACACATAAACTACTGCAGCATAAATACTGGTGGCTGAGACAGGAGGGGTCAGGAGACACTGTGGCCCCATCCGAGGACACCCCCGGACAGGGCCAAACAGGAAGGATATAACCCCACCCACTTTGCCAAAGCACAGCCCTAACTGAAGTATTTAGCACTAACTGAAGTTTATTTAGTGCTTTATCCGGGTAGCCGGAAAGTAGAGCATTGCAGTAGTCTAACCTAGAAGAAGACTTGAGGCTGTAATTGCTGCTAAAGGTGCTTCAACAAAAGTACTGGGTCTGAAAACTTATGTAAATGTGATATTTCAGTTCATTTTCAATACAATTGCAAAAATGTCTAAAAAGTTCTGCTTTGTCATTATGCAGTATTGTGTGTAGTTTGAGCAACAACAAAAAACAATTGAATCAATTAGAATAAGGCTGTAACATAAAAAAATGTGGATAAAGTCAGGTCTGAATACTTTCCAAACACACTGTAGCTAACTTAGCCATCTAATCAACAGGGCAACAATGGCACATCTAGCCAGTGTGAGGATTTATGCTTATGCTCTATAACCCGCTACCATATCACGTAAGATTGAATTGTTTGAACAACAGCTGCTTTGTATGTGTCTGTGTCTGTGTGTGACAAGAACTGAGCAACATGGTGTGACTTGAACGTTGCAAAGCGGTGTACTGTTTGCTACATTTGCCTTGCCTGTCTGTGTGTGTGACAATATTGAGCACATGGTGTGACTTGCTGCATGTTACAAAGTTGTGGTTAATCAGGTATAGGGAGGGGTGGTCATCGCGAGGTTTAACTGAGATGGAAAAATACTGAACAACACAATAGCAGGAACTGAGCAACTGTTATAACTTGGGTGTGATACCAGAACAATAAGAATATATACATCGACAGAGGGTGGACTCCAAGAAGCGCCAAGAGGCTGGGACTAGCCTGAGCGCCTGCGATAGGCTGAGCAAGTCTAAACCAGGCTCAGCCTCTACAGTGATAGACATAGTTCCAACCCGTATGTTGGCCTATCACAGTATAAGAACAGCTGTTTACTTACATCCTGTCAGTTCTCTGTTCTACCCTGGGTGGTGTTACAGTGAACCCGTATATACGAAAAATTGCATTTGCCATTTATTGCTTGAATTTAATTAAAGATAATTAACGACAGATTCTGACTTTTATTTTTCCTGATACCGGATTCAAAAGACGCAGCCTCTAACACCAGCTAGCCAATTAGCTATTGCTAGCTATCAACAATTTCTTCCCGCCAGACTTTGTCAATACTAGTTACCGTTAATATTGCCATAAATAATGTGCGTATTAGCTAACATACTTTATCTTTCTAACCCTTGTTAGCCAAGGCTGACTAATTATGTACTGACTAGTTCGGTTCAAAGGGATGAAAAGCTACTTCCAGTCAGTAATGTTAGCTAGCTAACAGGCTAAAGGCTAGATAGAGTGCTAGCTAGTTGGCATAGTAGCTTTGTAACAAACAAAGATTAGAGCCATTTTAATTAAACAATATTCAAAATCTTTGGAGGTAGCTAGCTAATGTTAGTTGAATTGGCTAGCTAGGCGTCCATTAGCCCTCGATCATGAGTCCGTTCCATTACAAATTAGAGTTGTTTTACTTGCTATATTGTATTTACCTTGCCACCATGGCCTTTTTTGCCTTTACCTCCCTTCTCACCTCATTTGCTCACATTGTATATAGACTTGTTTATACTGTATTATTGACTGTATGTTTTACTCCATGTGTAACTCTGTGTCGTTGTATCTGTCGAACTGCTTTGCTTTACCTTGGCCAGGTCGCAATTGTAAATGAGAACTTGTTCTCAACTTGCCTACCTGGTTAAATAAAGGTAAAATAAAAAAAATAAAATAAAAAGAGTTATTGGACGAAGGGGGTCTTCTGTACAGTTTTGTTAAGAGCCACGACGCACGATCTTAATATTAACACACATTACTTGCAGTACAGTTTTGGAAGAAAGAAATATATATTTTAAAGTTGGTACACACCTTTATAGGTTTTGGTTTCCTACACTGCCATATTACTGCCCTTCACTGAAAACAGTACTACACAAGACTAACGTTACCTGTGCTAATTAGCCATCTGTGTTCTTGTGCTGCCGTTGCTTCCAGAGGCAGTTTGGAACAAAGTAGTGAGTGTTGCAAGTAGATTTTTATGCGCTTCAGCTGTCCCGTTCTGTCAATTTAATACACCTGTCAGCAACGGGTGTGGCTGAAATAGCTGAATCAACTAAGTTTAATGGGTGTCCACATATACTTTTGTATATAGTGTATGCTATATCAATTAATAAGGCTGATGGAACAGATCAGAATATTTAGCTAAAAATTGATAAATGATTATTTCTTCACATTTTAGGTGCAGCAATACACACACGACAGTAGGTCTGTGTGAACGTTCCAAAATGCCGCCGCACATGCGAGCGGTTTCATGGACAGAGATGGAAGTATCCATTAGAAACGTAGAAGGAGGGGGGATTTGAAGCTGCAACAACTATCATGGGTTGATAATATGACTAGGATAATGCCTTTCAAATCAAATTTTAAATTGGTCACATACACATTGTTAGCAGATGTTAATGCGAGTGTAGCGAAATGCTTGTGCTTCTAGTTCTGACCATGCAGTAATATCTAACAAGTAATCTAACAATTTCACAACTACTATCTTATACACACACACACACACACACACGTGCAAAGGAATGAATACGATTTTTTACATATAAATATATGGATGAGTGATAGCCGTGCGGCTGAGGCAAGAGGCAATAGATGGTATAGAGTACAGTATATACATATGAGAAGAGTAATGTAGGGTAACATTTAAAGCGGCATTGTTTAAAGTGACTAGTGATACATTTATTACATCCAATGTTTTATTATTAAAGTAGCTAGAGATTGAGTCAGTATGTGGGCAGCAGCCACTCAATGTTAGTGATGGCTGTTTAACAGTCTGATGGCCTTGAGATTGGCTGCTAGACAATGAAAGAAAGTTTTGAAAAAAAAACAAAAGAACGCATATGAGTAAATCTTTCCCTCTGTGTTTCTATGGTGGGATTTTGGCTATAGGGTACCTTGAAGCAAGGTAAGGCATGCCTCATAATAGGAAGTAAAACATCCAAGTGTCAAATAATTAAGGAATTTTGCTAACTCCATCTCATGTATAATAGAAACACTGCTAACCACAGTGCTAAGTGCCTGCACGCTTGAATTAAAAGGAAACTGCACTCAAATGTCCCTGATGTAGTTCAAACATTGCTATGGTGTTAGAACATACAATTGTATTTCTGTAAAAAAATAAATAATTGACAGCCTCCTTTATCCGTTTCAATAGTAAGCCTACTATTAGCCTACTTGCACAGTACTGCTTTGGTTGGCCTGACTGAAAGACCAATATAAGATAAATTATTTTAGGTCATTCAGAGTGCATGTCACTTTTTTTTATACATAAGTCGCATTTCCATCGCTGGGTGGGCCATTTGGAAATGTTTTGGAAAAAATTGAGTATGTCCACTTTCCAGGCACCACATCATCACTGGGGTACAGTAACTGTATTTGAAAAATGTTTTTGGATGTGATATGAAAGTGAAGGAATTTATATTTATAGAACTGTACTGCAATTGAGAATCGATTCATGTTTAGATTGAGTATTTGGCTACCAGAGCCAAATTGCAGTTTAAACTGATCATGTAACGCTAAAGCCCTTGGACTGAGGAGTAACGTTAGACTCTGATGACAGCTTTACACACTATTGGCATTCTCTCAACCAACTTCATGAGGTACTCACCTGGAATGCATTTCAATTAACAGGTGTGCCTTGTTAAAAGTTAATTTGTGGAATTTCTTTCCTTCTTAATGCGTTTGAGCCAATCAGTTGTGTTGTGACAAGGTAGGGGTGGTGTACAGAAGATATCCCTATTTGGTAAAAGACCAAGTCCATATTATGGCAAGAACAGCTCAAATAAGCAAAGAGAAACGACAGTCCATCTTTACTTTAAGACATGACGGTCAGTCAATCCGGAACATTTTAAGAACTTAGAATTTTTTTTCCAGTGCAGTCGCAAAAACCACCAAGCACTATGATGAAACTGGCTCTCATGAGGACCGCCACAGGATAGGAAGACCCAGAGTTACCTCTGCTGCAGAGGATAAAATAATTAGTTACCAGCCTCAGAAATTGCAGCCTAAATAAATGGTTCACAGAGTTCAAGTAACAGACACATCTCAACGTCAACACTTCAGAGGAGACAGCGTGAATCAGGCCTTCATGGTCGAATTGCTGCAAAAAAACTCTACTAAAGGACACCAATAAGAAGAAAAGATTTGCTTAGGCCAAGAAACACGAGCAATGGACATTAGAATGATGGAAATCTGTCCTTTGGTATGATGAGTCCAAATTTGAGATTTTTGTTTCCAACCGCCGTGTCTTTGTGAGACAAAGAGTAGGTGAATGGATGATCTCCGCATGTGTGGTTCCCACCGTGAAGCATGGAGGAGGAGGTGTGATGTTGTGTTGGTGCTTTGCTGGTGACACTGTCTGTGATTTATTTAGAATTCAAGGCACACTTAACCAGTATGGTTACCACAGCATTCTGCAGCGATACGCCATCCCATCTAGTTTGCGCTTAGTGGGACTATCATTAGTTTTCAACAGGACAATGACCAACACACCTCCAGGCTGTGTAAGGGCTATTTGACCAATACGGAGAGTGATTGAGTGCTGCATCAGATGACCTGGCCTCCACAATCACCCGACTTCAACCAAATTGAGATGGTTTGGGATGAGTTGGACTGCAAAGTGAAGGAAAAGCAGCCAACAGGTGCTCAGCATATGTGGGAACTCCTTCAAGGCTGTTGGAAAAGCATTCCAAGTGAAGCTAGTTGAGATAATGCAAATAGTGTGCAAAGCTGTCAAAGGCAAAGGGTGGCTACGTTTTTGGTTATTACATGATTTGGTTGCAAGTTCAAATCCCTGAGCTGACAAGGTACAAATCTGTCATTCTGCCCCTGAACAGGCAGTTAACCCACTGTTCCCAGGCTGTCATTGAAAATAAGAATTGCTTCTTAACTGACTTGCCTAGTTAAATTAAGGTAAAATAAAATAAATGATTCCATGTGTGTTATTTCATAGTTTTGATGTCTTAAAAATAAAGAAAAACCCTTGAATGAGTAGGTGTGTCCAACTTGTGACCGGTACTCTACACACACACACACACACACACACACACACACACACACACACACACACACACACACACACACACACACACACACACACACACTTCTGACATACAGTGCCTTGCGAAAGTATTCGGCCCCCTTGAACTTTGCGCCCTTTTGCCACATTTCAGGCTTCAAACATAAAGATATAAAACTGTATTTTTTTGTGAAGAATCAACAATAAGTGGGACACAATCATGAAGTGGAACGACATTTATTGGATATTTCAAACTTTTTTAACAAATCAAAAACTGAAAAATTGGGCGTGCAAAATTATTCAGCCCCTTTACTTTCAGTGCAGAAAACTCTCTCCAGAAGTTCAGTAAGGATCTCTGAATGATCCAATGTTGACCTAAATGACTAATGATGATAAATACAATCCACCTGTGTGTAATCAAGTCTCCGTATAAATGCACCTGCACTGTGATAGTCTCAGAGGTCCGTTAAAAGCGCAGAGAGCATCATGAAGAACAAGGAACACACCAGGCAGGTCCGAGATACTGTTGTGAAGAAGTTTAAAGCCGGATTTGGATACAAAAATATTTCCCAAGCTTTAAACATCCCAAGGAGCACTGTGCAAGCGATAATATTGAAATGGAAGAAGTATCAGACCACTGCAAATCTACCAAGACCTGGCCGTCCCTCTAAACTTTCAGCTCATACAAGGAGAAGACTGATCAGAGATGCAACCAAGAGGCCCATGATCACTCTGGATGAACTGCAGAGATCTACAGCTGAGGTGGGAGACTCTGTCCATAGGACAACAATCAGTCGTATATTGCACAAATCTGGCCTTTATGGAAAAGTGGCAAGAAGAAAGCCATTTCCTAAAGATATCCATAAAAAGTGTCGTTTAAAGTTTGCCACAAGCCACCTGGGAGACACACCCAACATGTGGAAGAAGGTGCTCTGGTCAGATGAAACCAAAATTGAACTTTTTGGTAACAATGCAAAACGTTATGTTTGGCGTAAAAGCAACACAGTTCATCACACTGAACACACCATCCCCACTGTCAAACATGGTGGTGGCAGCATCATGGTTTGGGCCTGCTTTTCTTCAGCAGGGACAGGGAAGATGGTTAAAATTGATGGGAAGATGGATGGAGCCAAATACAGGACCATTCTGGAAGAAAACCTGATGGAGTCTGCAAAAGACCTGAGACTGGGACGGAGATTTGTCTTCCAACAAGACAATGATCCAAAACATAAAGCAAAATCTACAATGGAATGGTTCAAAAATAAACATATCCAGGTGTTAGAATGGCCAAGTCAAAGTCCAGACCTGAATCCAATCGAGAATCTGTGGAAAGAACTGAAAACTGCTGTTCACAAATGCTCTCCATCCAACCTCACTGAGCTCGAGCTGTTTTGCAAGGAGGAATGGGGAAAAATTTCAGTCTCTCGATGTGCAAAACTGATAGAGACATACCCCAAGCGACTTACAACTGTAATCGCAGCAAAAGGTGGCGCTACAAAGTATTAAGGGGGCTGAATAATTTTGCACGCCCAATTTTTCAGTTTTTGATTTGTTAAAAAAGTTTGAAATATCCAATAAATGTTGTTCCACTTCATGATTGTGTCCCACTTGTTGTTGATTCTTCACAAAAAAATACAGTTTTATATCTTTATGTTTGAAGCCTGAAATGTGGCAAAAGGTCGCAAAGTTCAAGGGGGCCGAATACTTTCGCAAGGCACTTTATCTCCTTCCCACAACAGAAGATGAAGGTTATCACTGTTCTGAGTTACAAAGTATGTCCATGTTTAGTATGCTAGTTAAATTGGGATCTATCCTTGACATTCTGGGATGTGCTCTCCCAAACACAAGGATTGATTGCTCAAAGAGGTGACATTAATGTGAACATGTAATTGGATTTACAAAGACTGTGTTCTGCTCATCTTTTTGGCAGTAATTGTAAGCTAGCCGAGGAACGTGTCTGCCTTTCTCACGTGGTACCACACCATTAGAGGATATAAATAGTATCCTGTGCTATCAAGTGGGTATTCTGTGTGTAATGGCCGCTGGTTTGGGTTGCTATTTTTGGTCCTAGTTACTGTGGAAACTGCAGGGCTGTGCCAGCATCCAGCATTTGGAGTTAATTTCACAGATGCTGCTATAGCTGGGTCATATTGGATGGATTCAGGAATTATTTAGTTACAAACATACAGTGTACTGTATGTCTCCACCATTTAGCTGCTTGAGCTAAACACTGGAGTTACAGAGAGTTTCAATAGAAAAAACACATTGATAGATGTCACAGGGTTGGCCTGATCAACAGAAAAAAATTGTTATGTAAATGGTTTTAAAAAGGAAATGGGTTTATGAAGTTTGCTTCAGAATTTAAGTTCATTATTTCCGAGTACACGCATATGTCATCAAACTACTGGCTCCAGAAATGTAGCTGGGGGCTGTAACAGAGATCAGGGGCAGCAGGTGAGTGTGTTGCGGGCACTGGCAGACTTACCATTAGGCAGAAGAGGCAATTGCCTAATTTGAAGGGGTGTCCTTTTCTTTTTTGCATGGGCTGCATCTCAATGCAAAGCTAATGTTGGCCTTCCACATCGGCGGTGGAAGGTGGCTGAGCTACAGAAGTGTTTGTCAGACCAGTAGACATCCCGAAAACTGTTCTTCTCACAAAAATGCTTCACGACCCATCTATGGAATGATGAGACTCTCACAAATCCGATATTTGTTTAATTAAATATATGTATATTTTTTATACCTACAAGGATTCTAATATTCTAAATCAAATCGCTAAAAGATCAATGGTATGACCTTCTTAAAACACTTCCATATGTTAATTTAGTAGAAACATACTGGCCCTTAAGCCAGGTTTAAGTGACTCAAATCCATTTTATTTAGCGTATTCTGTTCTTTTTCCTACAGTCTGAACTGCCAAAAAGCACATGAATCATATATTTCAAGCCACATTTCAGGTACAAATCTGATTCCTGCCCATACGACTGAATGGTCAAATCTGATTTATTTGCCCTCAAGTGGTTGACTGTTATTTGGAATAACTTGTTGCTTGCTGGCTATTCTGTTGACAGTTTGACGAGAACATCTGGTAGCTAACTAGCATTTTAATTGTTTATAAACAAATTAGTGAATGTGCTAGAACGCTAAACAGCTACCTAGCTACGTAGATTACTTATGTGGCTAGACAAAAATGACTGTTTTTGAAAGTTGGATCATGCTTTGAGGCTTTAAAAGTGTTCTTACTCTAGAATTTTTAACATTCAAAGCAATTTTGGAAATGTCCATGGCAGAGATTTAGCTTGCTACGTAACTTCTGAGTGATAGGAAGCAAGAGCACCACCACCACCAATCAGCCTACACCACTGCGCACACAACCGTCATTGCTATGACAACGAGAGTAGCCATGTCAGCAAATGACTGTTGTCCAAACACACAAAATCCAATTTAGTCACTTGTAACATGGACAGTCAGTATCCCAAAATGGATTTGAAAAAATAAAACTGATTTGACCATTAAAAACCACTTAAGGATCGGTGTCAAACGAGGCTACAAAGAAAACTAATGGGACTGTAGCGACTGTGTTGACTTCAAAATCGGGGGTGTGAACTAGGTTTCTATTCAAGCGTAATGGCTCTATACTATTGGGGAAAAGTAGAAAAAACGGACCCTCCATTACATCTAGACGTGTCATGTCGTAACGTACAGCACGCATAAAGCAACTATTTCTGTCTTACAATCTCTCTCCGCCAGTGTAGCGCTTCTCTCATCCTTTAAAAACAAGAAATGGACAGTGACGGGGGTAAGGGGGGGGATACTTCATCATTTTTTGCATCTTCATTGCATGCGATCATCATTCTCAAAGCCGCTGTTTACTTCTAAGATCACTTTAGCACCGCCCTAAAAACCCGATTCAAATTCGACACAAACCTTCAAATAGGTATGTAATGACACATGAAATAAACTCTTTATAGTGTTTTATTTACATTTTAGAGGCGATAAGGTGATAAGTTGGACAGATCGAGTGAAAAAAAGCAATTTTCCCACACAACATCTCTACTTCTCACTATCACGCATTAGTTTCGCTTCCCCACCCGCCATTTTTAAAAAGACCCGACGGAGCTCATTGCCTGCTTGAATTATGCAGAAACGGACAGCGTTTAGGTCATGTAATTAATTATGTTGGAAAGGGGAGAAATTGTACTTTACAATGGTATTGACATTACAGTTACAGTTTTGGGGAGCTAAAATAAGGGCAATTGTACGGACCAAGGCGATGTACGAGTTTACGTGAGTTTACGTTAGCAGGACAACTTCCGGTGAAACTGGAGGGCACGCAATTCAAATAAACAATCATTCAAATTATGGATTTTAAACAGGTTTCATACATTCACATATAAAGATGAAATATTCACTTACTTTTTGAAAATCTTCTTCTGATTTATCCTCCAAAGGGTCCCAGCTATAACATGTAGTGTCGCTTTGTTAGATAAAATCCTTATTTTTATCATTTGACTGCAGGAAAGGGCTGACATCACTGATGTGTCAGGTTTTAAAATATCAAATCAAATTTTATTGGTCACATGCACATGTTTAGCAGATGTTAATGAGAGTGTAACGAAATGCTTGTGCTTCTAGTTCTGACAGTGCAGTAATATCTAACAAGTAATCTTACAATTTCCCAACAACTACTGTACCTAATACACACGAATCTAAAGGGATGGAATAAGAACATGTACATGTAAATATATGGATGAGCGATGACCGAGCGGCATAGGCAAGATACAGTACAGTATATTCATATGAGATGAGTAATGTAAGATATGTAAACATTATGAAAGTGGCAATATTTAAAGTGACTACTGATCCATATATTAAAGTGGCCAATGATTTGAGTCTATACATTCATTATGGATATGAAAGGAGAAGACAATCCAAGCCACCCTGACTCAGGCCAGGCCTTGGTCTGGGGTTCTGGGGTTCTGGGAACCCGGGACACCTGCGATCGCCTCATAGATGACAGAAAACACACACTCTCTCTCTTTCTCTCATACACAGACACATACAGTACATTCACAAAGTATTTAGACCCCTTTTCCACATTTTGTTACATTACAGCCTTATTCTAAAATAGATTAAATAAAACATTTTCCTCATCAATTTACACACAATACCCCATAATGACAAAGCGAAAAAGTGTTTTGAGAATTGTTTGCTAATTTCTTAAAAATACAAAACAGAAATACCTTATTTACATAAGTATTCAGACCCTTTGCTATGAGACTCGAAATTGAGCTCAGGCGCATCCTGTTTCCATTGATCATCCTTGAGATGTTTCTACAACTTGATTGGAGTCCACCTGTGGTAAATTCAATTGATTGGACATACTTTGGGAAGGCACACACCTGTCAATAGTTGACAGTGCATGTCAGAGCAAAAACCAAGCCATGAGGTCAAAGGAATTGTCTGTAGAGCTCCGAGACAGGATTGTGTCAAGGCACAGATCTGGGGAAGGGTACCAAAACATTTCTGCAGCATTGAAGGTCCCCAAGAACACATTGACCTCCATCATTCTTAAATGGAAGAAGATTGGAACCACCAGGACTCTTCCTAGAGCTGGCCGCCTGGCCAAACTGAACAATTTGGGGAGAAGGGCCTTGGTCAAGGAGGTGACCAAGAACCTGATGGTCACTCTGACAAAGCTCCAGAGTTCCTCTGTGTAGATGGGAAAACCTTCCAGAAGGACAACCATCTCTCCAGCACTCCACCAATTAGACCTTTATGGTAGAGTGGCCATATGGAAGCCACTCCTTAGTAAAAGGCACATGACAGCCCACTTGAAGATTGCCAAAAGGCACCTAAAGACTCTCAGATCATGAGAAACAAGATTCTCTGGTCTGATGAAACCAAGATTGAACTCTTTGGCCTGAATGCCAAGCGTCACATCTGGAGGAAACCTGGAACCATCCCTACGGTGAAGCATGGTGGTGGCAGCATCATGCTGTGGGGAAGTTTAAAAATGAACAAAGCAAAGTACAGGGAGATCCTTGATGAAAGCCTGCTCCAGTGCTCAGGACCTTGGAATTGACAACAACCCTAAGCACACAGCTAAGACAATGCAGGAGTGGCTTTGGGACAAATCTCTGAATGTCCTTAAATGGCCTAGCCAGAGCCCGGACATGAACCCGATCGAACATCTCTGGAGAGACCTGAAAATAGCTGTGCAGCAATGCTCCCCATCCAACCGAACAGAGCTTGAGAGAATCTGCAGAGAAGAGTGGGAGAAACTACAGAAACTCCAAATATCAAATTCAAATCAAATGTATTTATATAGCCCTTCTTACATCAGCTGATTTCTCAAAGTGCTGTACAGAAACACAGCCTAAAAGCCCAAACAACAAGCAATGCAGGTGTAGAAGCACGGTGGCTAGGAAAAACTCCTTAGAAAGGCCAAAACCTAGGAAGAAATCTATAGAGGAACCAGGCTATGAGTGGTGGCCAGTCCTCTTCTGGCTGTGCCGGGTGGAGATTATAACAGAACATGGCCAAGATGTTCAAATGTTCATAAATGACCAGCATGGTCAAATATAATAATCACTGTAGTTGTCGAGGGTGCAGCAAGTCAGCACCTTAGGAGTAAATGTCAGTTGGCTTTTCATAGCCGATCATTAAGAGTATCTCTACCGCTCCTGCTGTCTCTAGAGAGTTGAAAACAGCAGGTCTGGGACAGGTAGCACGTCCGGTGAACAGGTCAGGGTTCTATAGCCGCAGGCAGAACAGTTGAAACTGGAGCAGCAGCACGGCCAGGTGGGCTGGGGACAGCAAGGAGTCATCATGCCAGGTAGTCCTGAGGCATGGTCCTAGGGCTCAGGTCCTCCGAGAGAGAGAAAGAAAGAGAGAATTAGAGAGAGCATACTTAAATTCACACAGGACACCGGATAAGACAGGAGAAGTACTCCAGATATAACAAACTAACCCTAGCCCCCCGACACATAAACTACTGCAGCATAAATACAGGTGTGCCAAGCTTGTAGCGTCATACCCAAGAAGACTCAAGGTTGTAATCGCTGCCAAAGGTGCTTCAAGAAAGTACTGAGTAAAGGGTCTGAATACTTATGTAAAATTGTTGTTTTTTATTTTTAATAAATTATCCACAAAAAAAAAATCGAAATCAGTTTTTGCTTTGTCATTATGGGGTATTGTGTCTAGATTGATGAGGGGGAAAAATACGATTTAATCCATTTTAGAGTAAAGCTTTCACCTAGCAACATGCACTGTATGCACGCACACACACTCTTACTCTTATTGAAATTATCCCAGTACAATAATCTCTGGATAATTTCTAAGAGGCTTTGCCTGAGTTCCATTAGAGACTAGTTAACACAGGGACATGGAGAGTAATTAAGGTTAGTTTCTTTCAAGATCTTAGTGCAAGTGTTTCAGGACTCAGGAGAAGTGTTAGACGTTCCCATAAAAATGCACTCTGCTGAAAGGCAAACTCAACTCAGTGCTTTTAACTGAGTTTTGAAAAAGGATAATTAGCAGAGAACATTTGCAGTGTATGGACTAAGCCAGGGATTGAACTCCCAACCTTCCAATTTCAAGGCAGACACTCTTACTACAAGGCCACTGAGTTTGTTAGCAAAAGAAAGAAGCATGCAACAAAATCTGATAACAGCAATTACTTTAAAATGTAGCCACCTTATTGTAAACAGAGAAAAAAAGTGTGGATTACGTTTCAGATTGAAGCAGACCATATTAACAGGGTATCAATCTCCGTTCTAACGCTGTCCTCACCTCATCTGCCATTCTGTCTTGCTCTCTCTCATGATGAGGGAAGTTATCTTTATAGGCAAAGTAACCTGGTGACGGTTGGTTTACGCCTCTAGAGGGCGGTCTTGTCACAGTGAATATCCCCCTCTGTGTATCTCTCCACTTATCATCAGTACCAGGGAGAGACTTGAGGGCCCCACTACCTCTCCAGTCTTCCTCGTCGTCTCCTGTAGCGACATGGTCTCTCTGCGCCAACCAGAAGGATCGTAGTGCATAGAGATTTATGGCAGCACGTTCTGACTCACTGCATGGTACTCTCTTGCTCCTCTCAAGACATTCGAAGGGGGACACTTGTCCCCTGCCCCACCCCCTCTCCAACAATACCCCATCTGCTTAGGTAACATGTGTGCGCAAGCCACATGGAATGCTCATCACTCTCTCCATCATCACGATGTAGCATTTATAAGTCATGAGTCAAGGGAGACATCTGCTAAAGGAGCTTGGTTTACAAGCTCTCACAGTCTCCCTTTTGCCATTTTCATCTGTCTGAGTGTCGGTAGGTAGATCCTCTCGCGCAGACAGAAACAAACATCTTTCTGGTAAGAAGAGGGGCGGGGGCGTATGCCTTATGACTAACGTGACATGGTGTGATGAAAGAAACATACAGGAACTCAAATCCTTCTGTTCACCTGATTTAGAATTCCTCACAATCAAATGTAGACCGCATTATCTACCAAGAGAATTCTCTTCGATTATAATCACAGCCGTATATATCCCCCCCCAAGCAGACACATCGATGGCTCTGAACGAACTTTATTTAACTCTTTGCAAACTGGAAACCATTCATCCGGAGGCTGCATTCATTGTAGCTGGGGATTTTAACAAGGCTAATCTGAAAACAAGACTCCCTAAATTTTATCAGCATATCGATTGCGCAACCAGGGGTGGAAAGACCTTGGATCATTGTTACTCTAACTTCCGCGACGCATATAAGGCCCTGCCCCGCCCCCCTTTCGGAAAAGCTGACCACGACTCCATTTTGTTGATCCCTGCCTACAGACAGAAACTAAAACAAGAGGCTCCCACGCTGAGGTCTGTCCAACGCTGGTCCGACCAAGCTGACTCCACACTCCAAGACTGCTTCCACCACGTGGACTGGGACATGTTTTGTATTGCGTCAGACAACAACATTGACGAATACGCTGATTCGGTGTGTGAGTTCATTAGAACGTGCGTTGAAGATGTCGTTCCCATAGCAACGATTAAAACATTCCCTAACCAGAAACCGTGGATTGATGGCAGCATTCGCGTGAAACTGAAAGCGCGAACAACTGCTTTTAATCAGGGCAAGGTGTCTGGTAACATGACCGAATACAAACAGTGCAGCTATTCCCTCCGCAAGGCTATCAAACAAGCTAAGCGTCAGTACAGAGACAAAGTAGAATCTCAATTCAACGGCTCAGACACAAGAGGCATGTGGCAGGGTCTACAGTCAATCACGGACTACAGGAAGAAATCCAGCCCAGTCACGGACCAGGATGTCCTGCTCCCAGGCAGACTAAATAACTTTTTTGCCCGCTTTGAGGACAATACAGTGCCACTGACACGGCCTGCAACGAAAACATGCGGTCTCTCCTTCACTGCAGCCGAGGTGAGTAAGACATTTAAACGTGTTAACCCTCGCAAGGCTGCAGGCCCAGACGGCATCCCCAGCCGCGCCCTCAGAGCATGCGCAGACCAGCTGGCCGGTGTGTTTACGGACATATTCAATCAATCCCTATACCAGTCTGCTGTTCCCACATGCTTCAAGAGGGCCACCATTGTTCCTGTTCCCAAGAAAGCTAAGGTAACTGAGCTAAACGACTACCGCCCCGTAGCACTCACTTCCGTCATCATGAAGTGCTTTGAGAGACTAGTCAAGGACCATATCACTTCCACCCTACCTGACACCCTAGACCCACTCCAATTTGCTTACCGCCCAAATAGGTCCACAGACGATGCAATCTCAACCACACTGCACACCGCCCTAACCCATCTGGACAAGAGGAATACCTATGTGAGAATGCTGTTCATTGACTACAGCTCGGCATTCAACACCATAGTACCCTCCAAGCTCGTCATCAAGCTCGAGACCCTGGGTCTCGACCCCGCCCTGTGCAACTGGGTACTGGACTTCCTGACGGGCCGCCCCCAGGTGGTGAGGGTAGGCAACAACATCTCCTCCCCGCTGATCCTCAACACTGGGGCCCCACAAGGGTGCGTTCTGAGCCCTCTCCTGTACTCCCTGTTCACCCACGACTGCGTGGCCACGCACGCCTCCAACTCAATCATCAAGTTTGCGGACGACACAACAGTGGTAGGCTTGATTACCAACAACGACGAGACGGCCTACAGGGAGGAGGTGAGGGCCCTCGGAGTGTGGTGTCAGGAAAATAACCTCACACTCAACGTCAACAAAACTAAGGAGATGATTGTGGACTTCAGGAAACAGCAGAGGGAACACCCACATAAATCCACATCGATGGAACAGTAGTGGAGAGGGTAGCAAGTTTTAAGTTCCTCGGCATACACATCACAGACAAACTGAATTGGTCCACTCACACAGACAGCATTGTGAAGAAGGCGCAGCAGCGCCTCTTCAACCTCAGGAGGCTGAAGAAATTCGGCTTGTCACCAAAAGCACTCACAAACTTCTACAGATGCACAATCGAGAGCATCCTGGCGGGCTGTATCACCGCCTGGTACGGCAACTGCTCCGCCCTCAACCGTAAGGCTCTCCAGAGGGTGGTGAGGTCTGCACAACGCATCACCGGGGGCAAACTACCTGCCCTCCAGGACACCTACACCACCCGATGTCACAGGAAGGCCATAAAGATCATCAAGGACATCAACCACCCGAGCCACTGCCTGTTCACCCCGCTATCATCCAGAAGGCGAGGTCAGTACAGGTGCATCAAAGCTGGGACCGAGAGACTGAAAAACTGCTTCTATCTCAAGGCCATCAGACTGTTAAACAGCCATCACTAACATTGAGTGGCTGCTGCCAACACACTGACACTGACTCAACTCCAGCCACTTTAATAATGGGAATTGATGGGAAATGATGTAAATATATCACTAGCCACTTTAAACAATGCTACCTTATATAATGTTACTTACCCTACATTATTCATCTCATATGCATACGTATATACTGTACTCTATATCATCGACTGTATCCTTATGTAATACATGTATCACTAGCCACTTTAAACTATGCCACTTTGTTTACATACTCATCTCATTTGTACATACTGTACTCGATACCATCTACTGTATCTTGCCTATGCTGCTCTGTACCATCACTCATTCATATATCCTTATGTACATATTCTTTATCCCCTTACACTGTGTACAAGACAGTAGTTTTGGAATTGTTAGTTAGATTACTTGTTGGTTATTACTGCACTGTCGGAACTAGAAGCACAAGCATTTCGCTACACTCGCATTAACATCTGCTAACCATGTGTATGTGACAAATAAAATTTGATTTGATTTGTCTGATCCCTCTCTCTCTCCTTTGGGCTTGTCTCATTATATTATTACTTTTATTCAAACACCTCTCTTATTCCTGTGGTGCCCCCCTCTCTCTCTGTTCCCCTCATCTCCCTACATGGCACCTCTCTCTCTACTCCTCTCTCCCTCACCTTAGACGTTTATTTATTTCCTAACATTTTACTTATTCTAAGGTGATTCATTTTCTAAGCTCTCCTCCGCTGTGCCACATTTACATTTCTCTCCAGGAATTGATGATGGATCAGCTTTGCTGGGTATACAAGGATCTTTCCAGGTTCACAGCCTTCTTTTCACTGCCTGATGTGTGGGAGAACAAAACATTGACAAAGGTTGGCACGCTCTCTATGCATTCACCAACGCTGGGATTCTAGGTTCCAGATGTCTGGTGTAAAAGAGATTCAACAGAGGGGGTAAAGTGCGGACTGGGTGGAAGGATGAAACAACCAGGACTTCAATGAGCTGTATTAGCCACTTAACACAGAGTTCTGAGAGGAGGATGCTGCTGGGACCAGAGCAACACAATATAGAACAAACAATCCAGCTGCAATAGTCTGATGCGGCTGTTGGCCATTTCAGTAAACAATGTTTTAACTTTCACTTTCCCTTCGCTCCCTTTTCCTATCAAAATATGTAATACTTTGCGGAGGGGGAGAATTTGGGTACATCTCAAGTAGCTCTGTTCAGTGGGATGGATGACATCATTGTGGTGTTGATAAATGAAGGACAGGATCATTGCACTTAATTTGTCAGCTTCAACCTTGGTGAAGCCTGTGGTGCTGGTCTGAGTTACTATGGTAATCACTATCAGCTGTAGGTTTGCACATTCACCCAGCACATACACACATGCACACACACGCACACACACATGATTAATTAAGCAATAAGGCCCGAGGGGATGTGGTATATGGCCAATATACCCCGGCTAAGGGCTGTTCTAAAGCACGACGCAACGCAGAGTGCCTGGATACAGACCTTAGCCATGGCATATTGGCCATATACCACAAACCCCAGAGGCGCCTTATTGCTATTATAAACTGGTTACAAAAGTAATTAGAACAGTACAAATAAATGTCTTGTCATACCCGTGGTATACGGTCTCATATACCACCCACGGCTTTCAGACAATCAGCATTCAGGGCTCGAACCACCCAGTTTATAATAATGAGCATAGCCTATTTCAAATATTAATGAATAAGATTTTGGTACAGTAGCCATTATGTATCAAAATGTATTGCAGGGACATCCCATCAGCATGTAACTCCCATACCCCACAGCCATTAGGCTATGCATGAGAATGTTGACCAAATTCACCGTTGGAGAAGAGAGGAGTCACTGATGCAGTTTGATACTGGGGAGGATTGTGTGGCTTTGGTAGGGATTTCAGGGGTGATGGTGTAGAATGGAAATGGTCTCAGATAGGCTTGGCATAGCTCTTTGATAGTCTCTAAACTGTCATTTCTTCTGGGCTTGAGCCAAACAAGTCCTTTATCCAACTGAACACACAAAGTCCAACCTGTTTATCTTTAGGCTAAATAACATGTGTGCCCATTTAATGAAATAAGCCTATTACATAGTCATCTCATGAAATCAAACCTATTGGCACATAAACGCTGCAAGTTCTGGAATGACTGCACTAAAATACCCAGCATGTTGCCTGTAACGAAATGATAGAGCATCTGCCTTCTTGAACATTTTTTTCTGGGAACAAACACAGTGTGTTTTAATTTGTCTCTTATTGAGCTGAGTGTGTGGGTGGGAAGGGATCACATGGCTATAAAATATATAAAAATGGCACAGGGATATTAATTCTGCTTCCCTGGTGACTGCTGACTTAACTGAATAGTCAATATTTGGTTATTAGTACACTATATAGCAAAGTTATAGAAAGCAATGAGAAAAGTAACACAACGTTGCTAGTAAACCTTAAAAGCTGGTTCTCCTACTTCAATAACCAATGTACTGTTTTCTTACCCTGATCACAGCTTACCCACAGTCTATAGATGCGGGCATCACATCGATCCACCAGGTAGGCTACAAAGTGCGCCTCATAAAGAGTAATCTGTGCCAGTGGGGCCGCTCCTCACTTGGAATAATGGGCCTACATGATCAGAATGTCAGGCTTTCCCGCGCACACGCTTCACAAAGCAAGGCAATCAAAGCAGTGCAAGTGGAAAAGCCACCTGTTTTCTCACCAGCGCCTCTACCAGGGATGGGAGTTGAAGACTAGATGAATAGGTAGTTTTGTTAACACCAGCCTCTCTACGTCCATGTTCTCCATGTAGTCAAGTGGGTCGCAAATGACAAAATGGGGTTATGAAATGTGTTCTTTTAGGAGTTTATCAACTGAATTTGGTTTAGACTAGTTTAGACAGCCGGGAAGAACTATTGGATATAAGAGACGTCAACTTACCAACATTACGACCAGGAATAAGACTTTCCCGAAGCGGATCCTCTGTTTGGACCACCACCCAGGACAATGGATCTAATCCCAGAAGCCGACCCAAAACAACAGCACCGCAGAGGGGCAGAAGGAGCGGCCTCCTGGTCAGGCTCCGAAGACGTGCACATCGCCCACCGCTCCAGAGTATACTACTTGCCAATGCCCAGTCTCTTGACAACAAGGTAGATGAAATTCGAGCAAGAGTGGCCTTCCAGAGAGACAGAGATTGTAACATCCTGTTTCACGGAAACATGGCTCTCTCGGGATATGTTGTCTGAATCAGTTAAGCCACCGGGTTTCTCCATGCATCGCGCCGACAGAAATAAGCACCTCTCTGGGAAGAGGAAGGGCGGGGGTGTATGCTTCATGATTAATAACTCATGGTGTAATCATATACAGGAACTCAAGTCCTTCTGCTCACCCGACCTAAAATTCCTTACAATCAAATGCAGGCCATATTACTTCCCAAGAGAATTCTCATCAGTTATCATCACAGCTGTGTACATTCCCCCTCAAGCAGACACCAAAACGGCCCTCAAGGAATTTCACTCTATGTAAACTGGAAACAATATATCCTGAGGCTGCATTTATTGTCAGCCTCAGAGAACATCATCGGTCTATACGCTGACTCGGTGGGTGAGTTTATAAGGAAGTGCATTGGAGATGTTGAAACCTACCCTAACCATAAACCGTGGATGGATGGATGGATGGCGGCATTCGCGCAAAACTGAAAGAGCGAACCACCGCATTTAACCATGGAAAGAGGTCTGGGAATATGACTGAATATAAACAGGGTAGTTATTCCCTCCGCAAGGCAATCAATCAAGTGAACTGCCAGTACAGGGACAAAATGGAGTCGCAATTCAATGGCTCAGACGAGATGTATGTTGCAGGGTGTACAGGAAATCACAGACTACAAAATGAAAACCAGCCACATCACGGACACCGACGTCACGCTTCCAGACAAACTAAACACAGCTTAGCATTCAACACCATAGTACCCTCCAAGCTCATCATCAAGCTGGAGGCCCTGGGTCTCAACCCCGCCCTGTGCAATTGGGTCTTGGACTTTGACGGGCCTCCAGTGTTGTGGGGCCCCCAGTGTTGAGGGTCAGTGAAGTGGAGATGTTGTTTCCTACCTTCACCACCTGGGGGGAGGCCCGTCAAAGTTGAAGGTCAGCGAAGTGGAGATGTTTCCTACCTTCACCACCTGGGGGAGGCTTGTCTGAGCCTTTACTCCCATCTTCACCCATGACTGCATGGCCATGCACGCCTCCAACTCAATCATCAAGTTTGCAGACGACACAACAGACGGCACAACAGTAGTGGGCTTGATTACCAACAATGACGAGACAGCCTACAGGGAGGAGGTGAGGGCACTCAGGTTGTTTTCCTGACACCACACTCTCTCACTCAACATCAACAAAACATTGCGCCTTCTTCACCCCAGTGTGGTGAAGAAGGCGCAACAATGCCTCTTCAACCTCAGGAGGCTGAAGACATTTGTCTTGTCACTCAAAAACCCTGACAAACTTTTACAGACAAACTTTTTTGAATCCCACCGTACCTTCTCCGCTCTGCAATCTGGTTTTCGAGCTGGTCACTGGTGCACCTCAGCCATGCTCAAGGTACTAAACGATATCATAACCGCCATCGATAAAAGACAGTACTGTGCAGCCGTCTTCATTGACCTGGCCAAGGCTTTCGACTCTGTCAATTACCGTATTCTTATCGGCAGACTCAACAGCCTTGGTTTCTCAAATGACTATCTCGCGTGGTTCACCAACTACTTCTCAGACAGAGTTCAGTGGGTCAAATCTGAGGACCTGTTGTCCAGACCTCTGGCAGTCTCTATGGGGGTGCCACAGGGTTCAATTCTTGGGCAGACTCTTTTCTCAGTACATATCAACGATGCTGCGGGTGATTCCCTGATCCACCTCTACGAAGACGACACCATTCTGTATACATCTGGCTCTGTATACATCCTAATGAGCTTCAATGCCATACAACACTCCTTCCTTCCACCCGAACAGGTGGAGTCCTTCGGTAGGAGTCGTGACACCCACTGGCTCCAGATCATCCATCATCCATCCAAGTCCATGCTAGGTAAAGCTCTGCCTTATCTCAGCTCACTGGTCACGATAACAACACCCACCCGTAGCACGTGTTCCAGCAGGTATATCTCACTGGTCATCCCCAAAGCCAACACCTCCTTGACCAATGACTGGAACGAATTGCAAAAATTGCTGAAGCAGGAGACTTTATATTTCCCTCACTAACTTGAAACATCAGCTATCTGAGCAGCTAACCAACCAAGTTGTGCATAGCTCATCTGTAAATAGCCCAACCAATCTACCTACCTCATCCCCATATTGTTTTTATTTACTTTTCTGCTCTTTTGCACACCAGTATTTCTACTTGCACATCAACATCTGCTCATCTATCACTCCAGTGTTAATTTGCTCAATTGTAATTACTTTGCCACTATGGCCTATTTATTGCCTTACCTCTTCACGCCATTTGCACACACTGTCTATAGACTTAATTTTTTTCTTCTATTGTGTTATTGACTGTACACTTGTTTATTCCATGTGTAACTCTGTGTTGTTGTTTGTGTCGCACTGCTTTTGCTTGATCTTGGCCAGGTCGCAGTTGTAAATGAGAACTTGTTCTCAACTAGCTTACCTGGTTAAATAAAGGTGAAATAAAAATAAAAATAAAATAAAAGATGCACAATTGAGAGCATCCTGTCGGGCTGTATCACAGCCTGGTATGGCAACTGCACCTGCCTCAACCGCAATGCTCTCCAGAGGGTGTTGCGGTCTGCACAACGCAAACTACCTGCCCTCCATGACACCTACAGCACCCGATGTCACAGAAAGGCCAAAATGATTAAAGGACAACAACCACCATAGTCACTGCCTGTTCACACCGCTACCATCCAGAAGGCGAGGTCAGTACAGGTGCATCAAAGCTGGGACCAAGAGACAGAAACTGTTTTTCAGTCTCAAGGCCATCAGACTGCTAAACAGACCCAATCACTGGCCACTAATAAATAGTCACTTTAACAATACCACTTTAAATAATGCCACTTTAATAATGTCTACATATCTTACATTACTCATATCATACTGTATTTTATACCATCTATTGCACCTTGCCTGGGCCGCTCGGGACATGCTCGATATGTACATATTCTCATTCAGCCTGAGCAGATGTGTGTATTAGTTAGTTGTTGGGGAATTGTTAGATTACTTGTTAGATATTACTTCACGGTCGGAACTACAAGCACGAGCATTTCGCTACACTCCCATTACCATCTGCTAACCATGTGTATGTGACCAATAACATTTGATTTGATTTGAAGAAAGGAGTTCCAATGCGCAGGTCGCCAATGCTCGCCTCCGCTAGTCGCTATCCATGATGCTGAATGTTTTTATTCGGAGAGTCAGCACTCTGTCAATATTGAGTGATAAGAGAGAGAGAGCGGCCATGTGGTCGCGCATTGACTTCGCTTTTTTACATTCCGTGGGCGCTTGGGGATTTACGTAATGTTTTATTATGTGGGCTTATAGGGTTGTGTTGGGACACTTGTTGAATGTGAGTAGGTTTGGATACTCCAATAGAAAACCAGGCGCAACAGTAACCTATGCATTTTGTAGAATAATAAAGTCAGACATTTTTTAATCTAGCCTATAGGCTCTCATATCACGCATGCACAAACTAGATGCAAACGCTGGAGGAACGTATCTTTTGGACAGAATGCGTTGGATCTCAATCATCTCGAGGACAATGATTCTCTCTCTACATTCTACAATATACATGGAAGATATGGTGATTGAACATTTTTAGAAACTGTACAGACTCAGTGCTGGAAATGTTTATTGAGGGAATAATCGAAATGTAAACGCACGTTTTTTTGGAAGGGGAAAAGAACCCAACGTTGCCTACATTTGAAACCTTCCATACACTTCCTATTTTATTTGTGTGCACCTCCTCCCCACGCTACACCTGCTGTTGGATTGATTCTACGCCACAGCCAGAGAGGCGAGAGCTAAACCACAGTGAGCACCACTCCCACCTGTAAGAGTTTCTCCGCCCTGGGGGCTTGAAGATGAAGAAGCAAAATGTGCGGACCCTGTCTCTTATCCTCTGCATGTTCTCCTACCTGCTGGTGGGCGCTGCGGTGTTCGACGCACTGGAATCCGAGACGGAGAGCTCCCGCCGACGCATCCTTGAGCTGAAGCGCACTGAGATGAAGAAGAAGTACCGCTTCTCCGAGGACGACTACCGGGAGATCGAGCGGGTGGTGCTGCAAGCGGATCCCCACCGCGCCGGGAGACAGTGGAAATTCGCCGGGTCTTTTTACTTTGCCATCACGGTCATCACCACCATTGGCAAGTTTTGCTAGCTTCCCTTAGGCTACTTTTCTCATGGCTGAGTTTAAGTGTTACAGGTGTCAGGAAATGGTTTTATAATACAGTGTCTCTGCAGTGTTCTGCATCGGCAAATAGGCTACTGTACAGAAGAGTCAGCCATTTGCCTATTGTAAAGTCTAATTTAATACAGTGCACATCTATACCGAATATCGTAGCATGTTATTACTTATTCTCGGCATCCCTTAACCATTGGCTTCAACAGCATCATTATTAGTCTACAATAACACACAGTAAAGAGTAACGGTGTTCCTCTGGGTGGCCATCTATCTCCACAGGCTATGGCCATGCAGCTCCAGGCACAGATTCAGGGAAGGTCTTTTGCATGTTCTATGCCGTGCTGGGCATCCCACTCACCCTGGTCATGTTCCAGAGCCTGGGCGAGAGGATGAACACGTTTGTCTGCTATCTCCTGCGCAGGGTCAAGCAGTGCCTAGGGTTACGAAGGACTGAGGTGTCCATGGAGAACATGGTCTTGGTGGGCTTCCTGTCCTGCATCGGCACCCTGTGTGTTGGGGCAGCAGCCTTCTCCCACTATGAGGCCTGGACCTTCTTCCATGCCTACTACTACTGCTTTATCACGCTCACCACCATTGGGTTTGGGGACTTTGTGGCCCTGCAGAAGAAGGAGGACCTCCAGGAGAAGACACCCTATGTGGCCTTCAGCTTCATGTACATCCTGGTTGGACTGACAGTGATAGGAGCCTTCCTCAACCTGGTAGTGCTGCGCTTCCTCACCATGAACACAGAGGACGAGAAGAGGGACGCCCAGGAGAGGGCCTCCATCAAGAGGGAGAGGGGCCTGCTGACCATGGGGCTCCATGGAGGAGGAGGAGGACCAGGGAAAGGCAGAGGAGTGCTTAGGGTCAGGGAGAGGGACAGGATGGGGCAGAGCCGCGGTCACATCAATCTTTCCCTGCCCATGGAGGAGGGCACTAGCCGCACGAACCTCATCTCCTCCCCAGCAGAGGAGCAGGAGGATAGGGACAGGGCCAGGGGTGCCCCCTGCAGGCAGAGGCTGCATTTACAGCTGCATGGCACTGGCAGACGAAGGCCAGAGTCTCCCCTGGGCTCCTTGTGTTCCTGTATGTGCTACCGTCTGGAGGTGTGTGAGAGCCCCCTGCCTTCCCACAGGGAGCACCCTGGGTGCAACATTAACTCGGTCTACAGCAACTCCATCTCTTACAGGATCCAGAGCTGGAGCCCCAGAGACAACACAGGACTCTCGTCCCCAGGGAGCACACTCTCGCTTGGGCACAACTTCAGGGAGTACCCCTGCTGCCGGAGGAAGTCAGTGTAGCACCACATGGGACAGAATCTTTGTTTGTAACGGTTGGATTAATAAAGTATTTTATACATATTTTTAAAACACTACATAGGCAAGGTTTTGTAGTACACTGCAGATGCACACACTCCATTATAAATAAATTGGTGTAAAGTATTGGCAGAGGCAAGATAATCTGTTTTATAACAGGAATTTTAGAACCTATTTTCCCTAATGAAATGATTACAATGCTGTATTTATACAGGATGAATTTAAGTTGTTTTTGCGTTATAGCCGCTGGAGATGTATCTTGTGAATCAATTCACTTATTATTGTAATACTCTATGAGTTTGTTTTTTCCCCAATATTTTTTTCCTCCTAGATAGTTTATTATTATTATCTGCATTATAGATTTTTTTTTTGCATGCAAATAAGAGTGGAGATGCATGATTGAGATGATACACATGGCATGAAAATTATATTAACAAAAATGTAATGATGCAAATGACTATCACTATAGATATTTGGGTATTATGATTGTTTTTTAAGTACACACACACACACACACACACACACACGCACACACACACACACGAGTAAAGCAGGTCCTCAGCGTGATGGCTGCTGCGGATTCTGTGGAAAGTACTTCATATTGCATGCCTTTAATGGAATTCTGTTTTAATGAGGAGATTAATAGATAGGAATGTGAATATGGTAGCAATGGCCTTTAATTAACCATATCAATGACATACAGTGCCTTGCGAAAGTATTCGGCCCCCTTGAACTTTGCGACCTTTTGCCACATTTCAGGCTTCAAACATAAAGATATAAAACTGTATTTTTTTGTGAAGAATCAACAACAAGTGGGACACAATCATGAAGTGGAACGACATTTATTGGATATTTCAAACTGTTTTAACAAATCAAAAACTGAAAAATTGGGCGTGCAAAATTATTCAGCCCCCTTAAGTTAATACTTTGTAGCGCCACCTTTTGCTGCGATTACAGCTGTAAGTCGCTTGGGGTATGTCTCTATCAGTTTTGCACATCGAGAGACTGACATTTTTTCCCATTCCTCCTTGCAAAACAGCTCGAGCTCAGTGAGGTTGGATGGAGAGCATTTGTGAACAGCAGTTTTCAGTTCTTTCCACAGATTCTCGATTGGATTCAGGTCTGGACTTTGACTTGGCCATTCTAACACCTGGATATGTTTATTTTTGAACCATTCCATTGTAGATTTTGCTTTATGTTTTGGATCATTGTCTTGTTGGAAGACAAATCTCCGTCCCAGTCTCAGGTCTTTTGCAGACTCCATCAGGTTTTCTTCCAGAATGGTCCTGTATTTGGCTCCATCCATCTTCCCATCAATTTTAACCATCTTCCCTGTCCCTGCTGAAGAAAAGCAGGCCCAAACCATGATGCTGCCACCACCATGTTTGACAGTGGGGATGGTGTGTTCAGCTGTGTTGCTTTTACGCCAAACATAACGTTTTGCATTGTTGCCAAAAAGTTCAATTTTTGGTTTCATCTGACCAGAGCACCTTCTTCCACATGTTTGGTGTGTCTCCCAGGTGGCTTGTGGCAAACTTTAAACGACACTTTTTATGGATATCTTTAAGAAATGGCTTTCTTCTTGCCACTCTTCCATAAAGGCCAGTTTTGTGCAATATACGACTGATTGTTGTCCTATGGACAGAGTCTCCCACCTCAGCTGTAGATCTCTGCAGTTCATCCAGAGTGATCATGGGCCTCTTGGCTGCATCTCTGATCAGTCTTCTCCTTGTATGAGCTGAAAGTTTAGAGGGACGGCCAGGTCTTGGTAGATTTGCAGTGGTCTGATACTCCTTCCATTTCAATATTATCGCTTGCACAGTGCTCCTTGGGATGTTTAAAGCTTGGGAAATCTTTTTGTATCCAAATCCGGCTTTAAACTTCTTCACAACAGTATCTCGGACCTGCCTGGTGTGTTCCTTGTTCTTCATGATGCTCTCTGCAGCTTTTAACGGACCTCTGAGACTATCACAGTGCAGGGGCATTTATACGGAGACTTGATTACACACAGGTGGATTGTATTTATCATCATTAGTCATTTAGGTCAACATTGGATCATTCAGAGATCCTCACTGAACTTCTGGAGAGAGTTTGCTGCACTGAAAGTAAAGGTGAATAATTTTGCACACCCAATTTTTCAATTTTTGATTTGTTAAAAAAGTTTGAAATATCCAATAAATGTCGTTCCACTTCATGATTGTGTCCCACTTGTTGTTGATTCTTCACAAAAAAATACAGTTTTATATCTTTATGTTTGAAGCCTGAAATGTGGCAAAAGGTCGCAAAGTTCAAGGGGGCCGAATACTTTCGCAAGGCACTGTATATAAATCATCATATTACTTGTCCCTATAGCAGGAGGTTAAAAACAACCCCGCATACATTTCCCTGTACTAATGCACAACACATGCAACACATGCACAGAGACAGTTTGCCTTCTATGTGTTTATTTCCATTTTATGGATGTAGCACATGCCTGATATGTAGCAAGACCTTTCAGAAATATGTAAGCCTATTTATTTCCATGCTCCATGGGCCTTTAAACCATATTATGTTTTCAGATGAGACAAATCTTGTTTTTCTTGCAACTGTCATTGACATTTATATCAGGTTTGGTTTTTAATCTTGGGAAGCCCTGTCTTGATGTTGACAAAATATTCTAACATATTATTAAAATTTAACTAGGGAAGTCAGTTAAGAACAAATTATTATTTACATTTGACGGCCTACCCCGGCCAAACCCTGATGACACTGGGCCAATTGTGCGCCGCCCTATAGGACTCCCAATCACGTCCGGATGTGATACAGCCTGGATAAGATGAGAAGGAATCATAAAACAAAATGAAAATAATGCATATTTTCGATGTTTTTCCCCCAATCCCTTAACATTTCTATATAATAAACTCTACAACTAGCTGTCTATCTTTAATAGAGATAACATGCTCCAGGAACCAACACTGAGACCATTTGACTGCTTGAAGGTCATGTGTAGTTTCACACTCATACACACACACATGCACGCACGCACACACACACACACACACAATGGTAGAACAGTTTATTATGGCACAAAAACACATTTAAATGTGACTAACAAGAAAACTGATTCTCTATGGACTTCCCATTTGTGCTGAATAAGACGCTCTGTGCATGAAGTCAATTACCAGATGCTATTGATTCTCTCACTTCACAGAAAAAGTTAGGATAAAAGAGAGTCAGAAAGAGATAATCTCAATAAGATATTTTAGAAAGATACTGTATTAATGACCTTTGGGAAGTATTCAGACACCTGGATTTGATCCACATTTTGTTGTTACATCCTTATTCTAAAATGGGTTTAAAAAAAATCCCTTATCAATCTATACATTATACCCCATAATGACAAAGCAAAAACAGGTTTAGACATTTTTGAAAATGTGTATATACACTGCTCAAAAAAATAAAGGGAACACTAAAATAACATCCTAGATCTGAATGAATGAAATATTCTTATTAAAAACGTTTTTCTTTACATAGTTGAATGTGCTGACAACAAAATCACACACAAATTATCAATGGAAATCAAATTTATCAACCCATGGTCTGGATTTGGAGTCACACTCAAAATTGAAGTGGAAAACCACACTACAGCCTGATCTAACTTTGATGTAATGTCCTTAAAACAAGTCAAAATGAGGCTCAGTAGTGTGTGTGGCCTCCACGTGCCTGTATGACCTCCCTACAACGCCTGGGCATGCTCCTGATGAGGTGGCGGATGGTCTCCTGAGGGATCTCCTCCCAGACCTGGACTAAAGCATCCGCCAACTCCTGGACAGTCTGTGGTGCAACGTGGCGTTGGTGGATGGAGCGAGACATGATGTCCCAGATGTGCTCAATTGGATTCAGGTCTGGGGAACGGGCGGGCCAGTCCATAGCATCAATGCCTTCCTCTTGCAGGAACTGCTGACACACTCCAGCCACATGAGGTCTAGCATTGTCTTGCATTAGGAGGAACCCAGTGCCAACCGCACCAGCATATGGTCTCACAAGGGGTCTGAGGATCTCATCTCGGTACCTAATGGCAGTACCTCTGGCGAGCACATGGAGGGCTGTGCGGCCCCCCAAAGAAATGCCACCCCACACCATGACTGACCCACCGCCAAACCGGTCATGCTGGAGGATGTTGCAGGCAGCAGAACGTTCTCCACGGCGTCTCCAGACTCTGTCACGTCTGTCACATGTGCTCAGTGTGAACCTGCTTTCATCTGTGAAGAGCACAGGGCGCCAGTGGCGAATTTACCAATCTTGGTGTTCTCTGGCAAATTCCAAACGTCCTGCACGGTGTTGGGCTGTAAGCAAGACCCCCACCTGTGGACGTGGGGCCCTCATACCACCCTCATGGAGTCTGTTTCTGACCATTTGAGCAGACACATGCACATTTGTGGCCTGCTGGAGGTCATTTTGCAGGGCTCTGGCAGTGCTCCTTCTGCTCCTCCTTGCACAAAGGCGGAGGTAGCGGTTCTGCTGCTGGGTTGTTGCCCTCCTACGGCCTCCTCCACGTCTCCTGATGTACTGGCCTGTCTCCTGGTAGCGCCTCCATGCTCTGGACACTACGCTGACAGACACAGCAAACCTTCTTGCCACAGCTCGCATTGATGTTCCATCCTGGATGAGCTGCACTACCTGAGACACTTGTGTGGGTTGTAGACTCTGTCTCATGCTACCACTAGAGTGAAAGCACCGCCAGCATTCAAAAGTGACCAAAATATCAGCCAGGAAGCATAGGAACTGAGAAGTGGTCTGTGGTCACCACCTGCAGAACCACTCCTTTATTGGGGGTGTCTTGCTAATTGCCTATAATTTCCACCTGTTGTCTATATCATTTGCACAACAGCATTTGAAAATTATTGTCAATCAGTGTTGCTTCCTAAGTGGACAGTTTGATTTCACAGAAGTGTGATTGACTTGGAGTTACATTGTGTTGTTTAAGTGTTCCCTTTATTTTTTTGAGCAGTGTATATAGCATTTACATAAGTATTCAGACCCATTACTCAGTACTTTGTACTTACAGATTCAAGTATTCTTTGGTATGACGCTAGAAGTTTGGCCGACCTGTATTTGGGGAGTTTCTCCCATTCTTCTCTGCAGATCCTCTCAAGCTCTGTCAGGTTGGATGGGGAGCATTGCTGCACAGCTATTTTCAGGTCTCTCCAGAGATGTTTGATCAGGTAAAAGCCTGGTCTCTGGCTGGGCCACTCAAGGACATTCAGAGACTTGTCCCAAAGCCACTCCTGCATTGTCTTGGCTGTGTGCTTAGGGTCGTTGTCCTGTTGGAAGGTGAATCTTCGCCCCCAGTCTGTGATTCTGAGCGCTCTGGAACAGGTTTTCATCAAGGATCTCTCTGTACTTTGCTCCCTTCATCTTTCCATCGATCCTGACTCCATTCATCTATCCCTTGATCCTGACTAGTCTCTGCCTCTGAAAAACATCCCCACAGCATGATACTGCCACCACCATGCTTCACCGTACGGATGGTACCAGGTTTCCTCCAGACGTGATGCTTGGTATTCAGGCCAAAAGTTAAATCTTAGATTCATCAGACCAGAGCATCTTGTTTCTCATGGTCTGAGTCCTTTAGTAGCCTTTTGGCAAACTCTAAGTGGGCTGTCATGTGCCTTTTACTGAGGAGTGGCTTACGTCTGGCCACTTCACTATGGAAAGTTCTCCCATCTCCACCGAGGAACTCTGGAGCTCTGTCAGAGTGACCATCAGGTTCTTGGTCACCTCCCCGACTAAGGCCCTTCTCCCCCAATTGCTCAGTTAGGCCAGGCGGACAGCTCTACGAAGAGTCTTGGTGGTTCCAATCTTCTTCCATTTGAGAATGATGGAGGCCACTGTGTTCTTGGGGACCTTCAATGCTGCAGATATTTTTTGGTACCCATCCCCTGATCTGTGCCTTGACACAATCCTGTCGCGGAGCTCTACGGACAATTCCTTCGACCTCAGGGCTTGGTTTTTGTGCACTATCAACTGTTGGACCTTATATAGACCGGTGTGTGCCTTTCCAAATCATGTTGAGTTTACCACAGGTTGACTCTAATCAAGTTGTAGAAACATCAAGGATGATCAATGGAAACAGAATGCACCTGAGCTTAATTTCGAGTCTCATAGCAAAGAGTCTTAATATTTATGCAAATAAGGTATCTGTTTTTTATTTTTAATACATTTGCAAAAAATTCTCAAAACCATTTTTTGCTTTGTCGTTATGGTATATTGTGTGTAGATTGATGAGGGGAAAAATGTAACAAATGTAACTAATGCTGTAATGTAACAAAATGTGGAAAAAGTGAAAGGGTCTGGAAACTTTCAGAATGCACTGTTTAGTACCTTCAGAAAGTATTCACACCCCTTGACTTTTTCCACATTTTGTTATGTTACAAAGTGGGATTAAAATGGATTTAATTCAAATTTTAACATATAATAAAACACAAATATGTCTTGATTAGATAAGTATTCAAAGCCCCTGAGTCAATACATGTTAGAACCACCTTTGGCAGCGATTACAGCTGTGAGTCTCTGGGTAAGTCTAAGAGCTTTCCACACATGGATTGTGCAACATTTGCCCATTATTCTTTTCCAAATTCTTCAAGCCCTGGTTGTTGATCAATGCTAGACATCCATTTTCAGGTCTTGCCATAGTTTTTACTTAAATCTGCTTCAGCCACTCAGGAACATTCACTGTTTTCTTGGTAAGCAACTCCAGTGTAGATTTGGCCTTGTGTTTTAGGTTATTGTCCTGCTTAAAAGGTGACTTAATCTCCTAGTGTCTGGTGGAAAGCAGACTGAACCAGGTTTTCCTCTAGGATTTTGCCTGTGCTTGGCTCCATTCTGTTTATTTATCATGAAAAGCTCCCCAGTCCTCAATGATTACAATCATACCCATAACATGATGCAGCCACCACTATGCTTGAAAATATAGAGACTGGTACTCAGTATTGTGTTGCATTGGATTTCTCCAAACATAACACCTTGTATTCATGGAAAAAAGTGAATTGCTTGTGAGAGCAATTACAAGATTGTTATAATACTTTTATTCCATCAAATGGTTGTTTTATGCAACAGAAGAGGGTTCTTATAACTATATTGTGTCTGTGTGAACTGAAAGTGGGCCTCTGGGAGATTTAACACTGACAGGAGATTTACGATGTCTTTGGGTAATACACATTCCAGAGAATGAGTTAATGTTTCTGTTTTATAAGGTATCAGAGAGAGATGACTCCAGGGCCAGAACCTGGTTTATACACAATGAGAACAGTTTTTACAGCAGATATTGTCTGCTGTGAATTATAAGTATCTTTCATTCAAATCTTAACCCTGGGACCCATTCCATACATATGTTGTTTGTCAAGTAGACTGAAGGGGATGTATCTTGGCTATAAAAGACCTTTGTACATTTGTCTCAGGGCTCTCAACATATCATCTGAGGGTGATTCGTCGTCCAGCCATCATTATCGTAGAGCTCTCAATAGATTCACTTTATATGTGTTTAGTATTGACCTGCTCCCTTATTAATAAGTTAATAAATATTTAGTTTAAGTATAACTGACTTGTGTGATAAGTTTGTCTCCTCATTTGATAAAGAAATTAACCACCACATGCTTTTCCACAATTTTTGCGGTATTAATTTAGTGCCTTGTTGCAAACATACATGTTTTGGAATATTTTTATTCTGTACACGCTTCCTTATTTTCACTCTGTCAATTAGGTTAGTATTGTGGAGTACAATGTTGTTGAACCATCCTCCATTTTCTCCTATCACAGCCATTCAACTCTGTAACTGTTTTAAAGTCACCATTGGACTCATGGTGAAATCCCTGACCGGTTTCCTTCCTCTCCGGCATCTGAGTTAGGAAGGACTGCTGTATCTTTGTGACTAGGTGTATTGATACACCATTCAGAATGTAATTAATAACTTCACCATGCTCAAAGGTAGGGGTGTCAAACTCATTCCATGGAGGGCCTAGTGTCTGCTTGTTTTTGTTTTAAATTGAAACCTAGACAAGAGAGGAGCGAAAACCCGCAGACACTCAATTCTCAGTGGAACGAGTTTGACACATGCTCAAAATATTATTCAATGTCTGTTTAAAAAAAAACAACATCTACTAATACCTGGTCTTTGTGGTTGAATCTGTTTGAAATTCACTGCTCGATTGAGGGACCTTACAGATATTTGTATAGGTGGGGTACAGAGATGAGGTAGTCATTCAAAAATGTTGTTAAACACTATTATTGCACACAGAAAGACATGCAATTTATTATGTGACTTATTAAGCACATGTTTACTCTTGAACTTATTTAGGCTTGCCATAACAAAAGGCTTGAATACTTATTGACTCAAGACATTTCAGCTTTACATTTGTAAGTAATTTGTCAAAATAAATAAAAAAACACAATTGCATTTTGACATTATGCGGTATTATATGTAGGCTGGTGACAATTTTTATTTATTTTTTTATCAATTTTAAATTCAGGCTGTAACACAACAAAATGTGGAAAAAGTCAAAGGGTGTAAATACTTTCTGAAAGTAATGTATAGAAAGAGAGCGAGAGAGCAAAACAGAGCGAGAGAGAGCCAGACAGAAAGGAGCTCTGTGACAAGGGCGCCCTCTAGAGTTGTAAATCAACGGTCACTGGGCACTTTGCCAATAAAGACAACTTCCCTAATCATGTGTTATTGATTGAGATTGACCAGTCAGCTGTGCTAATCTGACTGTCCTTTAATTGTTTAACTCCCAGCAGAATATTTCTGAAGTAATCCAAATCTCCACAGAATGATACAGACATACCAAGCAGAAAATAAGGCCAACAGAGAGGAGTGATTATTACACATGGTCTAAATCATTGAACACCAGAGGCCAGTAGTACTCTATTTCTGGTGAGTTAGGGGCCTTATTGCTGGTGAGTTAGGGGCCTTATCTGTTTGTAATGGAAAATATTGAGGTGATGGAGTTGAATCACCTTGCACAGGGAGCCATGCTTTGGATCCTCAGATGAGAGGTACAGTCTTTTTCAATTCCATCCACTGTCACAATCGTTGTATAACGTTTAAGTAAGCAGTAGCATGCAGTCCCTTGTCTCAGGAGATGGCCCAAACCTCCAGGTCGTTGATTAGGAAGTCGTCAGAGGAGGACAACACGTCATTGTCAAATGTGTCACACCTATGGCTCTGCCCACGGATCAGGCCATCGTCTAACCACAGGCCAAAGAGACCCCTGGGAGCATGATAGAGCAGGAGAAGGGGGAAGGGAGAGAAACAAAAGAGAGCATAATCCCTCAACTTTCAAGCACTCCTTTAAACCACTAGTTACTTCCATATTTTGTTGAATTATAGTTAGAGCCCTGGGTTTTGGTTAATTATGTCACATGATCAGGATTTTAACATTTCTTTTGCACCTATTCCAGAAATCAGAATTAGACCTAAAATGAAAGCAATTGTCTGAGGATGGTACTGGACCATCTGACATAAAAATAAAAGAGGACAGTTTTATGAAAAAGCTTTCATTTAAAGGTTAAAATCTAGGTCATGTGCCGCGATGAAGCAAAACACAGGGCCCTACCCACTGGGCACAGACGTCATTTCAAAGTCCAGTTTTGATTTACATGAGTTTCCAACTAATGAGACTTCAACGTGAAATCATCAACAACAGAAAAATTCACCATGTCATTGGATTTAGGTTACAAGTTGGGTGAAACAAAGACAATGTCCTTTAGTCAAAGATTTTTTTTATTCAAATCAAATCGGTTTTCCACGTTAATTCAACGTCATAACATAGATTTTTTATTGTTGAAATGACGTGGAAACAATGGCGATTCAACCAGTTTTTGCCCAGTTAGTAGTTATAGTTTATTAATGATAGAGGACCTATTTTCACTTACCCTCCTCCACCAAATGCCAGGTAGTCTGGACTTCCCTTCACAAAGAAGGAGTTACTAAACTTCCATTCATAAACCTGTAAAATAAACAATGATCATAGCTTGTTGTCAGTTGTTGTTTGGAAACAGCAACACTCATTATGCAGTAATACAGTATTGGTAATTTAGGTTAGATTGAATCCAGCCCTAAACCAGTGATACTGAGACTCGACATGGGGATATCTCACCTGGAGTTGTGGAGAGAAGGAGAAGAGGAATGTGTGTCCTGTTCCATAGTATGACAGACTGATTCGAAGAGTAGTAGGACAAAATGCACCAAACACCTAGGACAAAGAAATAGAGTTACAGAGCAAGGGATAAAAATCCCAGACAGCCTTATGGCATAGGTGGGAAAACTTGGTTTAGGCAAGTAAAAGGCCTCAGCTTTTCCTCACCTGTCCACAGTTGTCTCTGATGACAGTGAGGGTACTGGTGCTGCAGTCCATGCCCCCCATGCTCTTGTACAGAGTGCCCAGGCTGGTGCCGTGTCTCTGGGTGCTGTAAACCAGAGACCAGGGGCACTGCTCTAGCCGGGCAGGAAGATGCTCATTTAGCTGGAAACCACAGGGAATTAAACTGACATTACTATTTGTATCACTGATATTCATGTGGCAATTTATCATGACTTGTATAGGGAGCATATTTAGCACAGCAATAATTTACCACTGTATACGTGATGCATTGATTTAACGGAGAATGGTGCAACTGCAGCCTGCATTTCGGGGCGTCCTGCTGTTTCAATATGCTTGGTTTTCTAATCATGACAGATATATACAGTGCCTTGCGAAAGTATTCAGCCCCCTTGAACTTTGCGACCTTTTGCCACATTTCAGGCTTCAAACATAAAGATATAAAACTGTATTTTTTTGTGAAGAATCAACAACAAGTGGGACACAATCATGAAGTGGAACGACATTTATTGGATATTTCAAACTTTTTTAACAAATCAAAAACTGAAAAATTAGGCGTGCAAAATTATTCAGCCCCCTTAAGTTAATACTTTGTAGCGCCACCTTTTGCTGCGATTACAGCTGTAAGTCGCTTGGGGTATGTCTCTATCAGTTTTGCACATCGAGAGACTGACATTTTTTCCCATTCCTCCTTGCAAAACAGCTCGAGCTCAGTGAGGTTGGATGGAGAGCATTTGTGAACAGCAGTTTTCAGTTCTTTCCACAGATTCTCGATTGGATTCAGGTCTGGACTTTGACTTGGCCATTCTAACACCTGGATATATTTATTTTTGAACCATTCCATTGTAGATTTTGCTTTATGTTTTGGATCATTGTCTTGTTGGAAGACAAATCTCCGTCCCAGTCTCAGGTCTTTTGCAGACTCCATCAGGTTTTCTTCAAGAATTGTCCTGTATTTGGCTCCATCCATCTTCCCATCAATTTTAACCATCTTCCCTGTCCCTGCTGAAGAAAAGCAGGCCCAAACCATGATGCTGCCACCACCATGTTTGACAGTGGGGATGGTGTGTTCAGCTGTGTTGCTTTTACGCCAAACATAACGTTTTTCATTGTTGCCAAAAAGTTCAATTTTGGTTTCATCTGACCAGAGCACCTTCTTCCACATGTTTGGTGTGTCTCCCAGGTGGCTTGTGGCAAACTTTAACCAACACTTTTTATGGATATCTTTAAGAAATGGCTTTCTTCTTGCCACTCTTCCATAAAGGCCAGATTTGTGCAATATACGACTGATTGTTGTCCTATGGACAGAGTCTCCAACCTCAGCTGTAGATCTCTGCAGTTCATCCAGATCATCCATATACATTAAAACAAAAATATACACACAACATGTAAAGTGTCGGTCCCATGTGTGACGACCCTCCCACTCTGTCTGCCGTATTTTCTCTTTGTTCTTGTTTCCTTATTAGGATGCCGGTGGGCGGAGTTGGGAGGGTCGTCAGCTACATGGGAAACACCTGGGCCAGGTGTGTCCCAGGATAAATAGACCTCTTCCACATTCATGGAGGAGACTCTCTCCATGCAGACAGCTTTGTAGATTGTGTTGTGGTTCTTGGTGGCCTTTTGTTTGTTTGCTTTGGCACCTTTCAACACCCTGCATTATCACATTCATGCATGCAAAACACTCACTTACACTACTGATTACTGATTACACACACCATTGTATATTTTCCTTCGTTGCATTAGTTAATAAATATATATTTTGTTACTCCTTATCTCCACGTTGTCTCCCTTTGTTACGGGCTTTAAGCCGGTTCGTGACACATGTTTCAAGAGCTGAAATTATAGATCCCAGAACGCACAAAAACGTTATTTATCTCGAATTTTGTGCACAAATTTGCTTACATCCCAGTTAGTGAGCATTTCTCCTTTGACAATATAATCCATCCACCTGACAGGTGTGGCATATCAAGTAGCTGATTAAACAGCATGATCATTACACAGGCGCACCTTGTGCTGGGGATAATAAAAGGCCACTAAAATGTGCAGTTTTGTCACAACACACAATGCAACAGATGTCTCAAATTGAGGGAGATGCATTTGGCATGCTGACTACTGGAATGTCCACCAGAGCAGTTGTCAGAGAATTTAATGTTAATTTCTCTACCATAAGCCACCTCCAACGTCGCTTTAGAGAATTTGGCAGTACATCCAACCAGCCTCACGTGTATGGCGTGGTGTGGGTGAGCAGTACCTGATATTAATGCTGTGAACAGAGTGACCCATGGTGGTGATGGGGTTATGTTATGGGCAGGCATAAGCTACGGACAACGAACACAATTGCATTTTATCAATGGCAATTTGAATGCACAGAGATACTGTGACAAGGTATCTGTGACCAGTTATGTGAAATCCATAGATTAGGGCCTAATGAATTTTTAAATTGACTGATTTTCTTATATGAACTGTAACTCAGTAAAATCTTTGAAATTGTTGCATGACCAATCACCTGACCAATCTATGCGAAAAAAAAGCTGCACCAGGGTATTTATTGACAAGCCAGTCAGCCAATCGTTGCTCCCGTATTTTTGCCAATCACCTCGCTGGTGTGTGGTGCCCTGTCCCTGGGTGTCAGGGGCCTCTTTATCAACCTTGTTTACATTTTTCACTAAATTCTGGTTTGGTGGAGATTCTAGGATTTGTGTGCGGGTAAACAAATGATTGGAAAAATCTGTCACATGCAACATGACCCAAACACATGACTGTTTCTATCTCCTGCCTTGGTATAATAGGCTATGAGATTAAATAGGCTATGTAGCGTTACTATTTCACAACAACACTGTAGCCTACACATGATGTTAAATAATTTACCCTCTAAAAGTCTAAGCTGTTGAGAGGGGGCACAAAACTATCTTCTTACTTCCATTAGTTTGTATGGATTACCTTCAGATGAGTCCCATGACAATTGTGGGGGTCGTTGAGCAAAATGGAAAACACCATCATGGGGTCAAAATAGTTTTTTAGGCCAAACCGTTCGGACACTACAGACGTTTTTTTAGGAAGACCGATTTCTGGGATGTCTCATGGTCTGACAAACAACCGAGATAAAGACAGTTTCATGTTGGATAGTCGACGGATAGTTGCCTGAAGTTTTCTTTAAGTCCACAAACAGCAGTTAGGGACCGTCAACATAGTGACAAATCAAAATGTTAAAATTTCAATAGCTCTTTAACCATTACTCCTAAAACTTCCAAGACTTATTGTAGCTAACCCGATAGCATAGACACACATTGCACACATTTTTGTTTTGTCGATTTACATCTCGCACAATTGTTTTATTATTTATTTAAATGTTTTAATTTCAATAGCTCTTTGGTCATATCACCTACTGACTTCAAACAAGGTTCAGAATGTACATTCAGTGGCCCTACACAGTGCACACCCTTTAGTTTGTCAATTTTCATCACGCAATTTTACATGAATATTCAATGTTTTTCAATCGTTATAATTTCAATAGCTCCTTGGTCATGTGACCTACCGACCTCAAGGTTCAGAATGTCCACTACCCTCCTATATTGCACACCCTTTAGTTTGTCCATTTTCATCTCACACATTTTTACATTAAATGTGTAAACTTTCTAATTTCAATAGCTCCTTGGTCATGTGACCTGACTTCAAACAAGGTTCAGAATGTTTAGTGGATTATAGTTATTCCATTGTACTGGATCAAATACATGTTAGCATTTTACATACATTCCTAAGTGTAATAATTTTTTATGACATACTGTGAAATACTCTTGGCTGCTGACTGTCACTTTCAGACATGCGCAGAGCAGACTGAAAAGGGAAGGGTAGCTCTTGACTTGAACCACAGGGGTTCTCTGCAAAGAGAGAGTAATCCAAAAGGCACAGACACATCCCTTGACCTGTATGCATTCTCTCCTGATTGGTCTCTGTGGTGCTTAGTCACTGGGCACTCCGTTGCAGACCCCATCATAAAGTTTTTACACAGTCTGACTAAAGTGCCAGAGGTATGAGAACAGACATCCTCCTTTGTATTTGTGGAAACAAATATTTCCTAACACTTTGGATTCTATTCTTGGACAGTTAGTTAGTTATTTTTTATTAATTACTGTACATGAGTAACCTCAACCCTATGGGTCTGTGGGTGTTTGGGCCAATAAAGTGCCAACTCAATTCTACCACTGACTAGTCTCTCATGCCCATACGAACGGGGACACAGGGCAATAGTTTTTCATCTAAACCAGACCTTTTTTACTGGAGTACACTAACCCCTAAGTGGGGCTCTTTCTTGACACAAAGTAGCAGTTTACCAGATAAGAACTCAAGAAGATCAAAAAGTAGATTGTTGTAAGGGTGTATTACGTTCTGTGCTGTGGTAAAATCATAGCTGAAAAATGCCTCTATGTGTATACTGTATGTGGGAATGTCTTATGTCCGTCCTACATGTAGTGTTGGTACGTGGAATATTCCTCAACTGCATATATCATAAATTGCTATTGCAAATAGAAGTATTATGTTTAACTACGGACATTTTCAGATATTATTTTGACAAACACACTTTAACACACTTTGGTGCTTACAATTCATTCTTTATTGTCATAGACTTGGTGGGCACTGTCACCTGTGGTCTTTGTGATATGACTTTCTTTAAGCACGCACTGATGAAACTGTCACTTAATATTTTTTTCTTAAAGTCTACAAATGCTCTACATTTATTCACTCTGGGATAGGGTTTGATCCTATATGCTACTTTTATTATTGTCCTGTAAGTGGTTCAGTGCCTATAATTTAGGCTGTGTGTAGAATGGGGCATAAAGGAAATTACCTCTACTAGATTAAAGTGATAAAGAAATCACCATACAGTTTTGGTGTATCCATTTGTGTATCCATTTGCCTATAACTAATCAGAATTCCATTATGTTTACATAAAAAAGAGAATACTTCAAAATGAGAAGATCCTGCCATGGAAAAGACGACTGGGTGGACATAAAGTGGAAAGAAGGGGAAATAACTCACACCATGCAGCAGGACACCTTCAGCTGTGGGGTCTTTATAATTCAGGTTTGATAGTTATATTTTCAATAAATGAATGGTTAGCTGTTGGTTAGCTGACAATTAGGTGAGAAACCATTTTATTTTTTGGTGTAGATGGCCAAGGAAGTTGCACAGAACATCCCCAACAATATGGGGTATAGAACCTTCACAAAAACACATGGAGCAACTGCGAAAATAAATGGTGGAGGATATACCAAAAATGTCTGGTATGTAATGACATTTTTAAATTTTGTAAAATATATATATTTTTTTTACCCCTTTTCTCCCCAATTGGTAGGTGTTACAGTCTTTTCTCATCGCTGCAACTCCCATATGGACTCGGGAGGGGCAAAGGTCAAGTGCCATGCGTCCTCCGAAACACAATCCAACCAAGCCGCACTGCTTCTTGACACAACTCCCATCCAACCCAGAGGCCAGCCGCACAAATGTGTTGGAGGAAACCACCACAGGAGTCGCTAGTGAGACAAGGATATCCCTGCCGGCCAAACCCTCCCTAACTACGCTGGGCCAATTGCGCGCCACCCCATGGGCCTCTCGGTTGCAGCCAGCTGCAATAGAGCCTGGACTCAAACCCAGAATCTCTGGTGGCACATCTAGCACTGCGATGCAGTGCCTTAGACCACTGCGCCACCCAGGAGGCCCATGGTATGTAATGACATTTAATTCAAAGTAAATGTAAATTTGTTGTTGTTGTTGTTGTGTGGGACACCTATGATTTCAGAGTTCAACAAAGCCAACAACTGTTTCATGTGTGCCACTGATAAAGAACCTGGATGTGGCCCAAAGACCGACTGGGTTAGTAACTTTATTATTCGTTTTTATTTTTTTGAATTTTACCCCCTTTTCTCTCCAATTTCATGGTATCCAATTGTTAGTAGTTACTATCTTTTCTCATCACTACAACTCCCGTACAGGCTCAGGAGAGACAAAGGTTGAAAGCCATGCGTCCTCCGAAACACAACCCAACCAAGCCACACTGCTTCTTTAACACAGCGCGCATCCAACCCGGAAGCCAGCCGCACCAATGTGTCAGAGGAAACACCGTGCACCTGGTTAGCGTGCACTGCACCCGGCCAGCAACAGGAGTCGCTGGTGCGCGATGAGACAAGGATATCCCTACCGGCCAAACCCTCCCTAACCCGGACGACGCTAGGCCAATTGTGCGTCGCCCCACGGACCTCCCGGTCGCGGCCGGCTGCGACAGAGCCTGGGCGCAAACCCAGAGTCTCTGGTTGCACAGCTAGCAACTGCAATGCAGTGTCCTAGATCACTGCGCCACCCGGGAGGCCCTAGTAACTTTATTTAACATGTTTATAATCTTTTGACAACAGTGATGGCATATAAGACAAGTTATGATATAACACAATGGATGGCTAATTCATCATACTGCATTGATATTAGATATTACTTATAACGTGTTACGCTTTGTTTTGTTTTGGATTGAATGTTTTGCATGCCAACGGTGGTTCCATGTGCTGTGCCTAGGAATGAAGACAAAAGAGTTCAACAGAGTGAAGAACACAAACTGGAAGTGCTGTCTGTGTTGTTGAAAATGTATGCTATACCCCATCCACACTGAAGAGCCTCTGAAATGTAATTCAACCAGGGATAAAGAGAAAGTTAACACTGTGAAATGTTTTGTACTTATTTGAAGTAAAGTTGACATGTTGGAAAACATTAAAGGTCTACAATATCTGTTTAATTTGTCAATATTACATTTTTATTAATTGATTTTCTGGCAACCATTACTGTGGTTCATTGTTCAGTATATGTATTGACCAGCAAACCCACTGCAGCCTACCTCACTAGCTCACCCTCCATCCCTGCTTTGGACAATTAATAACATGACTCTCGTACTTTGCCCTTTTCCTTTATGGTTGATATTAACGATGAAAGGAGATATTATCTGCCTCCTATGTATACCGCTGTTAAATACTGTGGCAAAATAAAAAAAACAGGGAAAATAAGTACTTAGAACTACCAATTATTATAGATAAATATTAAAGAAAAGGGTAAACACAACCCTGGACTGAACCCCTTAATTGTCAAACTAATATTAATGTACAACAATATAGATATATGACTAGAGGTTATGCAATATGGGTGTATATCCACTGCACACTTCTTAGATGTGTAATTGACATGACCAAGGAGCTATCGAAATTTAAAACTATGAAAATGTACGTTACACTGCGTGATTTTACAGTACTCAAACACGAGTGTGCAATATATCAGGCTAGTCCGTGGACATTCTTTGTTTGAGTCCAGTAGGTCACATGATCAAGGAGCTATTGAAAATGTAAATTTTGAAAAATGAATGTAAAAACACGTGAAATGAAAATGGACAACCCAAAGGGTGTGCAATGTACAAGGGTAGTCAGTGGACATTCTTAACCTTGTTTGAGTCAAGTAGGTCACATGACCAAGGAGCTATTGAAATTTGAATGTAAAAAAAGTTTGTACTTTGTTTACACTCCCTAACTAATTAAACTAGGAATACAAAATGCTGCTCAAATTTCCTCATGTTTATTAGCTTTGGAAAGCGAATTAATGTCCGAATCGTGAAATGCAATGTTGTGCGCAATTTTTCCAACATCATGGCACTTATTTGGAGTCTGTGGATCAAGTGGTTTGAAAGCTATTGAGGTTTGAATGTGCGAATATTCGTTGAATATCCAACTTCAAACTGTCTTTACCTCGGTTGACAAACACCCCGTAGACGCAGCCAATGCACATTTTTTATTTATTTTTATGTTACTTAGATTGACGCACAGATTTTAAATAGACTACATGACTATTTACTTTCGAGCATGATTGGCTATTCAAAAAGCGATGGATAAATTGTATTTGTTGTGTAGCAGGAACAAACCAGATGTCAGAAAAGGAGACACATGCTCTGCAAATATGATTATGATTTAGGCCTATATAATAAAAGTAATATAAATATATTAGGCAATACGCCTGCAATGTAATCTTCTCACCAATGGCAAATTATCTGTTTTATCATTAGGCCTACGTTTGAATGTTTATTACCCTACCATGATTATAATTCCTGTGCATTAAACACCACAATTTCCCCCAAAATAACAGTATTTGCTTGCAATACAGTTGATCAATCACTAGAAGTTGTGCTTACGTATGGTCTGAGATTTGCGTGGAGATACACACTTTACTGTCAAATTCTAAATGGATAAATACCAACCTTTGCGGGAGAATTGGCGCACTCAAGGTTTAGAGTCTTTTTTGTGCGCATGCACCTTTGATAAATAATCCCCCTGGTTTACGGGAGTTTGGTGGTAATGCGTCATTAATAATAACATTGGTTCCAACCTCCATATAATAAAACTTTTTATTTAAGCTTTATTTTGACAGGGAAGTCATACTGAGACTAGGATCTCTTTTACAGCATAAATACATCAAACACATACAATATACAAAATTACAAAACAAAGAAATATAAACATCAACATAGAGGTCTCCAATCATGACTCTGAACTGACCAAGGGGGACCAGAACATCTAATTTCAGAGGGCTATGGAAGTTGTTCCACATAAAGGGCACAAAAAAAACTCAAATCTGCTTATTTTTTATTTAACTAGGCAAGTCAGTTAAGAACAAATTCTTATTTACAATGATGGCCTACTGCGGAACAATGTGTTAACTGCCTGTTCAGGGGCAGAATTACAGATTTTTACCTTGACAGCTCGGGGATTCAATCCAGCAACCTTTCGGTTACTGGCCAAACGCTCTAACCACTAGCCTCTAACCACAAGGCCTACCTGCCACTAGGCTACCTCTAACTCTTTGGAGACCGAAGTGGCCTCCAGTGATATCCAAGCCTGAGACCAAGTTAGGTCATTTCTAAGTCTAAATTGAATTAATGATGATAGATACATTGGAAGTTTCTGCATGAGTGCTTTGTAGATAAACACAAGAAAATGTTGCCCTCTCCTTTACTATTTTCTACATTGTAGAATAATAGTGAAGACATCAAAACTATGAAATAACACATATGGAGTCATGTAACCAAAAAAGAGTATTGTATATTTGAGATTCTTCAAAGTAGCCACACTTTGCCTCGATGACAGCTTTGCACACTCTTGGCATTCTCTCAAACAGCTTCATGAGGTAGTTACCTGGAAAGCATTTCAATTAACAGGTCTGCCTTGTTAAAAGTGAATTTGTGGAATTTCTTTCCTTCTTAATGCATTTGAGCCAGTCAGTTGTGTTTTTACAAGGTATGGGTGGTATACAGAAGATAGCCCTATTTGGTAAAATACCAAGTTCAGATTATGGCAAGAACAGCTCAAATAGCTCAAATAGATAAACTACAGTCCATCATTACTTTAAGACATGAAGGTCAATCAATATGTAACATTTCAAGAACTTTGAAAGTTTCTTCAAGTGCAGTCGCAAAAACCATCAAGCGCTATGATTAAACGGGATCTCATGAGGACCGCCACAAGAAAGGAAGACCCAGAGTTACCTATGCTGCATAGGATAACTGCACCTCAGATTGAAGCCCAAATAAATGCTTCACAGAGTTCAATTAAAAAGACACATCTCAACATCAACTGTTCAGAGGAGATTGTGAAATTGGAGTGCGCTCAATTCAAATAAACAATCGTAATATTAAACATTTATGATCATACATGTATCTTAATTCATTTAAAAGCTTAAATTCTTGTTATTCTAACTGCATTACCCGATTTACAATAGGCGTTACAGCAAAAGCATACCTTGCGATTGTTTGAGGATGGCGCCCCGCATCAACATATTTTTCAACCAGCACAGGCTTTATAAATCACAAATAGCGATTAAATAAATCACTTACTTTTGAAAATCTTCCTCTGTTTGCAATCCCAAGGGTCCCAGCTACAACATGAATGGTCGTTTTGTTAGATAAAATCCTTCTTTATATCCCAAAAAGTCAGTTTAGTTGGCGCCATCGATTTCAGTAATCCACTTGCAAACAAAGGAGTCCAAAAAGCTACCTCTAAACTTTGTTCAAACAAGTCAAACTACATTTCTATGTAATCCTCAGGTATCCTAAAATGTAAATAAACAAATGTTTCATTCGGAAAGAAGTATGTTCAATAGAAAAGTAAAATGAGTAAGGGCTCGTCCTCTTCGTCGCATGCCGACAGACTGATATTGTACCAGGACCCTTTTACAAAACCACAAAATTCTTGCTCGTTTTTGAAGAAACAAGCCTGAAACAATGAACAAAGACTGTTGACATCTAGTGGAAGCCATAGGAATTGCAATCTGGGAGCTGGAATTACATAGGACTCATAGCTTTCCATTATATGAGCCTGGGATCTCAACAAAAAATAAATCATTCTTGGTGGTTTTCTTTTGGATTTTTAGCCTGCCATATCAATTGTGTTATAGTCTCATACATTATTTTAACATTTCTACAAATCTCAACGTGTTTTCTATCCAATGCTACAAATTATATGCGTATCCTGGCTTCTGGGCCTGAGTAACAAGCAGCTTACATTGGGCATGTCAGTCAGGCGGAAATGGAGAAAAATAGACCCTATCCCTAAGAAGCTTTAGACCGGTGGAAATCTGTTGTTTGGTCTGATGAGTCCAAATTTGACATTTTTTGTTCTAAGCACCGTGTCTTTGTGAGACGCAGAGTAGGTGAACAGATGATCTCCGCATGTGTGGTTCACACTGCGAAGCATGGAGGAGGATGCGCTTTTCTGGTGACACTGTCTGTAATTTATTTAGAATTCAAGGCACACTTAACCAGCATGGCTACCATCACATTCTGCAGCGATACGCAATCCCATCTGGTGTGCGTTTAGTAGGACTATCATCTGTTTTTCAACAGGACAATGACCCAACACACCTCCAGGCTGTATAAGGGCTATTTGACCAAGAAGTATAGTGATTGAGTGCTGCATCAGATGACCTGGCCTCTACAATCACCGACCTCAACCCAATTGAGATGGTTTGGGATGAGTTGGACCTCAGAGTGAAGTAAAAGCAGCCAACAAGTGCTTAGTATATGTGGGAACTCCTTCAAGACCGTTGTAAAAGCATTCCAGGTGAAGCTGAGAGATTGCCAAGAATGTGCAAAGCTGTTATCAAGGCAAAGGGTGGCTACTTTGAAGAATCTCAAATATATTTTGATTTGTTTAACACTTTTTTGGTTACCACATGATTCCATATTTGTTATTTCACAGTTTTGATGTCTTCACGATTATTATACAATGTAGAAAATAGAAAAACATAAGGAAAAACCCTTGAATGAGTAGGTGTGTCCAAACGTTTAACTGGTAATGTGTGTGTATATATATTTGTATATTTTTTTTTACAGCATTCCCAATGTTATTTACATAGATTGTAAACTGTAGTGGGCCGAGTATCGAACCTTGGGGCACTCCTCTATGTAATACAAGGAACTCAGATTTGACCCCAGCTACCTTGAAGGCTTGAGTTGTGTCATTGAGATAATTATGAAACCATTGACAAGCATCAGTACCCAACCCTATCGAGGACAGCTTATTCAACAGAAGAATATGGTCTACACTACAGTATCAAAAGCTCTTGGTGTCAATAGCTAATAAGGCAGCAAGAACTTCTGTTTCTGTGAGTTGCCCAAAAGAAAAACCCTGACTACCATTTCCCAAGTCACGGGAGGTTGAATGATCATCCATCGAGGCAACTGGAGGCTGTACATGGGAAGAACAGTCAACTGACTGGCCAAGACCAGCATGACCACCATTACTTTCAAATAGGAAACCAGCTGAGATAAAATGCTGATTAAAAGCATCACAAATCTGAACTTTTTTTGTAACAATGCAGGAGCCTAAAACTACTTGCTTAGGCAGGGAAGTAGAGCAATTACCCCTCTTCAGTGAATTAACGGTTTTCCATTTAGAGGGATCACTAACAGTCTGTCATAGCACTAAGGAAGTAGTTGGATTTGGCCTGTTTAAACGAGGCAGTGCATCTATTTCTCAAATGCCTAAATAGCTGACAATCAGCTAACGAGTCAGCTTGTCTAATCTTGGCCCAGGCTGGATTTCTTATTAAAAAGTCTAAAGCCTTGTTCACATTGGCAGTCACTCAGAGGTGGGACCAAGTCATTGTTTTACAAGTCACAAGTAAGTCTCAAGTCTTCGCACTCAAGTCCCAAGTCAAAACAGACAAGTCTGAGTCAAGTCTCAAGTCAAGACCGTCAAGTATCAAGTCAAATCTCAAGTCTTAAACTTTGAGTTTCGAGTCCTAAACAAGTTATAATGTGCTCTTCGCCAAATGTAATACCATTACATATTTTTAACAAGAGTAATTGTTAGTATATTACATTTACGCAAATCATGAATGCTTTTAAAAATATCTATATATTTATTTCCTTCCAAATAAACGTTATATTTCCATGGAAATACCTGGGTAGCCATGAGAAAGACCCCCCCCCCCCCCATAGTGATCGACTATCAAGGATCGCTACGGGGCGCAATCGGACGATGTAGGCTTGTACACAATTGCTCAACCTTAACACACAGACACAAACACACACTCTCTCGCTCTCTGTGTGGTTACAGTAGGCTAATGTATGTCAATGGTTTTAGGAACAGCAGTAGCATCAGGCAGGATTTAGGCTACCAACTGCCTAGTCAGTTGTAGCTCAATCTTGGGTGCAATGATCACGTTCCCACACTGACTGATTGTGTGGAGGCTCATTGATTTAACGTTACGTTAGCCTACATGATACACTAGTAAAGTAATAAAATATATTGCTGTCTGCTATATTAGCCATGACCTACCGTTCTTTGTGCAGCTTCAAATGTCGAACAAAGTTGGAAATTGTTGCGCCTCCGTCTGCCATTTTCTTCCCGCATGTTTTGCAAGTTGCAATCCATTTTTTGTTGATACAGCGTCGTCTTTATATCCGAAAATAATAATTTTGGGTATCATTTTTCATCTTTCCAAGGGCTCCATCTGAATTAATCCGCCGACGTTCCTCTACACTGCCACGCACAACTTTTTCTCAGCTGGCACAATTTGATCGGCTGCTGTCCGATTCAAACTTTAATCTGTTAAATGAAGAGTTGATGCGCTGCACACTTTTTTTAATAGCACAATTTTTTATATTTGGGCTTGGGGATGGTATCAAGTCAGGTCGAGTCATAAGGCTCAAGTCGAAGTCACGTCACGATTCATTGGTCAACTCAAAGTCGAGTTGCAAGTCATCATATTTGTGACTCGAGTCTGACTCGAGTCCAAGTCATGTGACTCGAGTCCACACCTCTGCAGTGAGTACAGCCAAAAACCACATAGAATCAGATATTTTAAGCCAAATTGCAAACCACCTTTGTAGGTAGTTTGAAGTCAGATCCAAATCTGAATACTGGCCATGCAACTTGTATCTGAATGTTCAAATCTGATTTATTTGCCCTGAAGAGGTTTTTAGACTTATTTGTCATATCTTGTTGCTTGCTATCTACTCTGTTGACAGCTTGACAAGAACATGTGGTAGCTAATTAGCTTATTAATGGTTTAACTGGTGGCAGCGAAGTCAGACGCAGGAGAGCAGAACTGGTTAATAACCGGAGCAGTTTAATATATATATATATAACCACCGGCATCCAGAATAATAAAGAATGGGTACAAAACCCGTCACACACCAGACAACAATATGCACAAGCACTTACAACAAACAATACTACACAAAGACATGGGGGGAACAGAAAGATAAATACACAACACGCAATGAAGGAATGAAAACCAGGTGTGTGTGAAAACAAGACAAAACAAATGGAAAATGAAAAATGGATCGGCGATGGCTAGAAGACCGGTAACGCCGACCGCCGAACACCGCCCGAAAAGGAGAGGAACCGACTTCGGTAGAAGTCGTGACATCTGCAGCTGCCACCACGACCCCAATTTTCTGCGACTTACGTTCCATCCCTGCAGTACAGTTGATAACCATTGCTATAAATGCAAAACATCCAATCTTAGAAGGCCTAGAAGGCCAGCATCCCGGAGTCGCCTCTTCGCTGCTAAGGTTGAGATGGGTGTTTTGCGGGTACTATTTGATGAAGCTGCCTGTTGAGAACTTGTGAGGCGTCTGTTTCTCAAACTAGACACTCTTATGTACTCTTGCTCAGTTGTGCACCCCACTCCTCCTTCTATTCTGGTTAGAGCCCGTTTGCGCTGTTCTGTGAAGGGATCTTCAGTTTCTTGGCAATTTCTCACATGGAATAGCCTTCATTTCTCAGAACAAGAATAGACTGACTTGTTTCAGAAGAAAGGTATTTGTTTCTGGCCATTTTCAGCCTGTAATCAATCACACAAATGCTGGTGCTCCAGATACTCAACTAGTCTACAGAATGCCAGTTTTATAGCTTCTTTAATCAGGACCACAGTTTTCAGCTGGGCTAACAAAGTTGCAAAAGGGTTTTCTAATGATCAATTAGCCTTTTAAAATGCTAAACTTTAATTAGCTAACACAACGTGCCATTGGAACACAGGAGTGATGGTTACTGATAATGGGCCTCTGTACGCCTATGTAGATATTCCATTAAAAATCAGCCGTTTCCAGCTACAATAGTCATTTACAACATTAACAATGTCTACACTGTATTTCTGATCAATTTTATGTTATTTTCATGGACAAAAAATGTGTTTTTCTTTCAAAAACAAGTACATTTCTAAGTGACCCCAAACTTTTGAACGGTAGTGTATATCTCTTGTTGGCCTATCCCTCTGCACTGGTACAGATCTACTACTGACACCACTCCTCTCAGGAACCCTCCCCCTTGACCCATCTTCCTCTACTTTCTTCACTGCCTCAGCATATGACAACTTCTGCACTACTCTAACCCTGGAAACCTCAACCTGCCGCTCTTGCACGGGACATTTCTGATTCCCAGCCCCATGGGCATCCTTACAATTGACACATACCACTACTTTCCCCAATGCTACCTTTGCCTAATGACCTTCTGCACACTTCTCACACCTAGGAACCTCCCTCCTACACACAGCTGCCACATGCCCATAACCTGTCACAAAGTAATGTATTCGGCACAAAAGCTTGTACAGGATAACTTAAATATCCTAACATCACTTTGTCGGGCAAAGACTCAACATCAAAACTCAAAAGAACAAACAATGACACTTATGTTTCACCACTCACGCCACCCTGGGTGCGTCACACCAAACGACGACCATCACAAACACCGGAAGTCTTTCCCTTCAGTTGGTCAACTTTTACATTTACTTCTACCCTAGTAATCCCTCCTTTCAATGGCGTCCTTTTCCTGAGAGCAAAACAATTCACATTTCTTGCCCCCATTCATTTATCGCGGAACGCCTTCTCCCTCTAACCAGCAGAAACACAAACAATTATCACCAGACCACTTCTGGTTACCCTCACCGATTCCACAGCACCCAACTCTGCTTTCACCCACCCTGAAACCACAAATGGATCAGCCAAAAGGCAAGGGTCCACTTTTTTCCCAAAACTTTACTCCTACTGTCACATACTTATCTTTATCCTGACCCTCGGTGCAAGCCTCGGACTACGAGAACTTTAACACACCTACCACCTCCGATACTTTGGCCTCATTCACTTCCATTTCTCTTCCTGTCTTCAGCTCACTCTACTTACACTTTCTACCATTCTTCTTTAACAAACCATCTCCCTTTTCCCTGCCCTTTTTAACCGACTCAAGCTCACCCTCTTCCTCCCTCTCTCTTTTAGACCTCCTCTGCCTCTCTTTTTCCCTCCATTCCTTCTCCATATTCCAAGTATACGTCTCCTTATGATAATACTGTAGTTCTCCTGATATGTATCTTGTTCTTGCCTTCTCGAGGGACGCCATTTAACTGGCTGTCACAATCTCTGTACCCTCGGGATGTAGCGCTCAACAGTGCATCCCAATTATAAAGCAGCTGCTTTGTCTTGATGTCCTTCTTTATCAAAAGCTACCACACCGCTTTTCCATTTCAAACAAGTGCGCTCTTCCAATTACCATCCACCGTCTTGCTTCATCTGGTTTGGAGGAAGATGTTTAGGGGTGGGTGTGCTGTTTGTTGACTTTTTTTCTCCGCTCATACGGAGAAATTAAAGGGTATACTCATACCGAGTATTAAAGGGCCAGGCACAATTTTTTAAATTCTGAATTATTAGCACCCATACTTCTCGTGGTTATGAACAGACGTCAGTTCAACCTCTAGTTTTGATTTCCATTTGGTTGTAAGTCAACTGACCTGAATTCAACGTGAAATCAACAAAAAATGCACCATGTCATTGGATTTAGGTTAACATTTGGGTAAAACACTTTTTTTCAAATCAAATCAGTTTTGCAGTTATCACATTCAACCAGTTTTTGCCCAGTGGGTGGAAACTCGATAAAAATGAGCACTGACTGGGAAGAATTCGTTTTGAACGGTCATCTATGTCGGAATTCCAAGTCGGAAACTCGAGAAACCTATTTGTAGAGCTTTGACTTTCCAACCTAAAGATCACTGACATTATAATTTGACCTAGGTTTTTCAGTCCTCAGTTGTCTTGAACTCATCATTAGTATATAGTTTGGCATTGTTTGTAGTGTTAATATACTAACATGTAGTTGCTCAGTTGACCAAACCAATGTTGTAGCCATATTTATGTCAAGCTAAGTACTCAAGTCAAGCATTGCAGTTATCATCACCAAGCATATTTTGTTATGTGTCACTTGCATTTGGTTAACTTCTGAATTTGGCCACTAGGAAGCAGGCAAACATAACTGTCTTTGAGAGCTGGAAGTCATACCTGACATAGCTGACCAATGTGAAGGAGGCTGCTTTGGTCTGTGAGCTCAGGCTTCGTTGGGTCCTCCGAGCTGAGGTAGTCTAAATCCTGCCTGTCTGAAAGGCACCGTCTTTGTGTATGAAGACTGTCCACTTCGACAATCTCAAAATCTTTTTCCTGATTCTCTTCATCCCTACTATTGATCCGCTGGAATGAGGGTGAGGCCTGTCTGACACGGTTGACCTGTGTGACACACACACACACACACACACACACACACACACACACACACACACACACACACACACACACACACACACACACCTGGTGAGAGGAGTAGGAAGACAGCTCAGAGTTCCATCAGACATCACTCAAAGTTCCAACAATCGATTTTGCGTTGCTTTCTCTCTTCTTCTCCATCGCTGCTCCTCACTTTGGTCTCCAAGCAATTAGCCAACTAGCATTCCACTGAGTGCACAGTGCTACATGTTTCCCTCCTCTCTCTCCCTCTTTTCTTGATCAATTCCTTTATCCCTCTCTGGAAAGTGCTTGGTGGCTTTGGCTGTCCGACACCCATAACCGAAGGTGTTTTAAAACCAACACTAATACCCTTTGTTGTTCTGCAAAGGGCTGTTGTAGGGAGACAGCAATGGATTTGTGTCTGTGTGTGCATGTCTGAGTGGGGATGTGTGTCTGTGTGTGTGTGTGTGTGTGTGTGTGTGTGTGTGTGTGTGTGTGTGTGTGTGTGTGTGTGTGTGTGTGTGTGTGTGTGTGTGTGTGTGTGTGTGTGTGTGTTTGTGTGTGTGTGAGAGAGAGAAAAGGAGTTTTTACTGTGTTTGTGTGTGTGTGTACTCGTGCACGCATGCACTCTGTATATGTCTGTGGGGATGTGTGTGTGTTTGTGTGCTTCTTTACTTCACAGTCTTAAAGAACATTCATCAACCCCGAGGGTAGCCTTCTCTGTTCCCATAGTGAGAGGCTTTTTGCATCCTTCTGCTGATCTGGCAGGCTGCAGTACGCAATCACAGCTTTAGAGTGCTGAGCTTTGTGTGTGTGTTTGTGACTGTGTGTACTTTCACAGTCTATATCCATCAGGACTTCAGTGCAATGGTTTCCCTATGGATCTATAGCCAACACAAAGCCTTACAGTCAGTTAACTGGCTTATGATTGTCCATTCTTTCCTCAATAGCTTGCTCTATGGGTAATGGTCTTCTTCAGTTCTGGTGGACAAAAGCTATGTTCTGATGTTTGAAAATGTACCATAAGCACAGGGCTGGAATTATGCATTTGGGGTCCCGGGGCACCTACCTCCAGGGGGCCCCCCCAAACAGATTTTTGGGAAAATAGCTTCCTGCATTTCAACACATTTTGCCATGGGGCCGAGAGAAGGATTTGCATTTTTTAATGCTATTCTACAATTTTTTCATAAGGCTGAAAGCTCATTTTGCCGTTTAAAGCAAATTTCCTGATATTCTACACATTTTGACATAGGGATGAGAGTACATGCCTGGTATTGTTCCAAATACCAGAAAAACTTTGGTTAGTGTGCAAGCTATAATCCATAATAACTATACAGTATCAAGTGTTTAAGTGCACTGAACTCTTCTCTAACTATTCCTTTGCCTCCCAGTCCCAGCCAAAAAGAATAAATCAATGAAATGGTTTCCACACGAATGTACAGTAAACAGCTCCCTGCTGTCTTTCTGCATGCGGTGACCTGCGAATAGGGGAGCACAGACGTGCTGCCTGTGTGGCAATAAGCCACGCAGAGACTCGCTTGTCACAGTGCCAGCGACTGCGCTTGTGTAGAAACACAATATGGTCATCTTGGCTGGGCGCTCAGATAGACGGAGGTGGGGAAACAAGGAGGTGGGGAAACAACTTTGCCAGCCAAGTTGTGTCATTCTTTAAAAAACATTTTTTCGCTCTCTCTTTCTCTACTCTCAGGCCATTCTCTGCAGGGAGCCGTGTGAGGAAGGAAATAGTCTTTCTGGACTGATAGGAAGGAGTGATCAAATGCACAGTGTTCTCAAAAACAATCCAACATTGTGACATTATTGTGTTGTTTGATTTTTCAAGTTCTCAGATTGATAATGTATTTATTCCATTTCCCTTTTATATCCTACAAAGATTTTACTGTTTTATAAAGGAAACTTCTGGGAAAGATGAATCCATTAAGTAATCGTTGCATAATATATATTTTTCCCAGCAGTGTGGAATTGAAGCTGTGTCTTGTATAACAAATGGAAGCCATTATCTCTTTTACATAATAGCGACATTAATAGAACTGATAACAGCTTTATCATCACCTTGATCTGTCACCCCTCTTTTCCCTGGAATAATGGCAGCTAATAGCATCTCTTTCCACAGAAAATGTTCTGATTAATATAGAATTGACATATCTGCCAGCCCTCCATAACGAATTGACATCATTAACTATACTGGAAAGTGAGTAACTAGAGACAAACCATTCAGAACACAATATTATGTTCCCACAATATGTTCCCATCAACACTGCTCTTTTATTCTGGTAATGATACACAGTGCTATTGGCATATATTATCATACGTCATTGTAATATATTTCTACACACTAGCACTTACCCTATATCGTCTACAATGTCAAAGGACATCTTAAAAAAAATACTAAACACCAATCACTGTGTAGGGCAACTGCCGTGTTTATATATACACAGCAATGGCTTTAAGCAGTAACACACAACCACCTCTATTTCTGTTTCTCACGGAACACTGAACACACCATGGAAGTTCTTTGTTCTTACATGAACAGTAGAGGATTTTCATGTATTACATTATCACTGACCACTGCCTTCCGTTGCAAAACTTTGGTTTAAGGTCTAATGTTTATGAAGTACACTTTACTTTAAGCCTGAGTGACAGGGTTAAAGCCCCATCTAACTAATAACCAATTGGTAACTGATTATTCCAACCCTACACATACACATTGTACTCACCAAGAGGTTGTAACGCAAGGCTTTGAGTATCTCCATATTCTTCAGTGATTCTCCAATGAAAATGTCTCCCTGTATGAACATTTATTCCCTTCTCAGGTAATCAGGTAGGTAACCTAGCCTAGTGGTTAAGAGCATTGGGCCAGTAACTGAAAGGTTGCTGGTTCAAATCCCAGAGCTAAATAGGTGAAATATCTGTCAATGTGCCCTTGCTCCTCCTGTAAGTCACTCTGGAAAAGAGTGTCTGCTAAATGTAATTACACCTTCACCTGGACACACCTGTTCCCTCCCCCTCTTTTGCTCTGATGAGGGTGGTTAGAAGGTGTGGAATATTGCTAAGTGACATCTCATTTCTCAAGGTACTCAATAGGGCAACAGCAGTTTTGAATGATGGTTTGAGCACAATTGATAGTTTCCTGTATGTCATTGATATGTTTGATTGCAAGTATGTGTGCGTGCGCACATGTAAGTTTCTAGGCCTACTACAGTTCATGCATGTTAGAGGGAAGGAATTAATCGAATATGATCATCAGGAGCTGCTGAACTTCACTTTTACTTCAGAGTTTGATCTGACTGATTTGTAGTATCTTATGCCACAGGGAAATCAGGAACCAATATACTCAATCAGTTAGGAAAGCTAAGGCTAGCTTTTTCAAACAGAAATTTGCTTCCTGTAGCACTAATTCCAAAACGTTTTGGGACACTGTAAAGTCCATAGAGAATAAGAGCACCTCCTCCTAGCTGCCGACTACACTGAGGATAGGAAACACTGTCACCACCGATAAATCTACGATAATCAATCATTTCAATAAGCATTTTTCCACGGCTGGCCATGCTTTCCACCTGGCTACCCCTACCCTGGCCAACATCTCAGCACCCCCTGCAACAACTTGCCCAACCACCCCGCTTCTCCTTCACCCAAATCCAGACAGCTGATGTTCTGAAAGAACTGCAAAATCTGGATCCCTACAAATCAGCTCAGCTAGACAATCTGGACCCTCTCTTCCTAAAATTATCCGCTGAAATTGTTGCTACCCCTATTACTAGTATTGTCTGAGATACCCATAGACTGGAAAGCTCCCGTGGGCCTCTTCAAAGGGGGAGACACTAGAACCAAACTGTTATAGACCTATATCCATTCTGCCCTGCCTTTCTGAAATCTTCAAAACCCAAGTTAACAAACAGATCACCGACCATTTTGAATCCCACCGTACCTTCTCCGCTATGTAATCTGGTTTTGGAGCTGGTCATGGGGGCCCCTCAGCCACGCTCAAGGTCCTAAACGATATCATAACCGCCATCTTCATCAACCTGGATTTTGACTCTGTCAATTACCACATTCTTATTTTTACCCCTTTTCATAGTAGTTACAGTCTTGTCTCATCACTGAAACTCCTGTACAGACTCAGGAGAGGCGAAGGTCAAGAGCCATGCGTCCTTCGAAACACAACCCAACCTAGCCGCACTGCTTCTTGACACAATGCACATCCAACCTGTAAGCCAGCCGCACCAATGTGTCAGTAGAAACACGGTACACCTGGCAACCTGATCAGCATGCACTGAGCCCGGCCCACCACAGGAGTCACTAGTGCACAATGAGACAAGGATATCCCTGCCAGCCAAACCTTCCCAACCCGGACGACGATGGGCCAATTGTGCGTCACCCCATGTACCTCCCGGTCGCGGCCGGCTGCGACAGAGCGTGCGCTCGAACCCAGAATCTCTAATGGCACAGCTAGCACTGCAAGGCAGTGCCTTAGACCACTGCACCACCACATTCTTATTGGCAGACTCAATAGCCTTGGCTTCACAAAGAACTGCCTCACCTGGTTCACCAAATACTTCTCAGATAGAGTTCAGTGTGTCAAATCGGAGGGCCTGTTGTCTGGACCTCTGGAAGTCTCTATGGGCGTGCCACAAGGTTCAATTCTCGGGTCGACTCTTTTCTCTATACATATCAATGATGCCGCTCTTGCTGCTGGTGATTCTCTGATCCACCTCTATGCAGACGATACCATTCTGTATACATCGGGCCCTTCTTTGGACACTGTGCTAACAAACCTCCAAACGAGCTTCAACGCCATACAACACTCCTTCCATGGCCTCCAACTTCTTTTAAATGCTAGTAAAACTAAGGGCACGCTCTTCAACCGATCGCTGCCCGCACCCTCCCGCCCGACTAGCATCACTACTCTGGACGGTTCTGACCTGTACTTCCAGGGCCGACAGAGATGGCCGCCTAGCTTCGTGTTCCTAGGAAACTATGCAGTATTTTGTTTTTGTACGTGTTATTTCTTACATTGGTATCTTAGGTTTCATTACATACAGTCGGGAGGAACTACTGAATATAAGAGCAACGTCAACTCACCATCATTACGACCAGGAATATGACTTTCCCGAAGCGGGTCCTGTGTTCTGCCTTCCACCCAGGACAATGGATCGGATCCCAGCCTGCGAGCCAAAACAATGGCGTCGTAAAAGGGGCAAACGAAGCGGTCTTCTGGTCAGGCTCCGGAGACGGGCACATTACGCACCACTCCCTAGCATACTACTTGCCAATGTCCAGTCTCTTGACAACAAGGTTGATGAAATCCGAGCAAGGGTAGCATTCCAGAGAGACATCAGAGACTGTAACGTTCTTTGCTTCACGGAAACATGGCTCACTCGAGAGGCTCTGTCGGAGTCGGTGCAGCCAGCTGGTTTCTTCACGCATCGTGCCGACAGAAACAAGCATCTTTCTGGTAAGAAGAGGGGCGGGGGGGTATGCCTTATGATTAACGAGACGTGGTGTGATCATAACAACATACAGGAATTCAAGTCCTTCTGTTCACCTGACTTAGAATTCTTCACAATCAAATGTCGACCGCACTATCTACCAAGGGAATTCTCTTCGATTATAATCACAGCCATATATATTCCCCCCCAAGCAGACACATTTATGGCCCTGAACTAACCACATATCCTGAAGCTGCATTCATTGTAGCTGGGGATTTCAACAAGGCTAATCTGAAAACAAGACTCCCTAAATTCTATCAGCATATCGATTGTGCAACCAGGGCTGGTAAAACCCTTGATCATTGTTATTCTAACTTCCGCGACGCATATAAGGCCCTCCACCCGCCCTCCTTTCAGAAAAGCTGACCACGACTCCACTTCGTTGCTTCCAGCCTACAGACAGAGACTAAAACAAGAAGCTCCCGCGCTCAGGTCTGTTCAACGCTGATCCGACCAATCTGATTCCACGCTTCAAGACTGCTTCGATCACGTGGATTGGTATATTTTCCGCATTGAGTCCAACAACAACATTGACGAATACGCTGATTCGGTGAGCGAGTTCATTAGAAAGTGCTTTGACAATGTTATACCCACAGCAACGATTTAAACATTCCCAAACTAGAAACCGTGGATTGATGGCAGCATTCGCGCAAAACTGAAAGCGCGAACCACTGCTTTTAACCAGAGCAAGGTGACCAGAAACATGACCGAATACAAACAGTGTAGGTATTCCCTCCGCAAGTCAATCAAACAAGCTAAGCGTCAGTATAGAGACAAAGTAGAGTCGTAATTCAACGGCTCAGACACAAGAGGTATGTGGCAGGGTCTACAGTCAATCACGGATTACAAAAAGAAAACCAGCCCCGTCGCGGACCAGGATGTCTTGCTCCCAGACAGACTAAATAACTTTTTTGCTCGCTTTGAGGACAATACAGTGCCACTGACACGGCCTGCTACCAAAACCTGCGGACTCTCCTTCACTGCAGCCGATGTGAGTAAAACATTTAAACGTGTTAACCCTCGCAAGGCTGCAGGTCCAGACGGCATCCCAAGCCGCGTCCTCAGAGCATGCGCAGACCAGCTGGCTGGTGTGTTTACGGACATATTAAATCAATCCTTATCCCAGTCTGCTGTTCCCAAATGCTTTAAGAGGGCCACCATTGTTCCTGTTCCCAAGAAAGCTAAGGTAACTGAGCTAAATGACTACCGCCCCGTAGCACTCACTTCCATTATCATGAAGTGCTTTGAGAGACTAGTCAAGGACCATATCACCTCCACCCTAACTGACACCCTAGACCCACTCCTATTTGCTTACCGCCCCAATAGGTCCACAGACAACGCAATCGCAACCACACTGCACACTGCCCTAATCCATCTGGACAAGAGGAATACCTATGTGAGAATGCTGTTCATCGACTACAGCTCAGCATTTAACACCATAACACCCTCCAAACTCGTCAGCAAGCTCGAGACCCTGGGTCTCGACACCGCCCTGTGCAACTGGGTACTGGATTTCCTGACGGGCCGCCCCCAGGTGGTGAGGGTAGGTAACAACAACTCCACCCCGCTGATCCTCAACACTGGGGCCCCACAGGGGTGCGTTCTGAGCCCTCTCCTGTACTCACTGTTCACCCACGACTCCAACTCAATCATCAAGTTTGCGGACGACACTACAGTGGCAGGCTTGATTACCAACAACGATGAGACGGCCTACAGGGAGGAGGTGAGGGCCCCCGGAGTGTGGTGTCAGGAAAATAACCTCACACTCAACGTCAAAAAAACAAAGGAGATGATTGTGGACTTCAGGAAACAGCAGAGGGAGCACCCCCTATCCACATCGACGGGACAGTAGTGGAGAGGGTAGTAAGTTTTAAGTTCCTCGGCGTACACATCACGGACAAACTGAATTGGTCCACCCACACAGACAACGTTGTGAAGAAGGCGCAGCAGGGCCTCTTCAACCTCAGGAGGCTGAAGAAATTTGGCATGTCACCAAAAGCACTCACAAACTTCTACAGATGCACAATCGAGAGCATCCTGTCGGGCTGTATCACCGCCTGGTACGGCAACTGCTCCGCCCACAACCGTAAGGCTCTCCAGAGGGTAGTGAGGTCTGCACAACGCATCACCGGGGGCAAACTACCTGCCCTCCAGGACACCTACACCACCCGATGTCACAGGAAGGCCATAAAGATCATCAAGGACAACAACCACCTGAGCCACTGCCTGTTCACCCCGCTATCATCCAGAAGGCGAGGTCAGTACAGGTGCATCAAAGCAGGGACCGAGAGACTGAAAAACAGCTTCTATCTCAAGGCCATCAGACTGTTAAACAGCCACCACTAATATTGAGTGGCTGCTGCCAACATACTGACTCAACTCCAGCCACTTTAATAATGGAAATTGATGGAAATTGATGTAAAAATGTATGACTAGCACTTTAAACAATGGCACTTAATATGATATACAAGAGAAATACCTATGTGAGAATGCTGTTCATCGACTACAGCTCAGCATTTATCCCCATAGTACCCTACATTACTCATCTCATATGTATATGTATATACTGTACTCTATATCATCTACTGCATACATGTATCACTAGCCACTTTAAACTATGCCACTTTGTTTACATACCCCATATTACTCATCTCATATGTATTTACTGTACTCGATACCATCCACTGCATCTTGCCTATGCCGTTCTGTACCATCACTCATTCATATATCTTTATTTACATATTCTTTATCCCCTTACACTTGTGTGTATAAGGTAGTAGTTGTGGAATTGTTAGGTTAGATTACTCGTCGGTTGTTACTGCATTGTTGGAACTAGAAGCACAAGCATTTCGCTACACATTTCGCTGCACGACATACATGAGGGTTGGGTTTGATTTACAATCATGCCCACTTGCCCACTAACACAGGATTGTAACAACTAGGGAGAATTTTAATGCCCTTAGAAACGTACGCTCTGTCCAGTCATAGCAGCAAACCTCTAGACCCCTCAAACTCAACTCTGGACCTAGAAGCCAGTTCCACTGTATTTTTTCATTGTTCCCCTCTAATCAGGGACTGATTTAGACCTGGGACACCAGCTGTGTGCAATTAATTATCAGGTAGAACAGAAAACCAGCAGGTTCCGGACCTCGTAGGGTAAGAGTTTAATACCCTTGCTCTAGACAGTCAAGGCAGACCTGCCCATTACACAGACCCACTGGGTACACACTGGTTGAATCAACATTGTTTCCAAATAATTTCAATGAAATTACGTTGAGCCAACGTGGAATTGACGTCTGTGCCCAGTGGGGAACCTTGGAATCTGACTTGATTACGTAAGACAATACAAAACGAGTCCTGAAAAGATGGACACTTGCATCCCAACTGCCACTTGTCAATACCCAGTTTACACTCTTTGGACTTAGGCTCCCCTGGAAAAATGCTTAGATGATTTCAATGGAATTTCAATGGATTTCAATGGAAGGAAAATCCCTGACTTCATTGACAATCACAGAGATGGAACGTAGCTAGCTAGCTAGTGATTTTGGGCACAGATAAACAGTGTGTAGCCGCTTGTGCTTTATTTATGATAGTTTGACAGCTTGCTGATGATGAAGTTGTTGACATGTTCTCAGAAATCAGTCCTGCACGCAGCCAGCAGCAGATGACTCCATACTGTCTGCAGTGCACTGATTCATTTTTTCATGCACATTTTTTTGGGAGAAATACTGCACCAAACTCCTTAGCTAGATGTAAAATTGCATGACTAAGCTGACTCCATACTGTCTGCAGTGCACTGATTCATTTTTTCATGCACATTTTTTGGGGAGAAATACTGCACCAAACTCCTTAGCTAGATGTAAAATTGCATGACTAAGAAATAATCATTGTCAAAATTCATCACAGATTTATTGATTTATCTTATGTTAAATCTGACTATTTTGAAGAAGTGTAGTGACTATGTGGTTGCTACCATGACTCAAGAGGGACAAACAGCAGTAACTGCCAGGGTATGATAAAGCGAACATTACACACCCCAAAGACTCACATTTTCTTAATGAGCCACAGAAAAACACATGCAGAATCGGTTAGTTCAGCCGCTCTTTATTATATGTAGAATCATCTAAATTATGTTGCCACGAGCAGCACTGCAGATATTGCGATGAGCAAGTTGCAAGACTTAGCGCTCACACAGTCACACACAGTATCTGCACATGTGCAAGGATTAGTTCGCTTCACACTGTCAGAGCATTAGCTTCATGTTTCAACACTCTTAGTTGTTGCGGAATATGACCCACAATACTGTTTACTTTGTGCAGCTATGTCATGTAGCGGAGTCTACTTTTAAATGTCCTTGAGAAAATGCAGAAATAGACTTGTCATGTGTATTTTTATAAGAAGTAGGCCAACTCTTGTTTGTCCCTCAAACTCAAGTGCTTTTTGTAAGACCTTGAGAAAATGGGAACTTTCCCACTAAAAACATAAAGTAGACAGAAGAGTTCAAGATAGAGATCAAAAGGCATTTTCTTTCAGTCAACACTTGAAGCATTTTTTATTTATTCAGAAAAGTGTTTTTCTAATTTCAATAAACATTTTACCAGATGCTTTTATCCAGTGCAACTTGGGTTAAGTGCCTTGCTCAAGGGCACATCAACTGATTTTCACCTGGTCAGCTCAGGGATTCAAACAGAAACTTTTCAGTTACTGGCCTAATGCTCTTAACCACTAGGCTACCTCAAATACCATCTGATGAAACTTGAGGCAAGTGCTAGGACTGGCTTCTCTAGGGGCTGAGAATCTCTGGGATCTGGGGATGTGGAGGATGATGATGAAACATAACACTACTACAGGAAAAACACAACTAAACCCAATAAACAGTCAAAACTTAAACTATGCATTTTCTGTATACCAGTTGTGTCTGCAAAACAACATCCAGAGTCAAAGTCTGGCAGTGGATGCTGCTGAGGGGGGGACAGCACATGGAAAACATGTGATTCCAGCCATTACCATGAGCCTGTCCTCCCCAATTAAGGTGCCACCAACCTCCTGCGAAGTCTGGGTATATGAGAAAAGAGCTAGAGGTACTGGCATGTTTTTTTTCCCCTATACTGAAAACATCAGTGATTTTACTGTATAATTAGTGGGACTTGAGGGGTTGTGAAGCATTTGGCCCTTGTTTCATGAAATTAGGTTTTCAGTTTGATGGCAAAGTGCCATCATTGCAAATGGCTGCTCTTGAGGCCAGAAGCAAAATCTCAGCTAGATGAATGGGAAGTCACGGTCATAAATTATTTCAAAAGACAGAATAGAGGCATACATGGGAGGGGAGATAGCAATTGCAGATAAGATCACATTCAGACAAATGTACAAAATAATTATATATTTTTTTGCTGAGCAGGCATTGAAATTTAGGACAGCCCACACATTTTTGTCTATTAAATTAAAAAGTTATTAAACTAGGACAGTGAGATTACAGGACTTTAATAATAATACCAAGGATATTCATAATTATTACATACTGTAGTCATAATTTTAATACAGAATTTGCCATTAGTTCAAGTGTTGTTACAACACATCCTTTTTTATAGTACATCTGCTTCAGGGCATTTATTTGTGCTCTTCTTGTGCTCATCCTTAATATTATCATCATCGTTCTTATTATCATACTTACTCTAATGGTTCTTGTCAGAGTTGCAACTTTTTCCCAGTTTTAGGCTCGCTATCGAACATTTACTGGTAATTAAACATTAACGAACTGTTGTGAGACCTGCATTGAGTGAGTAATTGATTGTGATGGATGCGTTTGTGAGCATGTGTGTGTGGCTTGCTGCTGGTTGGGTGAGCGGGCAATGTGGAGCAGGCAGTTGCTGTTTCTGTGACTATGAAGCTGTAGTTACTCTTTAAGCCTGTGGATGGGGGTGGTACTCTTCCTCTCTGTGAAAAGACTTCCTGGTAACCTCACAGTTTATTTATTTTATTTTTTATTTAACCTTTATTTAACTAGGCAAGTCAGTTAAGAACAAATTCTTGTTTACAATGACGGCCTACAGTTGAAGCTGCAGGGTATTCAGTCAGAGCTGCCAAAGGAAAGGGTTATGGACCACAGGGTGTTCAAAAGCTACAGGTAGGGGCTCTTATGGATTAAGCTTTAATGTGTGCTGCAGAGTTAAGGAGTAAGTCGATGACCAACAATGCCAGTGTAACAGAGGCCCAGTGCAGTCAAAATGCAGTTTTTCCTGTGTTGTAAAATCAGCTGCCAAAACCAACACTGTAAAAGTTTGTTCCTGATACAGTAGTTGCTGGTTGAAAATACAATCTACACAGGACCTTCTAATCAGCAGGTTTGCATGGGTGTAATTTCAGCTTTCCATTGTGACATCACCATGCGGTAAATTGATTAATAGAGCAATAACAAAGAGAGTTCCAAATATTTCTGCCAATAACAGCTAGTTTTCAGTTTCCCCCTCCCACTCAGATCACCCAGACAGTCAGAAAAATTCTTGCAATGTTTTTTCTTCCTAAAAAGCTATTTTTGCCCATTTGAATAAAAATCTATAAAGAAAATTGTCACAGGGGTCAAATACAACAGGTGTAAACTTTACTGTGAAATGCTTACTTACAAGCCCTTTCCGAACAATGCAGGGTTACAAAGTAACACAATAACATAACAAGGCTATATACAAGGAGTACCGGTACTGAGTAAATGTGCTGGGATACGAGGTGGTTGAGGTAATTAAGGTAATATGTACAAGTACAGTGGCTTGCGAAAGTATTCACCCCCCTTCACATTTTTCATGCTTTGTAGCCTTACATCCTGGAATAAAAATTGATTTTCACAACATGCTTACCACTTTGAAGATGCAAAATATTTTTATTGTGAAACAAACAAGAAATAAGACAAAAAACTGGACACTTTAGCATGCATAACTCTTAACCCCCCCAAAGCCAATACTTTGTAGAGCCACCTTTTGCAGCAATTACAGCTGCAAGTCTCTTGGGGTATGTCTCAATAAGCTTGGCAAATCTAGCCACTGGGATTTTTGCCCATTCTTCAATGCAAAACTGCTCCAGCTCCTTCAAGTTGGATGGGTTCTGCTGGTGTACAGCAATCTTTAAGTCATACCACAGATTCTCAATTGGATTGAGGTCTGGGCTTTGACTAGTCCATTCCAGTACATTTAAATGTTTCCCCTTAAACCACTCGAGTGTTGCTTTAGCAGTATTCTTAGGGTCATTGTCCTGCTGGAAGGAGAACCTCCGTCCCAGTCTCAAATCTCTGGAAGACTGAAACAGGTTTTCCGCAAGAATTTCCCTGTATTTAGTGCCATCCATCATTCCTTCAATTCTGACCAGTTTCCCAGTCCCTGCCAATGAAACACATCCCCACAGCATGATGTTGCCACCACCATGCTTCACTGTGGGGATGGTATTCTCGGGGTGATGTGAGTTGTTCGGTTTGCACGAGACATAGCAATTTCCTTGATGGCCAAAAAGCTAAAGTTTTGTCTCATTTGACCAGAGTACCTTCATTCATGTGTTTGGGGGGTCTCCCACATGCCTTTTGGCGAACACCAAACACGTTTGCTTATTTGTTTCCATAAGCAATGGCTTTTTTCTGGCCACTCTTCCCGTAAAGCACAGCTCTGTGGAGTGTATAGGTTAGTGGTCCTATGGACAGATATTCCAATCTCTGCTGTGGAGCTTTGTAGCTCATTCACGGTTATCTTTGGTCTCTTTGTTGCCTCTCTGATTAATGCCCTCCTTGCCTGGTCCGTGAGTTTTAGTGGGCAGGTTTGTTGTGGGGCCATATTCTTTCCATTTTTTAATAATGGATTAAATGGTGCTGCTCCGGGGGACTGGGATGTTCAAAGTTTCAGATATTTTTTTATAACCCTGATCTGTATTACTCCACAACTTTGTCCTTGACCTGTTTGGAGAGCTTCTTGGTCTTCATGGTGCCACTTGCTTGGTTGTGCCCCTTGCTTAGTGGTGTTGCAGACTCTGGGGCCTTTCAGAACAGGTGTATATATACTGAGATCATGTGACAGATCATGTGACACTTAGATTGCACACAGGTGGACTTTATTTAACTAATCAAGTGACTTCTGAAGGTAATTGGTTGCACCAGATCTTATCTAGGGGCTTCATAGCAAAGGGGCTTATTTAGGGGCTTCATACATATGCAGGCAACCACTTTTCCGTTTTTTATTTGTAATAATTTTTTGAAACAATTATTTTTTTTCATTTCACTTCACCATTTTGGACTATTTTGTATACATCCATTACTTGAAATCCAAATAAAAATCAATTTAAATTACAGGTTGTAATGCAACAAAATAGGAAAAACGCCAAGGGGGATGAATACTGTTGCAAGGCAGGCACTGTAAGTAGGGGTAAGAGTGACTAGATCATAGATCAGAGTAGATCATAAACAGAGTAGCAGCAGCGTGTGTGAAGAGTGTGAAGGTGTGTCTATGTGTGAGTGTGTGTGGCATCAGTATGCATATGTGTGTGTATGTGTTCGTTGGAGTGTCAGTGTAGTATGTGTGAGTTTGTGGGTAGAGTCCAGTGAGTGTGCATAGAGCCAGTTCAAGAGAGTCCGTGCAAAAAAAAAGGGGTCAATGAAAATAGTCTGGGTAGTCATTTGATTAATTGTTCAGCTGTCTTATGGCTTGGGAGTAGATGTTTTTCATGAGCCTTTTGGTCCCAGACTTAGTGCTCTGGTACCGCTTGTCGTGCGGTAGCCACTTGGGTGGCTGGAGTCATTTAACCTTTTTCGGGCCTTCCTCTGACACCACCTGGTATAGAGGTCCTGGACGGCAGGGGGCTCGGCACCTGTTTGCACTACCCTCTGTAGTGCCTTGCGGTCAGATGCCAAGCCGTTGATATACCAAGCCGTGAAGCAGCCAGTCAAGATGTTCTCAATGGTGCAGCTGTAGAACTTTTTGAGGATCTGAGGGCCCATGACAAATCTTTCATCCTCCTGAGGGGGAAGAGGCGTGGTCGTGCCCTCTTCACGACTGTGCTGGTGTGTTTGGACCATGATAGGTCATTAGTGATGTGGACACTGAGGAACTCGAAGCTCTCAACTCGCTCCACTACAGCCCCATCGATGTAAATGGGAGCGTGTTCAGCACTCCGTTTCCTGTATTCTACGATCAGCTCCTTTGTCTTGCTGACGTTGAGGGAAAGGCTCTTGTACTGGCACGATACTGCCAGGTCTCTGACCTCCTCCCTGTATGCTGTTTCATCGGAATTGGTGATCAGGCCTACCACTGTTGTGTCATCAGCAAACTTAATGATGGTGAGAAGAGTTGTGCACGGCCACACAGTCGTGGGTGAACAGGTAGGGGGCTCCCGTGTTGAGGGTCAGTGCTAGCGTATGTGTTGTTGCCGACCCCCCACCACCTGGGGGCGGCCCATCAGGAAGTCCAGGCTCCAGTTGCATAGGGAGGTGTTTAATCCCAGGGTCCTAAATTTAGTGATAAGCTTAGAGGGAACTATAGTGTTGAACGCTGAGCTGTAGTCAATAAACAGCATTCTCACATAGGTGTTCATTTTGTCCAAGTGGGAAAGGGCAGTGTGGAGTGCAATAGGGATTGCGTAATCTGTAGATCTTTTGGGGCTGTATGCAAATTGGAGTGGGTCCAGGGTGTCTGGGATGATGTGGATATGTATATACAGTCACTGTGGGGACGACGTTGTCAATGCACTTGAAGCCGGTGACAACTGACTAAATATTTTATTAAACTTATGTGTTTTTATGTGTAAAAAAATAGTAAACTTGAAACTTCAAGAACAGTAAAACTTTTGTCTTTAACAAGATATTTTATCAATAGGAGTTAAAAGGTAGTTGCATTGATAACCACATCAAACCACATAAAAGTAACACAATAAAGATGGCACTTTAACAAGCCTTTTTCACACCATAGCCTGCTGAACTTGCAAGATTTCAGCACAAATGAAAATGTGGCCCATGGATTGATGTTTAAGCATTATCTTAATGAATAATATGGCGTTCGACTAGCCACATACGAGGTGCATATGCAGTTACAAGCCTGCTAGAGTTAGGGTCAGGTGGATGAGTAATATCCACCTTCGTAGTACGGAGGAAGCCTGAGCTGGAATGTGAAGCTAACTGAAACTCTCTGGCTTTAGAAAACCCTGAGTTTTCGTAGTAAACCCCTCATCTGTGTATTTATTTAATGTGTCCTGCAGATTTAAGGAAGTCGATGACCAACAATGCTAGCTGTGTATCTATTTTAGACTCGACCAGTGTCCTATGACTCTAGCTGCCTCTTCACTTTTTCTCTTCACTTTCTCACCTCTCACTTTCTCTCTCTCTCTATTTGCTTGTCTTTTCATCCCTTCTTTTTCTCTGCTTCACTCGTTAATCAGGCAATGTTTCCCCTCCCTCCCTACGTTTAGTTTGGCGTTGGGCAAAGACCACCAACACTGACCTCCCAGTCACCTCACACTCTTGTCTCTTTTATCTGTCTCTGGCTGAGGTGATCATTGTGAAGGTTTTCTTTGAGCACAGATGGCGAGCTACAGGGAGCTACATGGACTACCCAGGCTAATGGCCAACTGCTAGCTTGCTAGCTCCTCTTTGTGTGGGCGTCTGGAGGTAAAGAGTAGAGATACTATGACAACCAGCAGAGATCAGGAATACAACAATATCAACCAAATTATAAATCATTCAGAAAAAAGTACAGTTATCACAGAGGAATGTTCTAATCTCATGATCTGGAAAACAAACAATTAGATTTGGAAATAAACAATGGTCTCATCAGCAAGACGTGATCCTTTTGCAAAGAGGGTGATTAATTCAAGCCGATTGAAATGTTTTAGTTCTCGCAACAATTGGTCAGGGACAGAGCTGAAATGGGCTTGACTGTTATGAAGAAATAATATTCTACACAGAAGAAAGACGTCATGGTTTGCGTTGTTGTGGTGAATAGTCATCATCTCTCCATCTATCGTCAGCAAAAAAAGGATGTCCAGCAGAACCTTTGCCAATTAACAATTGATCCCCATGCTTGAGATGTTCAATAAGTGCAGTTCATCCGAGTGTCAGTGCAGCCATGAATATCCACAATTCATTGTCTGAGCTCGGTCGGCCGTAATAGAGAGAAAGGGGTCAGGCAGAGACAAACATCAGGAGGACAGAAGTTCATGATGAACTTTGTGATCTTCTGATTCCCTGTCAACTCCAAGTTTCATGTTCCCCATCACACAGTTGAAGAGGTAATTTGCTCTCAAACAGAAAAAGCAACAAAGAGAGAATCATCTCACGAGGAGGAGATCTGTCACTCTTTGTCTTCAGTAGGCTATGGCAGAAAGCAGCCAGCTCTTCCCTACTCGCGGTTAATGACTGCTTGGCTGAGTAGGGCCATTACCGAAGATAGATTCCATTATACCATTTACATTGCTCTAAATTAGATTACCTAGAATCTGTTCTATTTGTGGACGATGGTTGGGTAGTAGAGTACGACAAGACAAAGATGCACATTATAGATGTAAGCCCGAAGGAGCTCAGAGAACCTGTGGTTTATATGGGATTTATTACGAGGAACTACTTATCTTAATTGCTGATTTAATGTGTAGAGTTTCTCTACATTCTCTCTTTGTTTGACCCTGTTGGCTATTTCTGTGTCCATCTGTTACTCTCTTGCTTTCTCTATTTTGGCAACACTGCAAATATTCAAGAGGGAAGTCATCTTAGATTGTCAGTCATTTTAGCTTAATGTTAACAAATAACACAAAACTGTGGAGGACTATGGAGTTTGGAAACACTAAATGACAGAAACAGAGAAGTTGCTAGCAGGCAGACCAACCATAATGACTGTGCTGTGTTACTAATTATCAGTGATCAATCAGGTGAGTGTAGGAGCACCCACTCCAGAGAGATAGGCAATGGGTTAATTATGAATTAGACCGGGATGCCCTCCCTGGCTGAAATATATAACAGTATCATCATATTTACTCATGAACAAACCTACATGATCTTTGTACGTGAATACTCTTCTGCCTTATAGAAACAATTTGAATTTGAAAAATGGGGAAGAACATGAAGGAGTCGTCTTCGTGTTGTGGCTGATACAGGCGAATAAACTGTTATATGCCAAACGATGTTAAAGAAAACATCTGTTACCCTTTAAGGATTAGTTCTCACCCATCGCGCACCCCTCCCAAACATCATGTCTGTACTGTCAGACACATCCTTATTGTACTGCTCATCATATTCCATAATTACCTCTATTTTCTACTTGCTGCTGCATCACTCAAACATTGTGCTTTAAGTAAGTGGAGTTCAAGTGAGAGGCACCTTGTCAAAACTCCTAATTGAAGGAGGTGATGGGGTTGGATGAGTTGCTCTGACACCAGAATGGGATTTGATTACTCAGCTATGACAGCACTGAAGGCTTCTTTAAAACAATCTCAGAGGCAGACAGACAGGGAGGTATGGTGAGGATTGTGTGATAAAAGCACAGGTATGACAACACAACAGGCTGAGTTACAGAGCTGATTACAGAGAACTCAATCCCCTATGATGCTGCACTTTCACAGCAAAACACTGCTCACTGTGCTGTGTGCCCTCACTTCAACAGGAGCAAGTTCCATCACGTATGACACCATAATGCTATTACATTAGTTAGTTAGGGGCTTAGAAGAGACTGGAAATGAGAAGGGATTGTATTTGCAGACAGTATATTCACTACATTCGGGTAATGTAACTTGTCTCAGACTTTCACTCAGGTTATGCCTTAGATATTTTTGGTGTTTTTGACCAAGGCCTCAAAAGTCTAATGAGTTACCATTCTATTTCATTTTAAGACAGATATGCAACGTTTTTTTTTGCATGCAACAGCCATTACAAAACAAACAAAGCCCTCTTATGGCCATGTTGTGACAAAACTGGTTATTGTATGTAACACCAACAAGCTGTGAGTTATTCTAACAGGCAACATACAGCTGGTGAGCCATATCTCACACACAGAGACAAAGGGTGAATTATTCCACCAGGATTCCCACCTTGTTGTGTCAGAGACGTGACATTTAACAGCGATATGCGCTGAGGAGGAAGCTGTATTTTCTCACTGGAGATGATTAACAGAGCACTTGAGTTGGGAGAGTTATTGCTCACGCTCCTCAGCCTAATGGTCAGCCAGAGGAGAGGAGGAGAGGAGCTACCTGTGTCTTTCTATTACTCCCTCCCTCTCTCTATCACACTCTTGCTGCTCGTTCACCTCTCTCTGTCTTGTCTCTCTTCTGCTAAATTCTACATTACCCTCTCTTCCTATTTCTACATCCATTCTCTCTATCCACCTTTCCTCACTGTCTACCTGAAGTTCTATCATTAATGAGAGACAATACAGAGCACAGGTTTGTCTTTGCGAGTGTGAGGGGAGAGGAGAGGGGGGGGGGGGTTAGAGAGAGGGAGGGTGGAGTAAGGACTCCGCGAGTGCGCTGTGGATAAATAATCATATTTTTATGCACCCACGATGCTGGAAAAGCACCATCTGGGATACGCATTGGATTTGCATTACAATATAAATGGGAAGTTGCTGGAGCTGAAAGGGTGATATGGAGTCATTCAGCCAGCCACCCTCACTCCCTGACAGGTCACGTCTCCCTCCCCGCTCCCGCATGCTGCCGCAGCTCCCCGGAAGCAGACAGACACTAGGCGCTTTGTTGGCAAGCAACACGCCGTCATACTTTCCTTCGCTCTTCTGCTTCTTCCCCCACCCTTCACACTCATCCCTTGTCTTTTTTAACACGCAAGCTCCTCTTCTTCAAATGCCACATTTCCACATGCGTCGCGCACAGTGCAGCCCCGATAGCGTATGCATCAATGGCTTCCTGCTTAGATGTGATCTTCAGTGAACCTTGTTCATAGACAAGAGGGTGTGAGGGGGAGGAATGGGAGGAGATGAGGGAGAGAGAAGGTGGTGACAACAAAAGTGTTTTGAGGGTGCAAGAGCGGAAAGAAGTAAGGATGGTTCGGGAAATGACAGGATGCAATGGGGGGGGGTTCAGTTCTTCAATTTTGTGCAAGATATAAACAAAACTCAACAGATTTGGAACAGCTCCAACTCCAGCTAACAGGTAAAAGAGGATGGACATGGATTATATAGGATCTAGTCAATAGGAATGGAAAGTTAGCTGAATACCAATCATGGTCACAGTTACAGTAAATAAGTCCAGCTTCTGCCTGGCAGTCTGCTAAATAAAGGTATTTCTGTTTTGCTAAGTACATTTGGAAGGAAGAGTAGATGACAATGCAGAGCATTGAGAATTGAGATGATTCACAATAGCTTTGTGTAGATGATGGATATTATAAATGGACACATGACGCGCATACAAGCACACACACACACATTCACACAGCCCCCCATCATCTATTCTCTATTTCAGAATTGTTCTTATTTTTGCAGACTCTCTTTGTCTCTCTCTCTTTGACTTTCTCCATTATCCCCCATCTGTGTCCTTCTCCCCATCCGTTTTTATTTTATCCCATTTTCTCTCTCTTCATCCATCAAAGCCATCTCTCGCCCCATCTCACCCCTCCCCTTCTCTCCCATCTTGAAACCATTGGAGGCTGGTGGCTCAAAAAATGTAGGAGGATAGGAGACTGATGGTACAGGCTTGGACCACACAGTGACAACAAAGTGTGTTTCAGAAAACGTCAAAGGCAAATTATTTTAACCTAAAACATTTAATAAAGTCATTTATAGTAAAATATTATGGGAATGGGAATGAGAGGTCTATTTACACAGTGTTGGGATGGGATCACAGCAGTTATTGAATGAGGGTATCAGGCAAAAGTTCAGGTGTTCAGAGGCTTGACTTCAGGACAGGACAGGAGTTAAGGTGTTCAGAGGCTTCATGGTCATCATGGATGGTTGTTGCCGAAGAGCTCAACTCTTCCACTGAGGGCAGGATCTGACTGGGAAGACACAAAACAATAACACAACACAGTTAGACACAAAATCGGTAAGAATTTGTTAGTCCAAGCAAAGATTAAAATCACATTCATCTCTAATAATGTGATTGTGTTTGTGTGTGATACACTCTACAGTAATGAGAGAAAATTGATAGGGCTACTCACAGTGCTTGGAGAGGAAACATTCAATGTGCCAGTGGATGAGAGGGCAAATGAGACATGGCTTCAGTTCATGTCAGGAGAGAGTTGACACTGGTATTGGAGTGTAGTGGTCATCCCCTCTTAAATCGGGGACCAGGAGGGGAATACAAATAGCAGATAAGTTCAATTTCAGCAGCGCCATCACAGGTTTGGGCAACACATTTCTTCATGAAGTTAATCTTCAGAATTCACACAGTCAAACACTGCGTATAGAGAGACTGAGCATCTCGCCCACTTGACACATCAAAATAGCCCAAGAAACATTCCTGAATAAAGCCCTGATCATCTACATACCTAACGATGGCTGACAGCTGATGTCTGTGGTTTCATCCAATTGCCACAAAAAAAAGCTCTGTCAACCTCTCTATTAATCTCACTTTTAATAGTTAGTGAGATGGAAGCTATCAAATCATTCTGAAATGATTTTGATATCCCAGAGAAGACAGTAGAAACATCCATATGCTCAGCAAGTAAAGCATCATAATGTGCAATTAACTCTACAAGCTCTTTGTACTATAGTTGCCCTTGTTAGCAAGACTTTCCCTCTCATCGTGCCCCTAAAAGCCAACTCTTACATGCCCAAAAATACAGTAGAGTCGATAAGCTGCTTGAGAACATTCCTGTTTCTTACTTTCTCGTCGTGTTGCGCAGTTTGAATACGCAGACCTTCATTACATGATCCATGAGGTCTTTTTTTCCAGAAGCATAAATCTAATGTGGTCAAATAAAGGGGTTCTTCAACAAAAAATCCACTACATTGTCATTAGCTTAAGCTAGCCCTTCTGGGCGAAAAAAACTGCACTAACTCGACACAACAATAAAGTTATAAAACCAAGAAAAACTATATATAATCTACCTCCTCCATCTCCTGTAGTTTGAAGAGACTAATTTGAATGGCATAATATCCCAAAAATGCTCAATTATCACTACTCACTATCTCAATCTCTCAACCTATCCAACATTGTCACTAACTCACCAAGCTTCTAAATCACACATGCGTAGTAGATTCAGTCTCTGATCCTTTGATTGGATAGACAACATGTTAGTCGATACTGCAAAAGCAGTCTTCTGGAAGTTGTCATAATTACCATGTATGTCTATGGAAGGGGGTGAGGAGCATGAGCCTCCTAGGTTTTGTATTGAAGTCAATGTAGTCAATTTCACTCTCTGAAATGTAGCACCCACCTGGGTGATGCTTCGGCGACTGTAAAAGCGTCAGTAAGACCACCACACCTCAACAGCAGTCCTGAAAATCCCCCTATGATCAGGTGTTGCTGCTGCATCATTCAAATCGAGCTAGCTAGCTAGCGAAGCCATAAATAAACTGACTTGCCATAATTGCCTTACCTCCTCAAGCCATTTGCACACACTGTATATAGACTTTATTTTTTTCTATTGTGTTATTGACTGTAAGCTTGTTTATTCCATGTGTAACTCTGTGTTGTTTCTGTCACACTGCTTTGCTTTATCTTGGCCAGGTCGCAGTTGTAAATGAGAACTTGCTCTCAACTAGCTTACCTGGTTAAATAAAGGTGAAATAAAAATGTAATTAAAAAAATTATTCTTCCAATTCCGTGGGTTCCAGATATTACAGTTAATCGTTCAACAAGTTATTAAAAACGAAAAAGTTGACACAAAAATGCAATTAAAAAACACGTAAAAGCAATCAAATATGTAAAATATTTACAGAGCTCTCTGCCCAGGTTACCTCATGGCACTATGGCAACCACAGAATGTATAGTTTTATAGTATATTTTTATCTAAAAAGGATAAGTTGATATAAGGTTTCATATTTTTTTTCCTTCTGTAATTCACTGAATAGGACAGTCCTCCCCTTCGTCCTCACACCTTTGAAGTTGCGTATCATGACAGTCTACAAATAGATTGTAAATACTTTATATAAATTAGCACCATTACTCATGATGGCATGGCACCCATGCTGGCATCCTGAAGATGTAGATTTGAATGGTGTTCAGATGACTGGCTCTGCCGTAGCCTTGTTCTGAAGAGGCACTGAGCCTGATGGTAATATCTCTCTAAGTGATGTATTGTGTTTACTGGTGCGCCATAAGAGATGTAATCAAATTATAATTACATTTTAAGAATGAGCTTGTTGATTTAAACACATCACGAGCTTCCACTTTCAACTGTCAGAGTTGGAGTTTGTCTTTTACATGAAATACTGTAAGTCATATACTGCTCACCCTGGATAGGATTACTCATCAAATTTTAACACTACATGAATCATTTACAGTGCAGTCTTATAATGAGCTGGCCCCTCCCTGGATTCTGTGATAAACGCTCTACAACAAAGCTTTCTTAGTGTCCAACAAGCTTTCCCTGCCCTTAACCTTCTTCTGAACACCTCCAAAACAAAGGTCATGTGGTTTGGTAAGAAGAATGCCCCTCTCCCCACTGGTGTGATAACTACCTCTGAGGGTTTAGAGCTTGAGGGAGTCACCTCATACAAGTACTTGGGAATATGGCTAGACTGTACGCTTTCCTTCTCTCAGCACACATCAAAGCTGCAGGCTAAGGTTAAATCTAGATTTGGTTTCCTCTGTTGTAATCACTCCTCTTTCACCCCAACTGCCAATCTAACCCTGATTTAGATGACCATCCTACCCTTGCTAGATTATACAGACGTAATTTATAGATCGGCAGGTAAGGGTGCTCTAGATGTTCTTTACCATTTGGCCATCAGATTTGCCACCAGCTAGCGACTGGAACGAGCTGCAAAAAACAGTCAAACTGGACAGTTTTATCTCCATCTCTTCATTCAAAGACTCAATCATGGACACTCTTACTGACAATTGTGGCTGCTTCGTATGATGTATTGTTGTCTCTACCTTCTTACACCTTGTGCTGTTGTCTGTGCCCAATAATGCTTGTACCATGTTTTGTGCTGCTACCATGTTGTGCTGCTGCCATGTTGTATTTCTACCATTCTGTGTTGTCATGTCTTGCTGCCATGCTATGTTGTTGTCTTAGGTCTCTCTTTATGTAGTGTTGTGGTGTCTCTTTTGTCGTGATGTGTGTTTTGTCCTATATTTTTTATTTTATTTATTATTTTTTAATCCCAGCCCCCGTCACCGCAGGAGGCTTTTTACCTTTTGGTAGGCCGTCATTGTGAATTTGTTCTTAATTGACTTGCCTAGTGAAATAAAGGTTAAATAAAATAAATAAATACATAAATAAATAAATACAAAATCAAATTTGAACACTACATGAATCATGTATTATTCCCAGAGGAAACATGCCAACAATTGAACAAAGTCCAACAAAATCCTACTCTTAATTCTGTAATGACATGTTTGACACTGTTTGTAAGGCATGGCATGTCACAATGCAATTTTGGCAATGGAAAAACTTGACATGAATCAAATCAATTATTAATGTATAACGATGAAGTACCACAGTTCAAAGTGCCACAGTACTTTGTTCTGTCCTTTTTGAACCCATTTCAGTCAGTATGTCAGCATGCAAGGGTCATTCAGCGAGGAGGCATGCACTTTTACATTTTTGATTGTTTGCTTATTGGTTCTTAGCTTTAACCTGGTAACTATGGACAATTGTTGAAATGGTATTTTTTCATGCATCCTCCTCCATACATACTGTATTATGTAAATGTGAACATGAATTTAAGACTCACATTCACACCTGCTTTTCTTCCTGGGGCTAGTCGTGAGGGGTAAAGGACAGTATTTCACTGCTTTTAATAGAAGTAATAACAGGAGTAGGAGACTTAGCTTTTCTTACAGTGGCTCAGAGGCAACGCCAGGGACTGTTCCTATTCTATTCATCCTGTACGCAGCAGTGGAGACCTTTCATTCGGCAACTCTATTGTTTTCTGCTCGGAATTCGAGAAACTCTTTCCTTCTGGGAAAAAAGGAGAAAAGAATGAAGGCTTTTGTTGGACACTAGGCGGCTTTTGAAATATCATATATTAAGGAAACACATTTTTTTAAAGTGCAGCGACGGCTGAGTTTGAATGAGAGCGATAAATGTAGCGAGGGAAGATAAAACTCATTAAAGCACAACCATTCTACACTGAAAGATAATTCATGCATTCACTCTCCTCCCACAAAAAGACAAATGGAAAGAAAAGAGAAGGGAGATGATGGCCATGGAAAAAATTCAAAAAAGTCAGAGGCAAAAAAACTGAAAATGGAATTATGAGAATTATTCACAGTTTCAGCTCTCAAAACAATAGAAGAGAGAGACTAAACATGTTTCTATGCTTTCTCTCATCTCACTACCATAGATAATCTCTCATTATCAGGAAATTGATTTGAGAATAGTTTCTTACATTGTTCAGTGGAGTCTTGTCATTTTTTGTATTTGGGTACTGTTTTCCTTCTTTGCTGCAGTGCTTTTATACAATATGTCAGAAATTCAACATCTTGACCTCATCTTTGGTATGTTTTCAGAAGCGAACAACATTATGCATAAAACGTCAGTGAAACAAATGTAAACAATAATCACATTCATTTTCTTCAAATAAACAAGGACTATTACATTTGTGATTCGCTGAATGTTCTATGGCTGCTAATGCCTCTCTCTCTGTTAATGACGCTTAATGGCCTCTGGAAGTGTTGACATAGAGCATTTTACCCACCATGCTCCTAGATAAAACATGGATAATGTCTATGCAGATTGCACATTATCATAACCTCTGTAGCTCTAATGGTCTCCTGAAATGCCAAACATTCAGGCGTCAGGTTATTGGCTTTAAAGCTTTCATTTTCAAGATGACTATCACTTTTACAGTCTGCTGTGCAGATTTTTTGGGGATTGTTTCGTTAGTGTCTGGGCTGTTCTCAGAACTGTATTAATTGCTAGCGCTCTCTACCAGAATCACTTCATTTAAAAGGTCTAGCTAATTTAATGGGTTATATAATTAGCTTTCTGAAGTGCTGTTGGGTGCCAAGAATTACAGGCACTCATCGTTAGGGCTAAAAATAATTTTTTTGGGGAGAAGAGGAGCTTTTCTCTCTTGGCGCTGCAGTGTCTTGGTTGACTTATACAGGTGCGTAATGTTCTTGGGTTGAGGCAGGCTGTCCTTCACACCTCTACATATTACTGTTGGGCGATTCCATGCCAGTTGGAGCGTCAAATATTTTTGTGATCTCAGATTATTCTGGCAATTCTCACATAGATGCTTAATTGGGACGAAGGATGTTTAACATGCTTTATACATTTCTATCCCTAACATTTTTGTTGTTGTTGAAAATCCCGCTTTAGACCTATGAGACCCTATGATCTGTGAACCGCAGATGATACAGACAACATCATGGTGTCATTATACTCCTTACAGTGTTCTCTCAAATATGGAGGAAGTCTAGTTTCCCGAAATGCACATTCTAACATTCATTTTTCAACATAAAACATATTCATATCTTAAATCTACCCTTTTAGATTTTGCTTATTGTCAGACATACAGTGCCTTTGGAAGGTATTCAGACCCCTTGCCTTTTTCCACATTTTGTTACTTTACAGCCATATTCTAAAATGGATCAAATGGATCAAAATCATCAGAAATCTACACACAAGACCCCATAACGACAAAGCAAAAACAGGTTTTTAGAATTGTTTGCAAATTTATTAAAAATAAAAAACAGAAATTGAGCTCAGGTGCATCCTGTTTCCATTGATCATCCTTGAGATGTTTCCACAACTTGATTGGAGTCCACCTCTGGTAAATTCAATTGATTGGACATGATTTGGAAAGGTACTCACCTGTCTATATAAGGTCCCATAGCTGACAGTGCATGTCAGAAGAAAAACCAAGTCAGGAGGTCGAAGGAATTGTCTGTGGAGCTCCGAGACAGGATTGTGTCGAGGCACAGATCTGCGGAAGGCTGCCAAAACAATTCTGCAGCATTGAAGGTCCCCAAAAACACAATGGCCTCCATCATTCTTAAATGGAAGAAGTGTGGAACCACCAAGACTCTTCTTAGAGCTGTCCAACCGGCCAAACTGAGCAATCGGGGGAGAAAGTCCATGGTCACGGAGGTGACCAAAACCTGATGTTCACTCTGACAGAGCTCCAGAGTTCCTCTGTGGAGATGGGAGAACCTTCCAGAAGGACAACAACTATCTCTGCAGCACTCCACCAATCAGGCCTTCATGGTAGAGTGGCCAGACAGAAGCCACTACTCAGTAAAAGGCACATGACAGTCCGCTTGGAGTTTGCCAAAAGGCACCTAAAAACTCTCAGACCATGAGAAACAAGATTCTCTGGACTGATGAAACCCAGATCTTTGGCCTGAATGCCAAGCGTCACGTCTGGAAGAAACCTGGCACCATCCCTATGGTGATGCATGGTGGAGGCAACGTCACGTTGTGGGGATGTTTTTCAGCGGCAGGGACTGGGAGACTTGTCAGGATCGAGGCAAAGATGAATGGAGCGAAGTACAGAGAGATCCTTGATGAAAATCTGCTGCACAGCGCTCAGGACCTCAGACTGGGGCGAAGGTTCACCTTCCAACAGGACAACGACCTTAAGCACACAGCCAAGACACGTTAGGAGTGGCTTCAGGACAAGTCTCTGACTGTCCTTGAGTGGCCCAGCCATAGCTTGGACATGAACACGTTCTAACATCTCTGTAGAGACCTGAAAATAGCTGTGCAGCAATGTTCCCCATCCAACCTGCTTGAGAGGATCTGCAGAGGAAAATGGGAGAAACTCCCCAAATACGGGTGTGCCAAGCTTGTAGCGTCATGTCCAAAAAGACTTGAGGCTGTAATTGCTGCCAAAGGTGCTTCAACAAAGTACTGAGTAAGGGTCTGAGTAAAAAATGCAAAAATGTCTTAAAAGCTGTTTTTGCTTTGTCATTATGGGGTATTATGTGTAGATTGATGAAGGGAAAAAACGATTTAATCAATTTTAGAATAACAAAATGTGGAAAATCGAGTATGAATACTTTCCGAAGGCACAGTACATGTATTGTTTGTAACAATATACTTTTCAAACATGTCAAATTTCCAGAGTTGGCATGGAATTGGCCTCTTGGCTTTGTTTAGATATTCTTTCAGCCCAGAGTCAATTCTAGTCAATCCTGTTTGCTTTTTTTTCTTCTTCGCCATCAGCCAATAGATCCGCTATCAATACTGGGTGTTAAATGTGGATAATGATTGGTGTAGACGTATGGATCACAAATCAAAGTGTGTGTTCACACGTCTCCACTCGAATGCATCCTATCTAAATTGTGTAAATAAAACATTGTTAGAGGAGGCGCAGAAGACGGAGCACGAAACCCAATCATTTGTTTTGCGTTCAATGAAATCTGAGTGAAACGTTAAATAAATTAGAGTAGAGGAGAAACGCGGGCATGCACAGTCTTGAGTTGGAGTGTCAACAACACGTCAGTTTGACTTTTTAAACGAGCATTTCCAGGGAATGAGTATACGTTTGTTGTTCTATGAATGTTTACTTCCTGGTACTGTCACGATGCAGACAGAGATCAGTGGAAATAACAAAGTGAATCAGTAAAGAGTCCTACACACAGGGACTCTGTGCCCTATGCTGTCATTCCACACAACAGGGTAACCACAAGTCTGCATTCTTAGTAAACATTTCAGCACAATGCACCAATCACTAAAACATGGCATGATTGGTTGCCAAGGCAATCAACATTGGTACATTTTAGTTAACTTTGAATTAGATTAATTTGTGGCGGCACAGTTACATAGGGAACTCAAGCCGAAAGACAGTTTGGAATGAATTCCACCTAAGTGACAGTACTCTTCTGCTTCCCTAGCCCAGACGTGGTCTGATTGAAGGGGAGAGAAAGTAAAGGCTATTTCCTTTTATTAGCACTTCACTTTCTCCTCCTTCATTCTATGCCCATCTGTATTGCCCTCCTCTTCTTGCTTGTGTGTGTGTGTGTGTGTGTGTGTGTGTGTGTGTGTGTGTGTGTGTGTGTGTGTGTGTGTGTGTGTGTGTGTGTGTGTGTGTGTGTGTGTGTGTGTGTGTGTGCACCTGTGCGTGCGTCAGTGGGGGCTCCTCAGAGCAGGGATGGTCCATCCTCCTAAGTGAATTTCATAAAAATAAAAATAGTAAAACATTTTAAAAGGTATCCTTTTTAGATATAACTACATAAAATATATTCACGTCACCAAATAATTTTATTCACTGTTTTGCAATGAAGGTCTACAGTAGCCTCAACAGCACTCTGTAGGGTAGCACCATGGTTTAGTCAGAGGACATCTAGCTTCCTCCGTCCTCTGGTTCAATACATAACCTAGGAGGCTCATGGTTCTCACCCCCTTCCATAGACTTACACAGTAATTATGACAACTTCAGGAGGACATCCTCCAACCTATCAGAGCTCTTGCAGCATGAACTGACGTGTTGTCCACCCAATCAAAGGATCAGATAAGGAATCTAGTATTGAAAGCATAAGCACTGCAGTGCTTAAAATGTGGTGAGTAGTTGACTCAAAGAGAGAGAAAGACAATAGTTGAACAGTTATAAACAAATAATTTTCTTCAGCGAGAGAGAGAGAGAGAGAGAGCTAGCTATATTCAGTCTTTTTTGGGGGGCTTTCACTTTCACTTACTTAGCTAGCAAATGCAGCTAGCTAGTTTAGCCTACTCAAATACCCAGCTAAGACAGAGGGATGCTACGTTAGCTAGCTAGCTATGACTATCCAACACTGGAACTCTTCTAAGTCAAGGTAAGCTTTTGGTGTTATTTATAGGCCTGCCAGTGTAACTGCTAACTTGCTTACTGATTGTACAGTGTATTGCATGATTGTAGCTGGATTACTAATGCGTTACTTCTATTAGCTATATTGACTATGACGTTAATTTAGCTAATATGGTGACATTGACAACGATGTTGGCTGCGTGTAGAGGTTATGATACGAAGGTTTGGCTTGTAAAGGCTTTTATGCCTGGTCACAGACAGCTGATGCGTTGTACATTGAAATCTACAAACGAAGAGAAAAGGTGAGAGGAAGAGAGCGCTTAGATGCGAGAAGGAATGCAACAAGCTGTTTGTATGTGGCTATGAACATGAACATGTGATCAGGGTGTTGTATTCATTCTGCCGATACTGTTGAAAACTATTTCTTAAACGGAAGCAAATGGAATGAAGCAGGGATAAACATTACTGATGTTACATTGAACTGGGTGAACGGAATATGAATGACAGTCATCCAATATGCTGTAATAGAAATAAGGCCATGCTCATAAAAAAATGTATTGTCCTCCCTCATCTTAAACTGCACCGAATGCCACTGGCGTGTCTGTGTGTAGTCTGTGTGCAAGATAAGGCTTCTGGCTCCACGTGATGGAACTGTGTTTTCTCTCGCTCTGTCCTCTCCTGATGCCTCGTCCTATCCTGGGGTTGGAGGGTCTACCGGTATAGTACATCTTAGGAAAAGCTTGTTGCAGATGCCCGTGAGTGTGTGTGCATGTGTGTGTGTGAGTATGTGTGTGTCTCCCCTCCAGCAGCTCAGACTCATAAATCATTCTAGTGTTTTATTTGGAGACACGGTCAACTCCCTGGCAATGAACTCCTCCCTCTGGTCCCCTCCAACAACAGATACAGCAGATAATATAAAATATGATCCATATGAGCCACAGCTGTTATCAGCGTGACAACCACATCATCAGAAGAGCCAATGGCAACCCTCCCTCCCTCCCTCTCTCTCTCGCCCGCTCTCTCTCTCTCTCTCTCTCTCTCTCTCTCTTTCACCCTCTTTTCTCTCTTGTCTCGTTAGCTCGCTCTCCATTAAAATGTGACATCCCGTATCATTTTCAACCTTGTCACTCGTATGATGAGGAATTCATAAGCTTGTGACTATGATAGTACATTCATTAAACCCTGAGTATTCTCTATCTCGCTCTCTCTTTTTCACATACTCTTGAGTGTAAACGGGGAGTGGAGAAATACAGAACTGATGGAAACAGTTTGGTTGTAAAGTCGCTTTCTCTTAGAAGAAAAGGTTATAAGTAGAACCATACAGGGTTCTTCAGTTTGTCCCCATAGGGGAACCCTTTTTGGTGATGGGTAGAACCCTTTGCAGAGGGTTCTATCTAGAACCGTCTATGTAGCGTTCTTCAAAGAACCACTTGTATATGGCTCTACCTAGAACCCTCTATGAAGGGTTCTACTTGGAACCATTTTATCTTAGGAGGGTTCTTCCTAGGACCCTCTATGAACGGTTCCACCAGCCTTATTAGCCTTTAAAATTAAATTATTTATGACAATACATTCAATATATCATAAGGCCTTTCTTTGAGGGTGTTAGGAATCTCCTGGTTTACAGGCCACATCAGGTTTGCAAGTCACATTACGCTGGCTTGCTGGCTTGTAAAGTGATGTGTAATTCCTATTGGAATCCAGCCAGAGTTAGGATAGCCAACAAGTGGAATTGTTAATCACCCGCAACCTGCATTTAAAATGACTATCAGGGTAAGGAGGTTTGAAAATGGAGACTACCTCAATCATCTAAACTGGAACAACCATCTCAGTAACTGGTGCAATAAATTAAATTATTAATAGATTGGATTAGTTTAGAAAACAGCATGTTATTTATATTTGTGTAACATAAAATTAATCAACCAATAAATGTACATGTAAAAACACAGATAATACAGTCAAACAAACCATTCTGAAAATCTCCCTGCAAAAGAGCATGCTGGGAAATATTGTCACATCTGCTCCTGAAACGCTCATCCTGTGTCTCCTTGACCTGCCACCACTCCCCCAGTGCTCTCTCTCTCTCCCTCTCTGTGTGTGTGTGTGAGATTGTGTGGGCGGAGACAGGTGTGCTGGAGTCAGAGCAGATCCCCACCAGCTGCAACCTGTTCTAATCAAGACCTCTACAAATACTCAGCCCTACCACTTCCACGCTGCCAGATCGTAATCTCTGCTCAGTCAGTCTATGTTCCTAGCTGTTTGTTACTATTCAGATCCTCTTGTGCCTGTTTTCCTTGCCGCTACATTTCTGCCCGCTCTGACTTTGGTCCCTGTCTCCAGTCCCACATCTCGTCATCCTGCTACTCTGCCCTGGATTCCACACTCTACTGCTCCCTTGCATTCCCCTCCGGATCTGCTTACCCTGTCCCAACCCCTCTCGCTCCAGCCTCAGCCTCCGCACCTGGTTTCCCTGACCTGCAATCCATCTCCCCCTGTGTGTCAATAAATACCTTTGTTACTTCATCCCAGTCTCCTCATCTGAGTCTGCTCTTGGGTTCCCCTGTTCCACTCTGCATAACAAATATTATGTATGGTTCTAAACTCAGCAAAAAAAGAAACATCCTCTCACTGTCAACTGTGTTTATTTTCAGCAAACTTAACTTGTAAATTAGTATGAAAATAAGAAGATTCAACAACTGAGACATGAACTGAACAAGTTCCACAGACATGTGACTTACATAAATGGAATAATGTGTCCCTGAACAAAGGGGGGATCAAAATCAAAAGTAACAGTCAGTATCTGGTGTGGCAACAAGCTGCATTAAGTACTGCAGTGCATCTCCTCCTCATGGACTGCACCAGATTTACCAGTTCTTACTGTGAGATGTTACCCCACTCTTTCACCAAGACACTTGCAAGTTCCCAGACATTTCTGGGGGGGAATGGCCCTAGCCCTCACCCTCCGATCCAACAGGTCAAAGACGTGCTCAATGGGATTGAGATCCGGGGTCTTCGCTGGCCATGGCAGAACACTGACATTCCTGTCTTGCAGGAAATCATGCACAGACCGAGCAGTATGGTTGGTGGCATTGTCATGCTGGAGGGTCATGTCAGGATGAGCCTGCATGAAGGGTACTACCACATGAGGGAGGAGGATGCCTTCCCTGTAACGCACAGTGTTGAGATTACCTGCAATGAGAACAAGCTCAGTCCGATGATGCTGTGACACACCACCCAAGACCAAGACAAACACTCCACCTCCAAATCGATCCCGCTCCAGAGTACAGGCCTCGCTGTAACGCTCATTCCTCCCATGATAAACGCGGATCCGACCATCACCCCTGGTGAGACAAAACCACGACTTGTCAGTGAAGAGCACTTTTTGTCAGTCTTGTCTGGTCCAGCAACGGTGGGTTTGTGCCCATAGGCGACCTTGTTGCCGGTGATGTCTGGTGAGGACCTGCCTTACAACAGGCCCACAAGCCCTCAGTCCAGCCTCTATCAGCCTATTGCGTACAGCCTGAGCACTGATGGAGGGATTGTGCGTTTCTGGTGTAACTCGGGCAGTTGTTGTTGCCATACTGTACCTGTCCCGCAGGTGTGATGTTCAGATGTACTGATCCTGTGCAGGGGTTGTTGCATGTGGTCCACCACTGCGAGGACAATCAGCTGTCCGTCCTGTATCCCTATAGCGCTGTCTTTGGCATCTCACATTACGGACATTGCAATTTATTGCACTGGACACATCTGCAGTCCTCATGCCTCCTTGCAGCATGCCTAAGGTACGTTCATGCAGATGAGCAGGGAAACTGGGCATCTTTCTTTTGGTGTTTTTCAGAGTCAGTAGAAAGGCCTCTTTAGTGTCCTAAGTTTTCAAAACTGTGACCTTAATTGCTAACCGTCTGTAAGCTGTTAGTGTCTTAACGGCGGTTCCACAGGTGCATGTTCATTAATTATTTATGGTTCATTGAACAAGCATGGGAAACAGTGTTTAAACCCTTTATAATGAAGATCTGTGAAGTTATTTGGATTTTTACGAATTATCTTTGAAAGACAGGGTCCTGAAAAGGGATGTTTCTTCTTTTGCTGAGTTTATGTATAACACTTCGTGCAGTCCAAAGAATCATCAAAGAATCCTTTCTTCCAAAAATCATTCTTAGGATGTATAGGGTTCTAGGTAGAACCCTTTTCCTTACAAAGAACCCTTCTCTTCCAATAATGGTTATTCTGATCAAAACAGTTATTGGTAGAACCCTATCCCTCCGCAAAGAACCAATTTGTAACCCTTTTTTTCTAAGAGTGTATCAGTGTCTGGCTAGTTGATGCTGACCCCAGCCACCCCAGTCATAGACTGTTCTCTCTACTGCCGCATGGCAAGCGGTACCGGAGTGCCAAGTCTAGGACAAAAATGCTTCTCAACAGTTTTTACCCCCAAGCCATAAGACTCCTGAACAGGTAATCAAATGGCTACCCGGACTATTCCCGCACATTGGCTAACAGGGCTATCTGCATTGTGTCCCACCCACGGCGCACATGACAAGTAAACTTTGATTTGACTTTTACTCATTGCTCCAACAATCTCATCTCCGCATCAGGTAGAGTTTCAAGCAAGCCTGTCTGAGAAAATGTCACTTTTTTGGGTGACAAAGATACTTTACTACAATGGAACAATCTAATTGTGCAGCATGTAGATGTCATTCAATGTGTATCTCTGTGAGCTCTTGAGGGATGAATGCACGAGCTGACCAGCACCTCACCTCACCTACTATAGTGTAACCCCTTAGACATGTAAAGACATGAGAAACAATGAGGATGAGAACTAATCCCTTGACTTTGATTTAAACACTGAATAACGCTTACTTTGAGCTTCGCCTTCTGACTTGGCATATCCACCTTTATCATCGCCTTGGTCTGGAGGAAATCACTAACCTTCATACACATAACGGCATATGTTGGCAAAATAATGTAAGAAGACATCAGATTTCCAACGGCTGCCCCGATGATATATTTTTGAGTTCACAGAGGTCAAAAGTCTGGCTGTCGTGATGAAAATGAACCTTCTCAGTCTCGGCATCCAGGAAAGATAATCACCTAGATTTTCTAGAGAATGGGTATAGGGAAGAGAGGGCAATTTTCTCAGCGCTGCGGGCGGGTGGAACAGAAAGTTCTCTCTGTCTTCAGTTTCTGTCATTTCACTGTGAAGATGCTGCGACTGAGGTAAGCGAGAGCCGACTGGGGGGAGATGACTGTGTGATATCAGTGTTTCACAGGCCAGGGGAGACATCTGAGCCATAATGGAGAGAGATTGAGCAGATGCGATGGGTACGTATTGGAAAGTGAGCGCTTGGTGAGCAGATACATTTCCTTCCATGTCTCCTTTCCCCCCTTCTTTCCCTTCTAGATATTTGACCCTCATTCCCCATCATTCTAGCTCTCTCTCATGACTCTCTCTTTTTCTCAGTGAGATGTGGAGGGAGAGAATGTAGTGTACAAAGAGAGTGTACAAAGAGAGAACATGATGAACCAACTGAGTATGCTGTTGCCGTTGTCATCACTGATGTTCAGTATGATACAGTGCAAGCCGATTCATTGCTTTTCATTACATTGAGTGTAGTTCCAGCTTAATGTCATAATTTTAGTGGTCAAAATGTACTTTCAAATGTCAGATTCTAATGATTTTAACTTGAACAAAATGTCCCATATGCTCAAGCTAATGTTTTTCAGTGTGTTTCAGCATTTGCATTGTGTTTCATTTTGTTTCAGAGTGTAACAGTGTCTTTCAATGTGTTTTGTAGTGTTTCCATGCTTTTCAGTGTGTTTCAGAGTATAATAGTGTGCTTCAATGTGTTTCAGTGAGAGCGAGTGGAGTTGCTGGAGGAAAATAACCCTGGCTCAGTCCCATAAGGGGAATATTAATGGAAAAACAGTCAGAGCTGAAATGTCACTGTGGCTACGGTCTGAGCCACGTGAGCTCCTCACGACTTTACGGCTTAACTGACCAGACAGACCAGCACAGATAATGCTGCGCAACGAGGAGAGAAAAACTCTGATGGAGAGGTGAAGTGTGTGTGTCTGTGTGTCTGTGTGTGTGTGTGTGTGTGTGTGTGTGTGTGTGTGTGTGTGTGTGTGTGTGTGTGTGTGTGTGTGTGTGTGTGTGTGTGTGTGTGTGTGTGGTCCTTTGTAGCTAAGTTGTTGGAGCATGGCGCTTGAAACGTCAGGGGTCGATTCCCAGGTCCACACATATGTAAAATGTATGCATGCATGACTGCAAGTTGCTTTGAATAAAAGCATCTGCTAAATGGAATATATTATTTTTATTACTATATTATAGGTGGGGATATCAAGGAAAGAGATTAGGCATCAAATACCAGACATGTCCAGTCCTCTGACCTTCTATGGAAGAGTGGCCATCACTGACATCACAGATCAAATGCCAATCAGTTGCATTTTTGCCTCTGAGTCATATTCTCACAGACAGAAAGGTGATCTTGATTGGTACTTCACTGAAAATCCCTGGACTTAAAGGCATTGTACAACTATTGATGCATGCCTGAGGCATTGGAGTTATTTGAATTTCACATAGGTTTTTCAATGACCTTCTGATATCTCAGAATACCAATGTTTTAAATGGATTTGAGTTACTATATAAAGAGCAGGAACGTTGTTATTGACTACTATCCATTATATTTTTGAAAGACATAAATCAAGATACACCTTCATCTGCTCACATCAAAATGGGAACATTTCAAATCAAAGTAGTTATAAAAAAATAAGGTTGTAGCCTTCATGTGTGATCAAAGCCACATTTGAGAAGACCGATAGATGGCTGTCTTGAAATCCTTACCGTCTGTTCATTAGCTGTGTAGCTTATGAACGCTGATCTGAAGAACAGTTCCGACTATCCAGGATGATGCTATTTTGTGATTGTGAGTCAGAAATGCAGGCTTGCTTGGATCTGTAGCGCCACATAGGCAGAATGGTCTTACAGAAAACCCCAGTCTGTCGCCCCTTTCCCCACTGTCATTCTTCTTTACTTACATTTAAAAAAATCTAATCTTTCATTTTTATTTTTCTCTTTTGAACAGCACCTGTTCCGTCTGTTTTCATTATCACTACATTTCTGTGCCCTTTTTAATCTCTCATTTCCTCTATTTCAGACATTTACACACACACAGTCTCTCTTTGTCTTGAAACATATTTCCCATTTTCACCGTCTAACTCTCTCCCTCTATTCTTGACCTTGTCTGGTAATTGCATTAATTACAGAAAATGGGTTCCAGTTTCTATGGAGACAATAACTCGGTCATGTTGCGAATAATATATATTTGCACAGCAATTTTGCGCTCTGGTGAGCCCCAAAGTCTAAGCCAGCAAAAAAAAGCAGAAAAAGACAGAAATCCACTGCTATCAGAAAATAAGGTTCATTTTGGCAACAGTCAGACCATGACTGGTACCTATCTACTAGTGATACATTTCCTATGTATCTACCATAACGTTGAACCAAATTGTAGCTAATGTAGCAGCAGCTGTTTCATATTTAACTTTACTTTGATGGCAGTGCGAACATCTAGAACCAACGTGATGTTAAGAATAGACTTGAGTTTGTGAGATGATGTTGCGGCAAACCTTTAGCCCTATTCTTTTGTACAGTGATCATTTAACACAGCTAAAAGTTTTGGAATTAACTTTTTCAATTGTTTTAGAAGAAAATAGTTTTGTGATTTCAGAGTGATTTTCAGTTTAACAGTTTATTTTTGTCTCCAGAGAAGTGTTCTGTCTGTTTCTCCCAATGTTGTTGTCACAGTCACCATGGCAATGTGAAACCTAGCCCATAATAAGAAATCATAAACCTCCCCTCCAATTGGCCAATCTAAACTTCCTATAGTCTGAAACTGTAGCAAAAACGTAATCATGGCAGTGCATAATTAATTTCCTCTTGCATGTTAATTCTGCTGCGGACAAAGAGGACAAAGGAGAAAGTACTTTTAATTGATTCCTCTGAGGAAACCTCCGCTAAAGAGACAACTATCGCAGTGTTTCTGTCAGAAGACAAACCATCGTATCTCTAGAGAGATATATTTGAATATTGGTTTCAAAACATTTCAAACAAATACAGTACCAGTCAAAAGTTTGGACACACCTACTCATTCCAGAGGTCTTCTTTATTTTTGAAGAATAAGAGAATAATAGAATAAACATTGTAAAATAATAGTGAAGACATCAAAACTATGAAATAACACATATGGAGTCATGTAGTAACCAAAATAGTGTTAAACAAATTAAAAATATTTTATACTTCAGATTCTTCAAATTAGCCACCCTTTGCCTTGATGACAGCTTTGCACACTCTTGGCATTCTCTCAACCAGCTTCATGAGGTAGTCTCCTGGAATGCATTTCAATTAACAGGTGTGCATTGTTAAAAGTTCATTTGTGGAATTTCTTTCATTCTTAATGCATTTGAGCCAATCAGTTGTGGGGTGGAATACAGAACATAGCCCTATTTGATAAAAGACCAAGTCCATATTATGGCAAGAACAGCTCAAATAAGCAAAGAGAAATGACAGACCATCATTACTTTAAGACATGAAGGTCAGTCAGTCCGGAACATTTCAAGATCTTTTAAAGTTTCTTCAAGTGCAGTTGCAAAAACCATCAAGCGCTAAGATGAAACTAGCTCTCATGAGGACTGCCACAGGAAAGGATTACCCAGAGTTACCTATGCTGGAGAGAATAAGTTCATTAGAGTTAGAGTTAGAACCGTGAAGCATGGAGGCAGAGGTGTGATGGTGTGGGGATGCTTTGCTGCTGACACTGTCTGTGATTAATTTAGAATTCAAGGCACACTTGACCAGCATGGCTACCACAGCATTCTGCAGCGATATGCCATCCCATCTGGTTTGCGCCTAGTGGGACTATAATTTGTTTTTCAACAGGACAATGACTCAACACACCTCCAGGCTGTGTAAGGGCTATTTGATCAAGAAGGAGAGTGACTGAGTGCTGCATCAGATGACCTGGCCTCCACAATCACCCGAACTCAACCCAATTGAGATTGTTTGGGATGAGTTGGACCCCAGAGTGAAAGAAAAGCAGCCAACAAGTGCTCAGCATATGTGGGAAGTCCTTCAAGACTGTTGAAAAAGCATTCCATGTGAAGCTGGAATGCTAAGAGAGAATGCTAAGAGGGTGCAAAGCTGTCATCCAAGCAAAGGGTGGCTACTTGGAAGAATCTCAAATATATAATATGTTTTGATTTGCTTAACACTTGTTGGGTTACTACATGATTCCATATGTGTTATTTCATAGTTTTGATGTCTTCACTATTATTCTACAATGTAGAAAATAGTAAAAAGTAGGTGGATGAGTAGGTGTGTAAAGACGTTTGACTGGCGCTGTATATAACAGTTCATTTGAGTGTTACTTATTTTTGTAAATGACTGCGTGAATACATTTCTCATTTAGGAAATTTTTAAATATGTATATTTAACAGTGTGTGAGTGTTTATGCATGTGTGTGTGTGTGTGTGTGTGTGTGTGTGTGGGGAGAGGGGGGGGGGGGGGTGTAGCTTTTGACTGGTCCTGTATGTTCTAGCATGGTTCAGTTCATTGACAACAGGTCACTCTTGCCCAAGCACTCCTCCTCTTAGCATGTGACAAGGTAGAACCCAATTTGCTCAGATGTGCTCTGTCCTCTCCCTCACCTACCTCTCTGTTTCCATGCTTCTAATCTACCCTAGAAAGCCCTTCACCTGTACTGCTGAGCAAAGCCCTGCCTCATGCCGTCTGACTGTAAATATTCATTTCATGCTTTTCAATTTTAATAGCCACTCCTTTTTCTCCTGGTTACGCTGCATTATTTCACTGGGATGAGATTTCTGGTGTTTACATGACATTTTAGTCAATTAGCAGACGCTCTTATCCAAAACAACTTACGGGATCAATTAAGGTTAGGTGCCTTACTCAAGGGCACATCAACAGACATTTCACCGTGTCGGCTCGGGGATTCTAACCCACACACAGTTGCTAATTTCCCAAAATAACCAATCGCTTTGGAAAACAAGAGGGTGTTGGATATTTTCAACCCTGAATTGTTTTTATTTTACCGAGCCTGTTTTGGATCGCATGGCAGGATGGTGACGTTGCTTCTGTGAAAGCTGTGATATATTGAGCGTATTAACCTCATCAAAACGTGTATATACCATATCAGTGGCATGTTAGTGTGTAGGCGCTTTTTCATTTACGTGACGACCGCTAGAGCAATTAGCTGCCCCCGATACCATTAACTAAAAAATGAGAGGAACTTCAGATTCTCTTTGACTTGGCTCTGCACTCAGAATGGTGTAGGAGATGGGACTCATATCAGACTCAGGGTAGTTTTATCTCTCTCGCTCTCTCGCTCTCTTTCTTTCTATCTTTCTTTCTTTCTTTCATCCCTCCCTCACGCATCCCTCTCTCCCTTATTGACTTTCCCTGTCTAATGGGGATTTTACATTTTAAATGACTATTGAGGAATCAGCCCAGGCTGGGAGGGGGCAGCTGTGTGTGTGCGTGTGCGCGCGCGCGGGTGTGTGTGTGTGTGTGTGTGTGTGTGTGCGTGCAGGCTGTCTAACATGTGTCTGTCCAATGTTTATCCCACATTGGCCTTGTGTGCTCTATTTAGTGATTTCCTCAAAACTGGCATAAATGTCACACACAGGCACGCATGCACACACAGGGACACTGCACACAGCAGCATAATGATTCTCCTCAGCCCGATCCAATCCCTCTGAAAGTAGGTGCTGACAGCAAAGGATATCACCACCCACAAACACCTCCATGCAAACATACACACACAGCACACACGCAAATACTCACACACAGACACACAACACACACAGCACACACGCAAATACACACACACACACACACACACACACACACACACACACACACACACACACACACACACACACACACACACACACACACACACACACACACACACACACACACACACACACACACACACACCTATGACTGGTGTGTATGCTGTATGTATAGGGTTAGTGTTAAACCTATGACTGGTGTGTATACTGTATATATAGGGTTAGTGTTAAACCTATGACTGGTGTGTATGCTGTATGTATAGGGTTAGTGTTAAGCACCTGTCTTGATCATATAGTGATGTGTTGGTGGCTCCGTTCTGTCCTGCTTCCCAGTCTGACCTGGCTCTACTCTAATCTGCCTGGCTGACCATATTCCTAGGGGCTTTGTCTTTGCCTTGTCATGGCCACATACACAGACACACATCACAGATATGGGTGCATTTGAAGGATGTGTCATGTCAAAATGGAGAAACAGAAATGGTTCTGAACATTGCATGCAGACTATGAGACAGTAGAGGGAGTGAGATACGGTACATACAGTCCCTTCGGAAAGTATTCAGGCCCCTTGATGTTTTCCACATTTAGTTACGTTAGAGCCTTATTCAAAAATGGATTAAATAAAAACAATTCCTCAGAGACAGGATTGTGTTGAGGGACAGATCTGGGGTAGGGTACCAAAACATTTCTGCAGCATTGAAGGTCCCCAAGAACACAGTGGCCTCCATCATTCTTAAATGGAAGAAGTGTGGAACCACCAAGACTCTTCGCGGAGCTGTCCGACCGGCCAAACTGCGTAGGGCCATGGTCAGGGAGGTGATCAAGAACCTGATGTTTACTCTGACAGAGCTCTAGAGTTCCTCTGTGGAGATGGGAGAGCCTTCCTGAAGGACAACCATCTCTGCAGCACTCCACCAATCAGGCCTTTATGGTAGAGTGGCCAGACGGAAGCCACTCTTTAGTAAAAGGTAAATGACAACCTGCTTGGAGACCATGAGAAACAAGATTATTTTGTCTGATGACTCCAAGATTGAACTCTTTGGCCTGAATGCCAAGCGTCACGTATGGAGGAAACCTGGCACCACCCCTATGGTGAAGCATAGTGGTGGCAGCATCATGCTGTGTGGATGTTTTTCAGCGGCAAGACTGGGAGACTAGTCAGGATCGAGGCAAAGATAAACGGAGCAAAGTACAGAGAGATCCTTGATGAAAACCTGCTCCAGAGCGCACAGGACCTCAGACTGGGGTGTAAGGTTCACCTTCCATCAGGACAACGACCCTAAGTACACAGCCAAGACAACACAGGAGTGGCTTCGGGACAAGTCTCTGAATGTCCTTGAGTGGCCCAGCCATAGCCCGGGCTTGAACACGTTTGAATATCTCTGTAGAGACCTGAAAATAGCTGTGCAGCAATGTTCCCCATCCAACGTGCTTGAGAGGATCTGCAGAGAAGAATGGGAGAAATTCCCCGAATACAGGTGTGCCGTCATAAACTTGAGGCTGTAATTGCTGCCAAAGGTGCTTCAACAAAGTACTGGGTAAAGGGTCTGAATACTTATGTAAATGTGATTTTTCAGTTTTATTTGAAATACATTTGCAAATATGTCTAAACCTGTTTTTGCTTTGTCATTATTGGGTATTATGTGTTAACTGATGAAAAAACAACAACAATTTCATTCGTTTTAGAATAATGTTGTAAAGTAACAAAATGTGGAAAAAGTCAAGGGGTCTGAATACTGTCCAAATGCACTCTATAGTGTATCTGTCTGTATATTCAGTGAGTGTGTGTATGTCTTGGTCCTTACGAATATAGATTCTTAAAGATACTGATGGAGGAAGAGTGAAAAAGACACAAAAACAGAGGGAGAAAAGACAGAATGAAAGTCTCTCATTCTATGCACATCTCAGTCTGAGCATTTGAATTAAGACGGTGGACATTAGATATGTATCTGAATGCTGCTGTCTCTCTCCCTCGCAAGGCCAGGCAGCTTAAATAATGATGATTATGCCTGAGGGACTGCTTGCTAAAAGGAATGTATTTTCTAATTAGATAAAGCTACATTCCCAATTTGCTGGCTGCTTAACCATAAAGCTTGGCAGGGAGAGCCGCCTCAGAGCCACATTGACTTCTAGCCAAGTATCCCCCATATAGCCAGCACACACACACACACACACGGCACACGTACACACGCACACCCAACGCTCAAACACCAATGATACATATCCTGTAGGGAATTCTAGAGTGTGTGTGTGTGCGCCAGTGTGTGTGTGCGTGTGTGTGTGTGTGGTTGCATAAATAACACATGCACCCACACACACACACACATATTTTGTGTCCCTGACAAGATAGTGGTTTGTTTGGCTTTGTAGGTATGCCTTTTTATGTGTATGGGAGTGCTTGAATAGACCAGAGGTGAGTTTCAGTCACAGAAATACAAATGAATGTATTCTAATGAATTAATGTGACTTTACATGTGTTTTACTAAAGAGCTAAAGTGGGGTGGCCATAGCAGAGTGCTTGTCTCACAGGAAAATGTTGATTAGGATTCAAGACTCATCAAAATGACGAGATGTGTACGACGTGTCAGTCTAACTGAGTCTCTCTCTACGACATGTTCTACAAATTCAGCTTTAAGTGCATACTTGATCCTTTGCTTTTAGAACCCTTGTGTGTACTGTACCTGTACAGGAATATGACTTCAATATTGATTTAGTGCTGCGTCCATCTCTTTTTCCATCAGTTACCAATAGATGTCGCTGCAGATGTGAAATTTGGTCAAAGCTGCGCATGCACGCACGTACACACGCACGTATATGCACACACACACACACACACGCACGCACGCACGCACGCACGCACACACACACACACACACACACACCATCCTCTTCTGTGGTTCTGTTGGGTGGCATTTGAGGATGTAATGAGAATCAATATAACACAGACTCTCTTAATTACTGCGTTAGATGAAGTTCACCTCAGGTAGATTTTCATTCAGCAGGAGCAGCAGAAAGAACACCCAGGCCTTGGGTGGATAATCAAGCTGTGATTTATTCAGTTTAATAGTGCAGGCCTGCAGCCACCTGCTACGCAACCCAGGGCCTGAGACAAAGCACTCACTTTTTGTCTGTCGGCTGAGATTACATAGTACTTATGAAGAGAGCGACCTTCAATTTCTCTTGTTTAAACGCGAAACACGTGAAATCAGTGTCACTCAAGGAAGCTGAGTTTTTCTTCAGGAGGAGTTTTGTTTCTTGGCTTTGAATTCATTAGTCTTGTATTCAGTTGAAGGACATCATGTCAGGAACTCTTTCAGGCTGAGTAATGAGACATCACCTATTGACTTAAAATGGTTCTCACAGTGATATTAAAACAAACATCACTTTGATTACTAGATCCCACACTTTAGTACTCATCTCATCAAGTGCAAACAAGAAGAGTTAAACAGAGATATGAAGAAAACAAAGTTAGGTTCGAAAACTGACGCAGTGTGCCTTCTAGGTCACCTTTGTGACTGTTACCAGTGTGATGCACAGCTCTCAGTCTGCCCTCTACTCAGGCAAAACAGAACACCTTTCAGTGACAAGAATTAACCATCAGACTCACCCGTAATTCATTATAAGTTATGTGTCATATTTTCATTATGCTCTACAGTAAATAGTGACTGCTAATAAAAAGGCAATCCCATAACCCATCATCAGGGATTGTAATGAGTTGGATTACTGCCAAGGATGTTTCCTTCTATTGGACGCCGTTTCAGCATAGGAGTTTAATGAGTGTCGTAATTATGCACCCCAAACATAGTCTTGAATTAAACATTTTAAAATCCTTTCCCCCAGGCATGCTGTGAGGCTGAATGTTTCCTGATCAGAATGTTATAAAAGCATTTCTTTGGAAAAAGCTTTTCTGAAATATAATTTAGCCCTACAATGATGTTAAATGCAAGACTAATTGTGATAATTTATAAATATTACATCATGACACTGAAAGAGAATTACAGAATTAAAACTCCATATCTCATTAATATCTATGAGAGGAATCATTACTTGTTATGCATAAACTATGCATTAGCTTGTTAGAATGCCAAATAAATCAAATGAAGGATGGGGAAGTGAACGTTAAAGCAGGCCTGCAGCCTGCCCGTATGCATGATTAGGGTTCAGTCCACACTTCAGTCACAGAAACCTTTGGTATTAGCAAAGTAAATAGGAACTTTGCATTAGCCCTACATGTTTTTGTTTAAAGTGATTCAACTACTTTAAAGTGATTCATACTCTGAAATGTTCCGACAAATGTCCTGTTTCAATCTCTAGTTAGTCAATGTAAACCAGGAACTGGTATGCGTTCGGCTGTCTAAGAAGCGAAAGCCACACAAACAAGCAAAACAAATATCCATCACATTTGCTTTATCAACCTACAGTAGATTAACGAGCTAATTCTTGTTTGAGTTAACCACATGCCACACTCTTAACAAACACGCCTTAAGCACTTTGGGAAGCAATTTCTCTCCACCCTCTCCTTCATCCTTTCCCTTTTCCTCTCGCTCTCTCTCTCTTTTCCTCTCCCTATCTCTCCACCCCTCTCTCTATCTCTCCACCCCTCTACCCATCTCTCCCACTCTCTCTTCCTCCCTCTCTCTCTGCAGCACAGTGTAAGCTTCAGGGGGCTGTGTACTGGAAAACTTTAATTAGTTTTCCAAATGACTGCGGTGAGTGGGATGACAAGCATTTGTCTTTTAAACATCAACGCCGAGGGGCACTCACTAGTGCTAGTGTGAATTAGACAAGTTAGACAAGTTAACATCACCTATCTGATCACCTTGGATACAGACAAACCATGTTTGACGAGTGTCATGGACAAAAATAAATTGTAAAATGTCATTGTGTGAGACATTGTGAACATGGCCTTTTACTAACAGTGTGACTGGGCTGTTCCTTGGGGAAAGAAAGGACAGTGCAGTGGGGAAACTTGTAGAGAAGTGCTTAGAACAGTGAAAGGTCAGAGTGGATCACCAGAGTGACACCTTTAACTTAAAAACCAAACACAACACAACAAGGCAACCTTCAGCCAGCTCTTTGTCAGGGCCAACTGGTGTTTCTGTATCCTTTAAAGGACATTAATGCTAGAATTCTTAATTGAAACAATCACAAAGCCTACTCCGCACCTCTGTTTGTTAACAAGCTGATAGATGGGGCTAGAGAAAAGTAACCACTCTCAAATTCATAGACAGAGCTATGGCTGCTTGCCTGGCTACCCAGACTCCTTTCTCCGGGCCAAATGCTACGCCACACCCACAGGTGGCTTTGATACTCTGATTGGTTCGAGACAATCCAATTGCTGATTACTTTGTTTTGCACAACACCCCACAGCCCCCTTGCCACCATAAACCAAATGCCACACTCTTAACAAACACACCTTAAGCCCTTTGGGAATTAATCTCTCTCCACCCTCTCCTTCTTCCTTTCCCACCCTCTCTCTTTCTCTCCACCCCTCCACCCCACTCCTTCTATCTCTTCCGCCCCCTAGTTTTAATTATACTTAAAATAATGTATCTTATACATGTTCCCCAAAACATACTGAATGCAGAGCATAGGCAGGGTTGATTTAGTCTACATGGGCAGAGTTGGGAGATGAAGAGGAGCTGTCCATGGTTCTGAAGGGAAACCTGTCTGCTGTCCCCTTTAGTAGAGCTCTAGTGGTGCTGAAATGGATACAACAATAGCTGATACTGCAATTTCTCCAGTGTACTATCTGTATGGAATTACTCAGAGACAGGTTGACATTTATTGGGATGAATATTGTCCTGGAGGCAGATCTGAGCATTTTACGTCAAGCCCAGCTAGTAATTGTCTTCACAAAATGTGCATATTTTTAAAGGGTATTTTAAACATTTTTTCTTTCCCTAGCTCCCAACACCTTTTTTCATTCCCACATGTTCACGTGACTGTAAATGGGGTCATTTTTAACGTGGTTAGGTTTGAAACAGGGTCACTCATGTTGCTGGTTTTTAAAGGGGATCTGGCGCTCATTTCAGGTTTGTTGTATTTTAAAGAAGGGTCACTCTTTTCATGTCTCCTCGATGGATCCTAATCAATTCTGGTTCCTGACACCTCAGCGTGCCTCTCAAGCCATACTGTACTGTACTACCAAATTAAATCAAAACTCATACATTTTCAGATATGATCTGAAGGTCTTCAAATATAATACAGATGATTGAACACTTTGTTTTTGTCATTCAGCAAAACTTTGTTTTCTACATATATTTAAAGTAAAGAGAGTTCTATGATTTTAGTTATGAAAATGACCGGTGCTAACTTAGCACAGGTGAAAACAAGGCTCAAATTGGTCGTGATGGGAGGGAGGGGGAAGTGAGATATAAAATGATTGACCAACCAGAGAACTTCCACGTTTATGAAATGTAGATGTTTTCATAAACTGTTGAAGTTTGACGAAGATCAGATGACTTGCTTCTGTCAGTCTCTCTGGATGAACTTCTGCTAAACTCTCACTCCTGCTCATATTTCACATTTCCATCGCTTAGAGATGATCTCTGTTCTTTCCAGGGAGAAAACAGTCCTGAAATGGGGCTTCTTTCCCTTCCTGTTGACACCATTTGACATCATATTTCCACATTGCAGTTTGACATATTTGCTCTTTACTGAGCCACATAAACATTCCCTCTGTACTTAGTTTAAATATACACTGAGAGAGAGAGAGATAGAGAGAGAGAGAGAGAGGAAGTGAGAGAGGAAGAGAGAAAGCTCTACCCTGCACATTGTGCTTAAAAGTCAAATGGCTTATATTTTTTTGACAGAAAAGGGAGGTTCAGCAAACTTCTACAAACTTCCGCTCCCTTTGATGACTAAGTGTGGTAAACACACATACGTATGCATTTACACAGTGTGTGTGTGTGTGTGTCTGTGTTAACATTGTGGGAATGTTGGATGTTGTAAGGTTCAGTGTGAGTGTGTCTCTCTCTCTCTGTGTGTGTGTGTGTGTGTGTGTGTGTGTGTGTGTGTGTGTGTGTGTGTGTGTGTGTGTGTGTGTGTGTGTGTGTGTGTGTGTGTGTGTGTGTGTGTGTGTGTGTGTGTGTGTGTGTGTGTGGATTGGAAAAGAGAAAAGAGAAACTAAGTTATTTAAATGTCTCATACACACCTCCAGAGCTGACAGGAGTGGGTGAATGGAAAGGACGTCCTTATTTGTAATGATAACCAGCATACATAATGACCCAAATGTGCTCTTTGCATCGGAGTGCCTCTGTAAATAATACAGTATATAAGATATTGCTCCTGAATGCTGATAGCTCACAACAGATCATTCTAGAGGAAGAGTCTTTAATCCCCTGCAACACTGTTGAAAAAGTAGGTAGATAAAAGTCAATCGAAAAAGTTCAAAGTTAGGGAACAAAAAACTCTACACCCCTCCCCACCTTCTGAATGCTGCTTTCAATGCATTCCAATACCTTGATAATCTGGTTCAAACGAACATTATAAAGTTGTTGATTTCTCTCTTAAATTTGGTGGTGTGTCAGTCGTCTTGAACCATGCCAATTTTTATAATTGACTCCCACTTAAAAGGCTGCTTTTGACTATTTCTAGAGAATAAAATATGCAAATCTGAGAAGCACTTAGGAGTGTGAATTTGGAACAAATAGAAGAGCTTATTCTGCTCTCAGACAACACCTGAAAGTTAAAGGAAGGCATTAATAGGCTGTTCAACGACGCCTGATAAATAGAAAGTTAAGTAAAAAAAGTTAATATATAATAATAATACAAATTGGTGGAAACAGCTCAGATGGTTTTTGAACATTTGTCACTTGGAGGAATGAGAGAAATTACAAACAACAAAACAAATAACTTGGTGAAATACATACAGGCTAATCTAAAATATTTCTGTGACATTTTGTTATTGATAGAAATGTATTGATAGACCATGCAACACCTTTTCAAACAGTGATCCACTTTTAACTGTAAGAACATCAACATTTTCACCTGTTCAAGCACTTTTCATCTTATTCAAGTTGAGAAAGCTACAGAAAATAAAGTGTCATCAAGACACTTTCTAAAATAAAATCTACAGAAGGAATTCTTTGCTAAATTCTCTCTGTATTTGGCTGATGACTGGGAGGGAAACTTAATTACTTTTCCTTTAATAGATGCACATTTTTAATCTGCCCCACATTTTATAAAGTGGAGCCCTTTTGGGATGCCCTCTAAGTAGCCTCCCCTACTCTTTTTCTCAAGTCTTCACTTGCTTAAACAGCCATGAAATCTTCCCATCTCCCTCACTGTCATTTCCTATCCTTCCCCTTCACCTGTTCCACCCCAGGCCCCAGCTCCAACCCTACATGCCCTCTGGCTGTGGCCCTACCTTCATCCCACTGCTTTGAATCAGCATAAGCCAACTGATAACTGCCCCTGTCCAACCAGCCTGGAAAACACCTGTCACCCCAGAGGTGGGTCCAGGGTAGCTCACAGTGACCTGCCAGTTGATGACGTTGGACAATGGAATGGGGGCACGATTGAATTGGCCGTCTTCAGCTTAAACTCTGTCACTTCTTCCCCCTCTTCCCTTCCCCCAGATCACCCCATGGTTCACCTGTCCACTCAGGGTGGTGTCTGCGGCCTTCTCGTCTTTCCTCACCATGCTCAGCATCCAACCTTTTGATTGACGGGCCAGACGACAGGACGTGGCAAGACAGGGCCGACCTATGACCTGGACGTGGATCAGTACCGATGGGGGTACTCACCGCCACTAGAGGCAATTAACTGGGGAGCATGTGGTGGCACACCATTGAGTGGAAGCTTCCACAGGTCGAGCTGCCGCCCCTAATCTCTTAATACCTCAATGCATCAACCGGATGCAGTCAACACACTGTGTGCTGTTACACAGTGACCGCAGTAATGAGACATTAAACCCCTGCATGGTTTTAATAATAGTGCTGTTTATTCACTGGAAGAAGGTGTTTTCTGAGTCATTTTAGGCTTAAAAGTAAAGTAGTGCTGGCCTAAAGCTGCATCATGATTCATAGTACATGCTTTTTAATTCCAACTCAAAGTGAGAAGCTCAGTGTTTAGCTTGACTGAGAACCTAGTCTTGACACTGACTTTTTGATGAAAGTCGTCCTGCCGTGGAATACATCAACACGAGAGACAGAGTGACTTGCACATTTACAAACACTTTTGTTACAGATGCCTGACCGTCAGTAGCAAACAAAGTAACGAGGAATGAAAGCAGAAAAATGAACCCAGGCAGAATATTTTTCATTTCCCCCACCAAATTGTCTTTGTTTCCTGTGTAACTGCCTGAGTGATTACCAGATATCAGTATGAGCGATATTTCTCCACTCCGATGGACAGGCACTGAGGAAAATGGATGACTATTATCAACAGAAACCTCAAAGGTAGTCACCACGCAAACATGGCAGATGCATCCAATCTTGATCTGAGCTAAAGGATTCACTTTGAAGAGAACTCTGCACTTTGGAGTTTGATTTGTATTTACTTATTTTCAGCCATATCTCCCTGTGGAGATATGACCCATCCAAGGGTGCAATATCTGCTTTGTAAACATATCATTCTCCGACAAGCAGATCGGAAGAGGTTGAAGTCTGTTAAGCCCTCAGAAAGATGTACTCAAACAGATAAACAAATCAACAGCAGACAGCAGAAAATAAGAAAAAGCACACAGTTCTCCATCTTCATCTCCCATATAACCAAGTAATTCTCTCACCATCCATTTCTTCCGGTATTTCTATCATCCTTTCATTCTCTCACTGTCTGACCTGCTTTGACCTTATTTTCTCACTGTTCTGCATTCCTCTCAACTGTACAGTACTTATTGCCATTGTACACAATATCTGATTGGGGGAGGGGGGGGGGGGGGGGGGGGGGCTACAGTACCAAGACAAACAGTGGGGTCAAACTGTTGAACCCAGTTCCTACATTTGACTATAAAAATTGATTTTATCATTCCGGAAGTGCCCCAGGTTTTGAAAGCGCTGCGTTCCAATGACTCCCTATATGGCTGTGAATGTACCATCAACGATCAATACGCTTTCTACGTATTCCCCAAGGTGTTTACAGCATTGTGACGTAGTTTTACGCATTTCTGTTGAAGAATAGCCGTATGGGGGCACATTGCGTAAGTGGTCACATGGTGGCTCTGAGAGAGATTCTTGCGTAAAGTGCAGAGGTAGCCATTACTCCAATCGGTCCTAGAGAAAAAGGAATTGTCCCGACGGGTATATTATCGAATAGATATTAGAAAAACACCTTGAGGATGGATTCTAAACAACGTTTGCCATGTTTCTGTTGATATTATGGAGCTAATTTGGAATATTTTTCGGCTGCAATTTCCGGGCGATTTCTCAGCCAAACGTGAAGAACAAACGAAGCTATTTCGCCTACAAAAATAATATTTTGGGAAAAAATGAACTTTGGCTGTCTACCTGGGAGTCTCGTGAGTGAAAACATCTGAAGTTCATCAAAGGTAAACGATTTAATTTGATTGCTTTTCTGATTTCCGTGACAAGTTTGCCTGCTGCTAGCAAGGCATAATGCTATGCTAGGCTATGATAAACATACACAAATGCTTGTCTAGCGTTGGCTGTAAAGCATATTTTGAAAATCTGAGATGACAGGGCGATAACAAAAGGCTAAGCTGTGTTCCAATATATTTCACTTGTGATTTTCATGAATAGGAATATTTTCTAGGAAGATTTATGTCCGTTGCGTTATGCTAATTAGTGTCAGATGATGATAACGGTCCCGTTCATGGGCTGGGCGTCACTACAGGTTTTAATGTTGTAAATTACTATTGTAGCTGGAAACAGCAGATTTTTAATGGAATGTCTACATAGGTGTACAGAGGCCCATTATCAGCAACCATCACTCCTGTGTTTCAATGGCACGTTATGTTAGCTAATCCAAGTTAAACATTTTAAAAGGCTAATTGAACATTAGAAAACCCTTTTGAAATTATGTTAGCATAGCTGAAAACTGTTGTCCTGATTAAAGAAGCAATAAAACTGGCCTTCTTTAGACTAGTTGAGTATCTGGAGCATCAGTATTTGTGGCCAGAAACAAAATGACCAGAAACAAATAACTTTCTTCTGAAACTCGTCAGTCTATTCTTGTTCTGAGAAATTAAGGCTATTCCATTTGAGAAATTGCCAAGAAACTGAAGATCTCGTACAATGCTGTGTACTACTCCCTTCACAGAACAGCGCAACCTGGCTCTAACCAGAATAGAAAGAGGAGTGGGAGGCCCCGGTGCACAACTGAGCAAGAGGACAAGTACATTAGAGGGTCTAGTTTGAGAAACAGACACCTCAAAAGTCCTCAACTGGCAGCTTCATTAAATAGTACCCGCAAAACACTAGTGTCAATGTCAACAGTGAAGAGGCGACTCCGGGATGCTGGCCTTCTAGGCCTTCTAAGATTCTAAGATTAATAAAAGATTAAGATGGGCAAAAGAACACCGACACTGGACAGAGGAACTCTGCCTAGAAGGCCAGCTTCCCAGAGTCGCGTCTTCACTGTTGATGTTGAGACTGATGTTTTGGAACACAGGAGTGATGGTTGCTGATAATGGGCCTCTGTACACCTATGTAGATATTCCATAAAGAATCTGCCGTTTCCAGCTACAATAGTCCTTTAAAACATTAACAATGTCTATGCTGTATTTCTGATCAATTTGAAGTTATTTTAATGGAGAAAAAATGTGATTTTCGTTCATAAACAAGGACATTTCTAAGTGACCCCAATCTTTTGAACGGTAGTGTGAGTGCATTATTTACCTTCAGAGGTGAATGTATCAAACCAGTTGTCGTGATAAAAGTATTTGATGTTGTGCACTATCCTCAAACAATAGCATGGTATTTTTTTTCTGTAATAGCTAATGCAAATTGGACACTGCAGTTACACTAACAAAAATGTAAGCTTTCTGCCCATAGAAGATGTCTATTTCCTGGAAAGTTGGCTGTTGTATACAACGTTTTTTATGTTACAGTATCGGATATTGCGCAACAACCGTCCCGGTTTAGGGACACCGATCCCGTAGTTGTCTGAGCAGTTGTTGTTCAGGATTAACTGCCTTGCTCAAGGGCAGAACAGTAGATTTTTTGGTTAATGGCCCAACGCTCTGAACCACTAGGCTACCTGCTGTGTGTATGTGACAGACAGAAGGGGTTGGGGAATCCATAGCATATAGTCTATTTCACTACACAGGATTTTGCTGTAGATAGTGTTTAAGTTGTCAGAAAATCAATTGGCAGTAAGCTCTCTTGGTTTCCAATTTGTTTCCCATCAAATTAATGAAATTCAAGGAGTAGGTATACCAAACGTGTCATTCGTATTCCATTTCTCAATCCTACCTTATTCTACCCACACTGTCCCTCCTCTTGCCCCTTGCACCGAGATAACCAATCCTCAACAACGTTACGAGGGTTTCCAGCTCTGGAACAAGAGGAAAGTAATTTAGTATCTGGGCTTCATGGACCTGAAAATGTGTTTTTGCATTGCACTAATTTGCTTTACTTTGCAATGCTAATTATCCAACAGTGATAAATATTGATGAAACCTACATATCCCCATACCTTATCTTACTCACTCTTTCAACTGTATGAGTTTAATCAATTTGGGAACTCCAACAATTTTTTTGTGTACAGAAATCTCAGAGTACCAAACACAACAAACCAATGAGTATTAGGGAGACATATGAATAACCATGATCTTGTTTGCAAAGTCAGTGTTTTCGAATTGATACAAATTACTTAATTAACACAGTGCAAAAAATATAGCTTTGAAAGCTTCAAGAGAATCCCTCTGGGCTCACACTGGTTGAATCAATATTTTCCAAGTAATTTCATTTAAATTACATTGAACAAACGAGGAATAGATGTTGAATTGATGTTTGTGCCCAGTGTGATGTCATCTACCTTAATATCTCGTTTTAGTTTACATTTAATTATGCACATTCAAAAGTTTAGACTTTTCAGCTTAAAAAATATTTTTTTTCTTTTTTGCTTTATTTCAGTCACCTGTTCCAATATGATTTTTTTGTTTAATAATTTGGTGTCTGAAGAAATCTGAAAAAGTTCTGCCATTTGCTTGATATGCCCGAGAGAGACTTTTTGGGTCTCTTCCTTCTTCTGTGTTTGGACCATGACAGCTATCTGGTGTGATGATCAGATCAGATCCAGCAGGCCACAGCCAGAGATCACAGAAGCAGCCCCTTACTGCTATTTTTACCTCTATTTTAAACATTTTTATATTTAACTCTACATTGTTGGAAAAGGGCCCGGAACTAACCTTTTCTCTGTTTACGAAGCATGTGACAAATAACATTTGATTTGACTTGCTTATCCAAATGCAGCCCATTAGAAGCTCCTGACGACACATTAATGGAGGCTGATAAAACCTTGCTAATTCCCAGAAAGAGGTTTTGTCACGGCTGATCAAATCATGCCGCTTGCACATCATAATTCATTACTGATATGGGGAAGATTGTAAGTGATGTGTGTGCAACGCGCTCAAGTGTCCCTAGTTTCCACCCCTCCATTCTCTCATCCACCCTTTACTTCCTCATTCTAAATCCCATGTCCCAGTAGGGAGACGAATGGTTGGAGTGTTAGATCCAGATGAGGACATGGATGAGGAGACAGCTGCACTTGGGGCTTAGCTACATCTACAGGGACCAATCTCTGAGCTAAATGCTGAAGTGCTAGCATCTCCTTAGAAGAGCCGTAGGTCAGTTTGGTATCTGAGCCTCCTCAATGAGATACACTACATGACCAAAAGTATGTGGACACCAACTCTTCGAACATCCCATTCCAATGAATGTGGAGTTCTTCCACACTGATCAGTTCAGCATGGACCTCACTTTGTGCATGGAGGCATTGCCATGCTGAAACAGGAAAGGGCCTTTCCCAAACTGTTGCCACAAAGTCAGAAGCACAGGATTGTCTAGCATGTCATTGTATGCTGTAGCGTTGATTTCCCTTTACTGGAACTAAGGGGCCTAACGCCAACCATGAAAAACAGCCCCAGACCATTATTCCTCCACCAAACTTTACAGTTGGCACTATGCATTGGGGCAGGTAGCGTTCTCCTGGCAACATCAAAACACAGATTTGTCCGTTGGACTGCCAGATAGTGAAGTGTGATTCATCGCTCCAGAGAATGCGTTTCCATTGCTCCAGCGTCCAATGGCAGCGAGCTTTACACCACTCCAGCCGACGCTTGGCATTGTGCATGGTAATCTTAGGCTTATGTGCGGCTGGTTGGCCATTGAAACTCATTTCATGAAGCTCCCGAAGTACTTGTGCTGACGTTGCTTCCAGAGGCAGAGTGTTGCAACCAAAGACAGACAATTTTGACACACTACGCGCTTCATCGGTCCCGTTCTGTGAGCTTGTGTGGACTACCACTTAGCATCTGAGCCGTTGTTGCTCCTAGATGTTTCCACTTCACAACAACAGCACTTACAGTTGACCGGTGCATCTCTAGCAGGGCAGAATGAACTGACTTGTTGGAAAGGTTGCATCCTATGATGGTGCCAAATTGAAAGTCACTGAGCTCTTCTGTAAGGCCATTCTACTGGAAATGTTTGTGTAAGGAGATTGCATGGCTGCGTGCTTGATTTTATACACCTGTCAGCAGCAGGTGTGGCTGAAATAGCCAAATCCACTAATTCTGCTTGAGACATAACGTCTTCTGCTTTGATTTACATGGCTAAATCTCGTGACTGTGGCATACACACTGCACCAACAGGAGCTGTTTGTCACAAGGATTCCACAGCTCGTTCCCATCAAAACTTTTGTGTCTCAGATTGTTCCCTTGATGTTTCAGTAGTGGCGGCAAAACATTCTGGGAACAAACATTATCACAGGCATGTTTGCATAAAAGCAGATAAGATAGGTTTATGGAGCTAGACCTTTTTTGCAGTACTTTGAGCTGAAAGTTGCTTGGTTGACCAAATGTTCTCTCTCCGTTTGTACAATGCTCTGACAACATCCCCAGGGTAGTGTGATTTTTAGCGTGATATATCTCTGAAACTTTCTCTTTGCATGCTTTATCAAATAAAAAGTATGTCTTTGCTGGGTTCTGAGTCATCCTTCAAGCAGTGCCTATAGGGACGTCTATTTTCTAAGTAAGACATTGAAGAGGTAGACGGACAAAAGGAAACAGGCGAGATTTGTCTGGAAAAGCAATGTCAATATGCTAACAGTTAGGGGATGTGAACCAGAATGCTGCGACACTAACAGTATCTATTGGACTATTGATATGCTGTCAGTCTGATGATCAATCTCATTGTGTTGAGTGGGCTCAGGGCCCAGCTGTTGACATGCTGACAATTTGGGGCCAATATGCCGAGAGTCTGGGTCCTCATTATTGGCATGATAATAGTTTTGGGCCTTAGAGTAGATACTTTGTGACTTAGGAGCCTGGCTGATGTCATGTGAACAGTCTGAAGCTTTGGTGTCAATGGGATGAGAGTCTAAAGGGACCAAGGTTTTGTATACAAACAGTTTGGGGGTTTGGTGACATTTGAGCTGAGAGTTTTGTTTTCTTCATTGTTGCAATGCTAACAGTTTGGGGAACTCCAAAGGACGAAGTGCCAAGTTTCAGGGCTGTGTCTGAGAGTGCTGCTCTTGGCAGGGCAGTGAGGTGCGGAGAAGGTGATGAACTGTGATTGCCCCGATCCTCCCCATGCGACACCGTGCCCTACCCTCCATAGGCCAGAGAACACCAGGAACAGACGGAGAGGGGGGTTGAGTTGGGGAGGATGACAAGGTGACAGACGAAGTTTGGGTCCACTGACAGAGCGCTCTACTGTCGCAGCGAGAATACTCCCAGTTCCTGGTGGATTGGACAGCAGTTCTTCAGGAAAGACTCAGAGGGCAAAGAATGCTCCCAGTTCCTGGTGGATTGGATAGCAGTTCTTCAGGAAAGACTCAGAGGGCAAAGTGAAGGGTGCTTGCTACACTGCCACACTTTAAAAATGACAGGAACTCTGGGAATATCTGTGAGGGGAAACAATACCTCCAGCCTGCCATGTACGGTACAGTAGGGAGAAGGACTCACTGTGTGGTTTGTTTGGTTTGGTGGTTAGTGTTTTGGGCATGTGATTTGATGCAGCTGAGGGCTGCGTTTGCTCGCAGTCTATTAAAAAATCTGCAGAGTCATGAATAAGCAGTAGCTCTCCACCCGTTGCTAAATGAGAGTCCTGTGACCGAGAGTCTTTAGGCTGAGCCCCAATGCAATCTCACTGCTTTCACTGAAAGTGCTCCCTCTCTATCTCATTCTGACAGGGAAGGGGATATGGCTCAAGTGTGTGTGTGTGTGCTAACATCACAAAGAAGGAAGCAGAAGTAGAGAAGTTGGGGAGAGTTGGAAGAAGGGAGGTGATAGAACAAGAACAAGACATGAGGAGAGAGAGACCCATTTCTCACCACCCCTCACCTACCTTGTCAAAGACAAACCCCAGAGGTCTTACATCGATCTGTGGGAAGCAAGGGCAAACAGTGGGACATGCCTTTAAGGGACCCCATCCACAGGAACAGGGGCAGAGCACTTAGCACGCCATGAAGGTTAGGCCTACAGAGACTCTCAGCATGCATCTGTACATCCCCTGACACTGACACAGTTTCCCCAGTTTGCCACCTTCAGAGGGAAACTGGTGCCTGCTGTCCACTGTCTCTTTCCATTGAGCCAGGAACAGTCAGAGGGGAGGAGAAAGATAGAGAACTTTGACTATGTACAGACTCAGTGAGCATAGCCTTGCTATTGAGAAAGGCTGCCGTGGACAGACCTGGCTCTCAAGAGAAGACAGGCTATGTGCACACTGCCCACAAAATGAGGTGGAAACTGAGCTGCACTTCCTAACCTTCTTCCCAATGTACGACCATATTAGAGACACATATTTCACTCAGATTATACATATCTACAAAGTATTCGAAAACAAACCTGATTTTGGTAAACTCTCATATCTACCAGTTGAAATACCACAGTGTGGCATCATTTGTGACCTGTTGCCACAAGAAAAAGTCAACCAGTGAAGAACAAACACCATTGTAAATACAACCCATATTTATGCTTATTTATTTTCCCTTTTGTACTGTGACCATTTGTACAACACTGTATATAGGCATAATATGACATTTGTAATGCCTTTATTCTTTTAGAACTTTGAGTGTAATGTTTACTGTTCATTTTTATCGTTTATTTCACTTTTGTATATTATCTACCTTACTTGCTTTGGCAATGTTAACATACGTTTCCCATGCCAATAAAGCCCCTTGAATTGAATTGAGAGACAGAGGAAGGGGTAGGTAGTGCTGGGGGGGGAGTTGAGCTGGATCATCACTGAATGTGGAGTCCACGGTGAGATTCATATAAATCGTATAATCCCTAAATGTTTTTCAAATAAGAGTATTGCAGCAGTCTGTTTTTGGCAAGGTGGTCAATTGTATTGTCTAACAAATGGTGACAACACATGATTTAAGTATTGATTTGTTTTTTTTTATGTGTGTAACAGATTCCTCTCTGTCATAGGACCAATACACCGCATCAGTGCAACTTTCACAGCCTGCTAAGAATTATTACGACATTTAGCACAGTTCAAGTGAATACCTTTTCATGGCATAGGTCTGTACTCATAATGAACAACACAGCAGTTATTGGGGCCAGCGTTTTTACACCTTCACTCCAGGTGATTCTAAGCATGACAGTGGGATCCTCTGTCCTCTGACATCAGTATGGGGGACAGGGAGAGGCAGGTACTGTAGGCCTGCAGAATAAGACTCTCACTCAATTAATTACCACAACCTTGAGAGATGCAGGAGCTGAAGCAGAGCTGAGGACACCTCCCCCACTGAGAGAAGGATAACCGAGTGGTCTAAAATCAAATGTTAACCCCACACTGATGCACACAGAGACAGAGACACAGACAGACAGACAGACAGACAGACAGACAGACAGACAGACAGACAGACAGACAGACAGACAGACAGACAGACAGACAGACAGACAGACAGACAGACAGACAGACAGACAGACATACAGACAGACAGACAGACAGACAGACAGACAGACAGACAGACAGACTCAGTAAGATCCTCTCTTTCTTGTGATAGCAGATTTCTTTACTCTGGCCAAACTAATTTATATTTTGATCATTTTGCTGTTTGTTTGCTATGGGGATTATCTCTTTGTGTGTGTGTGTGTGTGTGTGTGTGTGTGTGTGCGTGGGTGTGTGTGTAATCTGACAACTCAGCAGGTCCTAATTACACATATCCATCTCAAACAGGAGCAAAGTGGCGAGAGGATAATTTCCGAATCCTCCCCGAGTCCAAATCAATAGATAGAGGAAGGAGAAGAAAAACAAAAAGACTGGGAGATACAGAAAAGCACCGGGAAGAGCCTCTGGTGACCTCTACCTTGCCATGGTGAAGGCTTTGACCTCCTTTTACCATGCTTAATCTCTGTCACACGACACCAACAGAGTTTAACTAGCTCAAACAAACACTTCCACAGAATCTAGAACAGACTGGAGAATGGTGGGGAAGCTGAATTTCATTGAGGGTGTGAATCATGATGCACAGCGATTGTGAGAGGATGGGAGAGAGGCTCTCTGGAGCTGCAGTAACTGTTTGTCACCTGATCTCTGCTCCAACATCACCACACCCATCTCCACCTCTCCACATCCACCCTCCACCTACATCTATACTTCCTCCTCCTCACAATTCATGGACCCATTTTCCACAGTGTGATTATATAAGTATTATTAAGTATTATCATGCACAGTGTGTAAAGTGGATGAATGATGAAGAGGTCATACAACTGCTTCAACACTGATCTAGAGTGGCTTAATAGAAACAGCACACAATGAAGTACAAACAGTCTGCTGCTTCCTCTGTTCCTCCATTGGCAAGCTCTCACAAGCTGATTTTTCAACTTCCTTTTTGCAAGTGCTGCATAAATGTAAAACAACAACAACATGTGACTCAAACTGTGCCTTCAAAAGCCCCACTATCCTTAATTACCAGTTCAGTTCTTGGATAACATATGCTCTCAAAGTGGTGGGGGAGAGAGGGCTGGTGTTTGAGAGTTACACTGTGCTTCCCCAGCTCTGCAACAACATCAAGCCACGGCATGAATAATGCAGGCTGTTTTGTTTTGTGCTATGAATTCATTGACGGCATGATGGGATGAAGTGCACATTTAAATATATTGATTTGATTCTTTTTTGATTTGTTAGTGTGGAAATAACCGCGAGGCAGGGCCAGGCGAGGGAGAACCCCTATTGATATATGAGGTAAGTAGAGGCATATGGAAACATGAATTACTCTATAAATCAAAGCAAACGGAGTGGGATCAGAATATGAAAAAACTGATGATAAATACAATTTGATCTCATTAATGGGTACATTCCAGCATCCAATTTAGAGAGAGCACAATGCTGATATGGTGAACAGAAACAAATCAAATAAATGCGTTGTGGCAATTACCTCATTGTTAACCTGGCTGTGTATGTAGTGAAGTACTATGAGATTAGCTAACTAAGATCAAGAAATGGTAATGAGAAGCGAATGTAAAACACAAGTATTATTTTAATAGCTTGTAAAGGGAATGGATTCACATACAAGGCTTGAACTTAAATTACATGGCATTACCGGCATTAACACAGTTTTCATAATGTTCGCATGATGAGATAGAGAGAGAGAGAGAGAGAGAGAGAGAGAGAGAGAGAGAGAGAGAGAGAGAGAGAGAGACATAATATGTATATAGACATAATATGACATTTGACATTATTCTTTTGTAACTTTTGTAAGTGTAATGTTTACTGTTAATTTTGTATTGTTTATTTCACTTTTGTTTATTATCTATTTCACTTGCTTTGACAATGTAAACATATGTTTCCCATTCCAATAAAGCTCCTTCAATTGAAATGTAATTGAGAGAAAGGCCATGCACCAACAGTCCATGGGGAAGAGAGAGAGCGAGAGACACAGTGTAAGTATCTCACCAGAGCAGATAAAAACAAAAGAGAGACATAGTGAATTTAAGACCCTTTTATAACCATTTGACCAAAATCTGAGTTGTAACCAATAGCATTACTGTTGAGTTAAATTCCAATCAGATATCATACCTACAGGATGGAAAGACAACAGCATCACTTGCTTCACAGGTATGTGACAAGGAAGGGTTGGTGAGATAATGCAGCATTCCTAAGACAACAAAGGAACCCTTGCATACAGTGTTGATAAAAGAGAGGTCGGGGGTTGGGCCAGCCTACATATATGCATTTACTGTGTATCAATAGACTGTATTTACCAGTTTCCCCCTTTTGTCTTCTGTATCACTATTGTTTTTACGGCGGGAGGAATGCTTACAAATTTACAACCATGGTATCCCCTTCATCCTTGTTATTGTAGGCCTCTGGGCGTTTTACAAACACTACATGCACACTCAGCAAATGTTGCGCATTTTCTTATTCATACCCTTTTGTCCAATTAATCTTGATTAATCTTTATTGAGGCGTTAGAGAATGGACGGAAATAAAAAAAGCCCTTTGTCTTCTAATATGCTGTTGGCCCCAGCCAGTGTGTTATTAGGCTGAACTCAGCTAAATGTACTTCCTTCACTTTGGGTATTCCTCATTGCTCTCCTGGCGTATCTGCAACACTTTCATTATGTGACAAACACATTTTTTGCTACAATATGCTGGGTTATTTAATGGAACCATTGTGGCTGAGCTGGTAGGGGATTAGGGGTAATCCATGGAGGAACTTTGCAGATAAGTGGAAAAATAAAGGCATTAGCAGGAGCCTCTATTCAGGGGAACAGTTCATTTTCTTCATAAATGTTTGGTCCAGCAATTCATCACACAAGTGTAAGTTATATTTAAGCGTGGATTCTCACGGACAAATTAGAAAATTTAGAGTTGGAACAGAGGGAGTGCGCACACACACACACACACACACACACAGACACACACAGACACACACACACACACACAGACTCATAGAACCTGAATTTTCTATAAGAGTGGAACAACCCCTAACCTCAAAACCAGGTGTAGAGTAGACCCAAACTCATCATATCTGACATAGGGAAATGCTTTAATGTTGTGTGTGTATGCGCATGTAGGTCCCATACATGTGTAGGTCCCATGTGGCTCAGATGGTAGAGCATGGCACTTGCAATGCCAGGATTGAGGGTTTGATTCCCATGGGGGACCAATATGAACATATATTTACTCACTACTCTACGTTGCTCTTAACCTGGTAAAATGTAGGTGTGTTTGTTATCTGTTTTAGCCTCTAATGTTCCAAACACAGCAGAACATCAACAATTTATATTCATTTTCCTACCAATTGAACATAATCATATCTTGTTTAGTGTGAAATTCTGAATTATGTACATGAACGAAACACATACAAGCACAGACTACACAAAGACGATATAGTCTTACGTTAGCGTGAGTTGGTTAGCTACATTTTTGTGTGGCATTTGTGAATTTGTTTCCGGTTTCATAATTGACTGTAATTAATTTACAGTTCTAAAGACCCTGAACTCCGTTTTATTTATTGAACCCCTTACCCCTTGTAGCTATTTTTCTTACTGTTTTTTTTCATGTGGTATTCTTCTTTAGACAGCCTGGTGAATACCCCATGCGCATAGTGGAGCCTTTCAAACGTGATTAGTTAGATTGACTCAAATTAAGACCAGGGAATTCAAAGCCACTTTAAGTTTGCTATTCAGATGCTCTGTTATGTCCTCACTCCAAGCCACATCCATTTATTTAGTCCCCTGCCAACCTATTAGGCAACTTGTAATGTAGATGTGAGGGAATTGGCAAACTTATTATTGTAATAACTATTTAATGTGTGACAGTTATCCCTTGTCTATTCAAATTACTGCTCAAGAGGCCTTAGTTTAGGTTCATGAAAAGTTGATAGAAAACGAAGAGCGAGTGAAACAGAGCTAAGTATTGAAGGAACTAAAGCTTACAGCACATTGGGATTTGGAATATAGTGTTAAAAAGGTAGTATTTCATGGATCAACGATAGCATTCTGTAAAACACATTGCTTACATAGGGGAACCTCAGACAGATTTGATCAACCTCGAAATTCAACAAAAGAAAGCCAAAACACGGGACATTCAATGAAAAATGAAGATAAAAAAGATAAATGCATAATTTCAGCAAACACCCAGGAGAGCGACTTGGAAGATGCACACGCAAAATTAAAACATTGACTGCTGACTAATGAGAGACAAATGAATTCACTGAGATAAATTGTTCATTAGTGTTTCACATTCGTAGGTTGGCTGGGGTTTGAAAAGTTCAATGCAATTTGTGTTTACAAAATTGATGATTTTGTCTGTCTAATTTGACTGGTAGCCATCCTTATAGGACCTGGAGTTTTTCCAGAACACTTGACATTACCAGAAATTACTCCCGCGTTCCTGTAATGAGTGATGACTGACAATGTAAAAAAACAGAAGTACCTTATTTAGATAACTATTCAGACCCTTTGCTATGAAACTCGAAATTTAGCTTAGGTGCATCCTGTTTCCATTGATCATCATTGAGAGTCCACCTGTGGTAAATTCAATTGATTGGACATGATTTGGAAAGGCACACACCTGTCTATATAAGGTCCTACAGTTGACAGTGCATGTCAGAGAAAAAACTAAGCCATGAGGTCGACCAAGAACCCGATGGTCACTCTGACAGAGCTCTAAATTTCCTCTGTGGAGATTGGAGAACCTTCCAGAAGGACAACCATCTCTGCATCTCTCCACCAATCAGGCCTTTATGGTAGAGTGGCCAGATGGGAGCCACTCCTCAGAAAAAGGCAACTGACAGCCCGTTTGGAGTTTGCCAAAAGTATTGAAGACTCTCAGACCATGAAGACTCTCAGACCATGAGAAACAAGATTCTCTGGACTGATGAAAACAAGATTGAACCCTTTGGCCTGAATGCCAAGCGTCACGTCTGGTGTAAACCTGCCACCATCCCTATGGTGAAGCATGGGGGTAGCAGCATCATGCTGTGGGGACGTTTTTCAGCAGCAGGAACTGGGAGACTAATCAGGATCGAGGCAAAGAGCAAAGTAAAGAGATATCCTTGATGAAAACCTGCTCCACAGCGCTCAGGACCTCAGACTGGGACGTAGGTTCATCTTCCAACAGGACAACGAACCTAAGTACACAGCCAAGACAACGCAGGAGGGGCTTCGGGACAAGTCTCTGAATGTCCTTGAGTGATGCCCAGCCATAGCCCAGACTTGAACCCGATCGAACATCTCTGTAGAGACCTGAAAATAGCTGTGCATCAACACTCTCCATCCAACCTGACAGAGCTTGAGAGGATCTGCAGAGAGGAATGAGAGAAACTCCCCAAATACAGGTGTGCCAAGCTTATAGCGTCATACCCAAGAAGACTCGAGACTGTAATTGCTGCCAAAGGTGCTTCAACAAAGTACTGAATAAAGGGTCTGAATTTTTATGCAAATGTGATATTTCAGTTTTATTTTTAATACATTTTATATATATATATATTTACATGTTTTTAAACCCTTATTTTTGGCACTAAACAGTCTCCATATACTTTAATTCATTTTTTCAACTGGTACTGGGCGGCCTTCAGATGAGTCTTGTGAGGCCTGTAGAGCAAAACAGAGAACACCATCTTGTTCATGAGAGTCTCATCTTTCCATGTAGGGGTTATAATACACTGAACAAAAATATAAACGCAACATGTAAAGTGTTAGTCACATGTTTCATGAGCTGAAATAAAAGACCCCAGAATTTTTGCACATGCACAAAAATCTTCTTTATCTCTATTTCTGTGAACAAATTTGCTTGAATCCCTGTTAGTGAGCATTTCTCCTTTACTAAGATAATCCATCCATCTGGTCATTACACAGATGCACCTTGTGCTGTGGACAATAAAAGGCCACTCTAAAATGTGCAGTTTTGTCACACAACATAATATCACAGATGTCTCAAAGTTTGACAACAAACACAATTTAATTTGATCTATGTTAATTTTAATGCACAGAGACACTGTGATGAGATCTTGAAGCCCAATGTTGTGCTATTCATCCACCGCCAGCACCTCATGTTTCAGCATGATTATTTATGGCCCCAAATCGCAAGAATCTGTACACAATTCAAGTAAACTGAAAATGGCCAAGTTCTTTCATGGCCTGCATACTCACCAGACATGTCACCCACTGAGTATGTTTGGGATGCTCTGGATTGACGGTTACAACTGCCTGTTCCATTTCTCGTCAATGTCCAGCAACTTCGCACAGCCATTAAAGAGTGGGAAAATATTCCACAGGCCGCAATCAACAGCCTTATCAACTCTATGTAAAGGAGATGTGTTGTGCTGCATGAGGCAAATGGTGGTCACACCAATTTATGAAAAATTATAAATCCCAAAATTATTTACTTAAAAATCATACAATGTTATTTTCTGGATTCCGTCTCTCACAGTTGAAGTGTACCTATGATAAAAAATTACAGACCTCTACATGCATTGTAAGTAGGGAAACCTGCAAAATTGGCAGTGTATCAAATACTTGTTCTCCCCAATCTATGTAGCTAGCTACCTAGCTAAACAACGAACCATAATCCCAACTCATAACGTTACTAACCTGCATGAATCTGTAGATAGCTAAAGTTGACCAACTAGGTTCAATGTCAGCTAGCTAGCTAACATTAGGCTGTAACTAGCAATGCAAATGGCTCTGAGATACAAATATTATTATACACAGATCATACACATAATGTTAGCTAGCGAGCCAGTCAGTTAACGTTAGCTAGCTAACAGGATGCTTTAACTAGCAATGAAACGGCTTTCTGACAAAATTTGAAATGTATAATACCTGAAAACGTAGCTAGCTAGACTCTCTTACCCGTTTACATGAATGAACTCTTCTCCCTCTATGTCACGGATGCCATGGTTGCCCTTAGTTTGATGATGTAATCCGGAGATTGGTGTTTTATACAACAGCCCTCTGCGTGTTCTCTTTTTGACTCTATCTGCATATTTTCAATCAAATCACAAACTTTTCTCCACCTTCTTAGCTATCATACTCTGCTTCCACCGGACATTCCACTGATTTCAAAACCCTGTCCTCCAGTAAGTGGAGAGCATTAGCAACACTTCTGCAGTTCTTTGTGATATCTTAAAGAAAAAGATGCGTTAGAAAGGATCACCTACACATACTGAGCTTCTCATGTTATAGACAGAATCGTGCTACAAGGCAGACCAATCCGAACTCATCTCTTGGCATGTCCAGCCCATCCATTATCCCAGCCAACCATGGCTAACGGAAAGGTTACTGCCTTTTTCTGTGGCTAAACCAACTAGGCTCGTAATTTAACTATTTTATTAGTATTTACAGATGACATTCAAGTTTGTTATCAAGGCACATGACATTTCACGTTCCAGAAGGAATTTCTTCCCAAAAATGCATTTGGATAAAAAAAAACATTTACTTTCAAATGCATTTCCTGTGAAGTAGAACCTAGTTTCTTGAAACGAGTCACACATTTTTGTTCAGTTACCATTCGGACGATACAATCGATTTTGTAAGAAGACCAATTTTGGGGATGTCCCATGGTCTGACAAACACCACTCTTGCTCTGTCACCTTTCACCGCAGATTTGGAAGTGCCCTGAAGTGGTGGCTTGAGATGCATCCAATGCAAAAAAAAAAAAGATATCCCTAGCTTAAACTGACAGATTTTTATGGGGATTTAAAAGAAAATCTAATAAAATGTCCATGGGGGCACAGACATCAACTATAGGGGGTTAAATAGTTTTGCCTGATGCTTAACCTGCTAAACTACAGCATCTACAGTGTAAATTGTGTCAGCTGTGTCTGAGTTAATGCTATGACTTTAAGAGGTGGGGCTGAGCCTTTGAGATTCAAACCAAGTCTGTCCCCTGTCTGTCATAGAATGCATTAGCAGGTCAGGCAACTTTTCAAGACAGCAGGATGGATGACACTGGAAAGTAAGAAAAATGTGCAGTCTACTGGGACATCACAACATGTCCCCTCATGTCACCTCTTCATGTTCTAATGAAAAGCACCATGGAGTGGGTGTCATGCGCGAAACCGACAGCTTGACAACGGGTCTTTCATCTCTTCCCCGAAGACTCTCAAATCTCACAATCGACTGTAGAGGAAAAAAAGAGAACAATACAGAGGAATGTTTTGAACATATGAGCAGGGGTCAGCTAAGCTGAGATGAGGAGCGCTGCTCTCACTCACGGTCGCCTGCTAGTTAAACATAGCCCAGCAGCTCCTCACATCCTCTTTTACAAATGGCAATGCCACCTTACTCTGGAGGGCGTTGTCATGGTGACAGTGACAAGAGGGCCCAGACGGCAGACGCGCTCGTTAGGGTCAACTCGTCAAGGAATGAAATAAATAAACATAAAAAGAAAAAAGGAAAAGTTTTGACGGTGTGGAGGAGTGCTAGAACGTCTCCTTTTTCTCCTCCTGTCTTGAAGGGGGGGCTGTGAACCCAAGCGTTTGAGCTGTGAACCTGTGTGACACAGCTGCATTTTCTGCTGCTAATGATTTCTTACAAAAAGTGGATCAGAGCTGAATGCTTTTCACAAGTTGCATAGCCAATCACCGTCGCTCTCCCCCAGCTCCTTCCACACTGAACTGGGCTGCTCTACCCCATCTCCCCCACAGAGTTCTGGGAGGAGTCTGTTGTCAGTGCTGTAACAATTAATTCTATGTGACAAGTTTTTCAGAGCCTGCTACAATATTCCATGGCAACATACTCCTGTACCACCCATCACTTACAATGTAGTAGTAGTAGTAGTAGTAGTAGCAGTAGTAGCAGAAGTAGTACTGTAGCAGTAGTAGTAGTCACAGTAGTAGCAGTAGAAGTAGCAGTAGTAGTAATAATAGTAGTAGTAATAGCAGTAGTAGTAGTAGCAATAGTAGTAGCAGCAGCAGCAGTATTAGTAGTAGCAGTAGAAGTATCAGTAGTAGTAATAATATTAGTAGTAGCAGTAGTAGCAGTAGTAATAGTAGTGGCAGTAGCAGTAGTAAGCAGCACTAGCAGCAGAAGTAGTAGTATTAGCAATAATATTAGTAATAGTATTAGTAGTAATAGTAGTAGTAGTAGTAGCAGCAGTAGTAGAATAGTAATAGAAGTAGCAGTAGTAGTAACAATAGTAATAGTAGTAGTAGTAGCAGTAGCAGTAGTAGTACTAGTAGCCGCTGCCGTAGTAGTGTGTGGGGGATAGAAAGAGAAGTTTGTCCTAGTTTATGCACTTGTGTGTGTATATAGAGGACATTGCAAATCCTGCCATATAAAAACAAACAAAACAATTAAATGAATGTTTACCAGTCTCACTTCGTTAGCTTCAGAACATCTGTTGAATTCAGCTCCGTGATCACTGGCAACGTAACGGAAAGGAAGCCAGAAACACTACATAAAAGCTTTGATCAGTGTGTAAATTAAAGGGGTCAACCAGGTGCAGAGCCATTTGCTGCTCACACAGATCCTAACAATACACTGACCATAGGTGAGCACCAAGGACTCAGGGATGAGCTGAGATACAGTATGTAGAAAATACATGCATGAGTTGGGTTGTATGCATGGAGATTGTTTGGTGAAATGTTTGCGAGTAATTGTTCTTTGTAGTGTTTCTGGTTGACTAGGCTGGACCAACTACATTTTAACTGTATTCAGGTGCCTGGAGAGAATGTTCACTTTAATTTCCTTAAATTAAAATGTTATTTGGTGACGGAGAGTGAAATGCTTATTTACGGGCCCATCTCAACAATGGATAGAGAATATAGGCTATAGCAGGGGTACTCAACTCTTACGCTACGAGATCCAGAGCCTGCTGGTTTTCTGTTCTACCTGATAATTAATTGCACACACCTGGAGTCCCATCTCTAAATCAGTCCCTGATTATAGGGGAACAATGAAAAAATGCAGTGGGACTGGCTTCGAGGTCTAGAGTTGAGTTTCAAGGGGCAATATGCTGCCTCATCGTCATCGGTGATCAGGCCAATCACCGCGGTGGAGTCAGCAAAGTTAATGATGATGTTGGAGTCGTCCGCGACCACGCAGTCGTGGGTGAACAGGGAGTACAGGTGGAGACTAAGTACGCTCCAATGAGGGACCAGCGTATTAAGGGTCAGCGTGGTGGAGTTGTTGTTGCCTACCCTCACCACCTGGGGGTGGCCTGTCAGTAAGTCCAGGATCCAGTTGCAGAGGGAGGTGTTCAGTCCCAGGGTCCTGATCTTAGTGATGAGCTTGGAGGGCACTATGGCGTTGAACGCTGAACTATAGTCAATGAACAGCATTTTCACGTAGACGTTCTCTTTGTCCAGGTGGGAGAGGGCAGTGTGGAGTGCAATAGAGATTGTGTAATCTGTGGATCTGTTGGGGCGGTATGTGAATTGGAGTGGATCCAGGGTGTCTGGGATGATGGTGTTGACATGAGCCAAGTCCAGCCTTTCAAAGCATTTCATGGCTATATATGTGAGTGCTATGGGAAGATAGTCCTAGTAATTCGTCTGGCCCCTCTGCCATTTGAATGTTAACCTGTTTAAAGGTCTTACTCACATCGACTATGGAGAGCGAGATCACACATCAGGAACAGCTGGTGGTCTCATGCATAGTTCAGTGCTGCTTGACTTGAAGCAAGTGTAGAAGGAATTTAGCTCTTCTGGTAGGCTTGCATCACTGGGAAGCTCGCGGCTTTGTTTCCCTTTGTAATCGTTGATAGTTTGCAAGGCTTGCCACATCCGACGAGCTTCAGAGCTGGTGTAGTAGGATTCCATCTTTGTCCTGTATTGATGTTTTGACTGTTTGATGGCTTGTCGGAGGTTGTAGTGGGATTTGTCTGTCAAGTGTCTTCACTGACATTTTCAAACTCTGCCTGACCCAGTCTGTAATATCTACCTGTTTTAAGCAGACCCCATTTTCTTGTTTGCTTATGGACCTATACAACTCATTGAGTGCAGTCTTAGTGCCAGCATCGGTTTGTGGTGGTAAATACATAGCTACCGAAAAATGTAGATGAGAACAGTAATAACAAATAGTATGGTCAACAGCTTATCATGAGGTACTCTAACTCAGGCGAGCAAAACATAGAGACTTCCTTAACATTAGAGATCGCGCACCAGCTGTTGTTAACAAAAAGACACACACCTAGATGTACAGTACCAGTCAAAAGTTTTGATACACCTACTCATTCAAGGATTTTTCTTTATTGTTTTACTATTTTCTACATTGTAGAATAATAGTGGAAACATCAAAACTATGAAATAACACATATAGAATCTTATAGTAACCAAAATAGTGCTAAAAATATATATATATCATATATTTGAGATTTTTCAAAGTAGCCACCCTTTGGCTTGATGACAGCTTTGCACACTCTTGGCATTCTCTCAACCAGCTCATCTGGAATGATTTTCCAACAGTCTTGAAGGAGTTCCCACATATGCTGAGCACTTGTTGGCTGCTTTTCCTTCACTCTGCGGTCCAACTCATCCCAAACCATCTCAATTGGGTTGAGGTCGGGTGATTGTAGAGATCAGGTCATCTGATGCAGCACTCCATCGCTCTCCTTCTTGGTCAAATGTCTATTTTTTAATGAGATCACACTCTCTAAGATTTAAAATACCTCTCTGTCTGTCTTTCCCTAGTTCAGCAGTTTGACGAAGTTGGGTAAAGTTTGGAAGGAAAGAGGTTTTTGTGACCCGATTCTTGAAACTAGTCATATGTCGCAAGTCACAACTTCTCAGGAGAGCCTTTTGAAGGTAAACATGTTTATTTAAATGAAAATGCGATTTTGGCAGAAATGCGATCTCGAACATGTGAACTTTCATGTGCCTTAATATCAAACTTGTACGTCATCTGTAAATATACAGATTACATTATGAAAAATAAATCAATTACGAGCCTAGTTGGTTTAGCCACAGAGAAAGTCATCAACCTTCCCGCTAGCCATGATTGGCTGAGATAAGGAGTGGGCTGGACATGCCGAGAGATGAGTTTGGATTGGTCTGCGGTGTGGCATCTTGTATCTATAAAATGAGCAGCTCATAATGCCTAGATAATCCTTTCTACTGCTTTAAAAAATATATGTAACATTAGCCATGGAGAACTGGAAATATGTTGCTACTGCTCTCAATAACATTGCTCCCCTGAATTTATCAGGCACTATCGACAAAGGTCAGTGGTAAAAAGGACTACTTTCTGGACGATGACTGCTGACTCAATCTCACTTGGAAAATAACACGTTTTGAAATCAGTTGAACACAACAGGCCAAACAAGCTGTGTAAACTAAACGGAAACACAGGATGTCTTATAAAAGGTTTGCAGTCTGCCGTGAAGCTTTCATCCATGTATACAGGTAAGAATCTAGCTACAGATTCAGATATTAAATACGTTTCTAATTTTGTCAGAAAGTTGTTTTCATTGCAAGCTAAAGCTTGCTGTTAGCTAGCCAGCTAGAGCTAGCTTGCTAACTAACATTAAACTTAACGTTATTTAGTTAACTTTAGCTTGCTGTGACAATCGGTTTGTATTGCTAGTAACATTACACTATGTATTGGGATTATAGTTCATTTTTTAGCTAGCTAACGTTAACATTACATGTCTAAATGTAACGGATGTGAAACGGCTAGCTTAGTTAGCGTGGGCGCTAAATAGCGTTTCAATCAGTGACGTCACTTGCTCTGAGACCTTGAAGTAGTAGTTCCCCTTGCTCTGCAAGGGCCGCGGCTTTTGTGGAGCGATGGGTAACGATGCTTCGAGGGTGACTGTTGATGTGTGCAGAAGGTCCCTGGTTCACGCCCGGGTATGGGCGAGGGACGGTCTAAAATTATACTGTTACATAAACACAATATCCCAAGTTAAAGCTTGCTGTTAGCTAGCTAATGTTAGCTGAGGTTAGGTGGCTGGCTTGCAAACTAACATTAACTTATGTGTATGAGGTGTGTGTAACATTAGTGATGTTTTTTAGAATGCTATTTCACATGGCTAGTTATAGCCTAATGTTAGCTAGCTAACATTGAACCTGTTGGTTAACTTTAGCTAGCTATGACAATTGGTTTGTATTGCTAGTTAAAGCTTTCTGTTAGTTAGCCAGCTGACATTAGGTGGCTGGCTAGCTACAGTAGCTAACATTACCTGTATGAACTGTGTGTAGTGATACCTCAGAATGCCATTTCACATCTAATTTATAATAATGCTAAAATATTTGTATCTGGAATTTATCTTTCAGCATCAATTAGTAGAACATGCCTGACTCTAATCCACCAGTCATACAGTCATCAAAAAGAGAGCTAGCGCAAGCAAAGGCAGCAGCGCAGTCATCAACAACATGCGCCATTTCTTCACCTACTACAGAGTTGGGATAACATGTATGAACCTGAATTGTGATAACTGCAGTGGCCAAAACAAGAACAATTTTGTGCTCTGGTGGACCTGGTGGACCATGCACAGGCTCCACCACAATCTGGACCTTCACTTCCTGATCACTGTTAGGGTTGCGTCAATTCGAATCTGGTATCAGGATAAATATGATATTGAGTCACCGATTATGTACTATGCATTTTTTATTAACTAAGTAATAAGTGGTAAATGCACTTTTCATATATACGGGCTCTCTGTCCCACCTCGCAGAGCAAACAGAGAACTGACTTGTTCCTGACAAATATATTATAATATACTCTGATGGCAGAAGTAGTTCCTGCTTCCGAGCCGGCCTGTCAGAGTAGAGACTGGGCGTGGTTTAGACTCACCCAGCCTATCGTTGATTGTTGGCGCAGAGCTGGTCCCATCCCGCGGGCACTCCAGCGGTCAGTCGTTGTAGTTGTGTAGAATATACAGTTATCAGGCTCCTGGCTCCTGTTATCTAACAAAATACAGTTTGTTCTCGCAACACTACGTTCTGAATGTGCCCCCCCCCAACTCATTGCACAGTTCCTGTCTTCATGTTATTCTGTATTTTTCCATCATGAGAAAGGCCCATGGCCCTGAAACTGTTAACAATGTCTCAAGTCAGCTATGTTGCATAACACATATACCCACACAAGCCAACAGCAAATAATATTCCATCACATATGATATGGTAAGGGCTATAGTGTATAACACAGAACCTCACAATCCCCCTTTGGTGCCCAATGAATTGTGATAACTGCAGTGGCCAAAACAAGAACAATGTTGTGCTCTGGTATTGTGCCTGGTGGACCATGCACAGGCTCCACCACAATCTGGACCTTCACTTCCTGATCATAGACCACCTCCAGTTTGCACCCAACTGGTGCTTCAGGCTGCTGCCACAGATCAAGCTGTACCAGCACTTCAGGTAAACAATAATGTTCATTGTGTGAGGTTATTCTTATCTAAACTTGGGAGGTGAATTGATGTGATAATGTCTTCGTATTCCCTGTTTTACACCTTCGATGCTCATCACATGTCTTGTGATGTTGCCAAAGAGCGTTCGGACTGTCAGGACCAGGTTTCAGCTGCTGACATCCTTCCTCCCATAGATAGTCTACCTGCAAAAGCACCACCTGGACTGGACACAGCTAGACAAACAGTCTTTTTGGGAAGATCAGGGAGTTTTGCGACGAAGAGGCTATGGACATCACATGCCCTGCACCAAAGTCAAGGGCAGGACAGAAACAGGCTCTCCGAATATAGATTCCCTTGTTCATGAGTGGTTTGGACGGACCAGTCATCAGCGCTATCTGCAGTGCCTCTATTCACATGACTCTCTCCTAACACACACGCCATATGTTTCTGCTACTATTGTTTATCCCGCTGCTCAGCCACTTCATCCCTGATTGTATGCCTATAATTACCTCGTCTATCACTGACATTGTTATTGATATTGTTCTTGTACATACTGTATATTTTATTTATACTGACACTATTTCTGATATTGCTACAATGCAAGTAACCATTCGGCTGTACAGTTTACACCTTCTGTAGAGACCATCCACTTAGCAAAATATTGATATATGAAATGAATATTGATGTCTGGTTGTAACATGATTTTGTGACATAACCACAACAATATCATGTGACTGTATCAAGTGTCCACCAAATAAATATGTGGCGCATGCAGCTGACTCACTCAGGTTGCATGGACTTAACTTATGTATAGAATACTATATGATAAGTGCATGTGTAACAGTATATAAAGTGTGCTAATGTACTGGTCTGAAGGCATTTGGGCAGTGGTGTAAAGTAATTAAGTAGTACTTTAAAGTCTTTTTTACTTAAGTCATTGTTTATGGTATCTGTACATTACAATTTATTTTTTGGGCAATTTTTACTTCACTACATTCATAAAGAAAATAATGTACTTTTTACTCCATACATTTTTCTTGACACCACAAAGTACTCGTTACATTTTGACAGAATTTTTCCAACTCACACATCCCTGTACATCCCTACTGCCTCTGATCTGGCAGACTCACTAAACACAAATGCTTAATTTGTAAATTATGTCTGAGTGTTGGTGTGCGCCTGGCTCTCCATCAATAAAAATAATAAAATAGTGCAGTCTGGTTTGCTTAATATATGGAATTTGAAATGGTTAATATTTTTACTTTAACTTTTGATACTTAAGTTCATTGTGCCCCTGGCTATCCGGCAATAAATAAATAATTAAAGCAAAATACAATTGTGCCGTCTGGTTTGTTAAATATAAGGAATTTCAATTGATTTATAATTTTACTCAAGTATGACAATTTAGTACTTTTTCCACCACTGGATGTGGCTGGGGGTTATAGCATTTATTTCACATGACCCATACATTTAGACAAGTGTGTCTGGGTAAAAGGCATCTAATATTTATAAAATCTTTTTTATCTGCAAACTCTGTTTACCTTGAATTGTTCCTTATTGTTGGTTACTACCACTTTCAGTCTTAACCTTTACTACACTACTCACTGTTTAGCACATGTGAATCCTTAAAGAGATGGGGCTGGCTTAAGGTGGGGCTGGCTTAAGAGGGTTTTGCTACATATGACCTAAACGAGGTGGTGAGTTACATCTGTGCAATATTTCCTACCCCGCCCATTTCTCTCCATGCCCTGACTCCCATCCCACTTTCCCACCCATCTCTACCTCTCCCCTCCCTCTTTCCCTCCCATCTCTACCTCCCTCTTTCCCTCCCATTTCTCCCTCTCCTCCTGAACCCTCTCTTCCATGACACATGTAGAGGAGACAGACAGAGGAGTTAATAAAGCATGAAGCCATGCTGTTATGTCTGGCAGCTGTGCAGGCATATTGTAGACAAAGTCAAGTTTCACCACACAAATGTTTTATTAATGCTTCAGGAAAATAATTATATGTATTTTTCTCCAAAGTTGCTTTTGCGGCTCCACAAACAAGATATGTTGACATTAATTAATGGAATTATGTTTTGATTTCCTGTTGACATTCATGCTGCTATTTCCAGATGAAAATGTGAGTATTTTCCCCTTCCAACTTTCTAACCCGTTTTATCTATACCAACATAAATCAAATAAAATGTTATTTGTCACATGCTTCATAAACAGTGAAATGCTTAATTACGGGCCCTTCCGAACAATGCAGAGAGAAAGAAAGAAGAGAAATAATAGAAAAGTAATAACACATCATAATAAAAGCAATAACAAATACACAATGAGTAACAATAACTTGGCTATATACACAGAGTAGACCTACCGGTACCGTGTCGATATACAGGGGTACGAGGTAATTGAGGTTGAAATGTACATATGCATTGCATTCAAAAACTATTCAGACCCCTTCACTTTTTCCATATTTTGTTATGTTATAGCCTTATTTTAAAATGGATTGAATAAAACATTTTCCTCATCAATCTACACACATACAAGTACTGAGAAAAGGGTCTAAATACTTATTTCAATGTCTATAAACTTGTTCTTGCTTTGTCATTATGGGTTATTGATGAGGGAAAAAAACTATTTAATCTGTTTTTTAATAAGGCTGTAATGTAACAACATACTTTCCGAATGCACTGTAACTAGGAATAAAGTGACTAGGCAACAGGATAGATAATAAACAGTAGCAGAACCCATTGTTCTGTCTATCAAACTCTCATTATTCTTCTTATTGACAGAACACTTCCTAAATAGGTCCTCAGCTCCGTCCTGCTAACTGATACATGGTCATCTCTCTGGCAATGAGCGGTTGTCAGGAACGGACATGTGTACGGGCCATATTATCTCACGGATATTTGGGCAGCACTCACCCTGGCATCTGTTTAAATATGAGCCCATTTTTTGTGGGCATTTTTGTACCCCTGGGAGAATGGACTCCAATGTTGTTAAAAAGGGGTTAGCTGTGAATCAGGGGAACTACTCATGAGATGTACAGTGTGTGTGTGTCCAAACACCAAGGACTCTCTCTCTTTGCAAAGTTCATATGAAAATGTATGTTGCAAAAGCATGTAATACTTATACAACTCAAACATTTACAAAATCATGCATACCCCTCCCTCCTCCATCCTCCCTTCTCTCTCTCGTCCAGCAGCCTTGATCAATCCCCGCTTCCTCTTCTCCTCCTAGAGAAGAAGACGTGCTGTCAATATTCCCCAGACTGAAGCTCCATGAAAAGAGGAGGGGGAGGGAGAGGACAGTGATCAATGTCAGATATGGACAGAGGCACAGGGTTTACAAACAAAAGAGATTTCACGCGCTGTAAAGGGTATCGAGTGGACCAGTGGATCAGCCCACACTGCACATTAACCCTTCAACTCAAACGACAAATGCCCACTTAACAAACCACTACAGGCCATACAGGCCCACTTAACTACCGATAACGTCAACATCAGCTCTCAGTAATGGAGCCTCTACACAAGTGATAAACGATATAGTTTGGAGGACGCACATGTTAAATGCGGGGGAACCCAAACACATGTAAGCAACACATGTTTTAAGTCTTCCTGTCAGTAGTAGCATATGGCATCGAATAGTTGAAGAGGCGTAAGGGGACAGATGACTGGAATCCGACAGAGATGTGAGAGGTCAATCGATTCCCCTGACGTATTGACAACTGTTGTCACACCCTGACCATAGTTTACTTTGTATATTTCTATGTTGTGGTTGGTCAGGGTGTGATCTGAGTGGGCATTCTATGTTTCATGTCTAGTTTGTCTAGTTCTATGTTCGGCCTGATATGGTTCTCAATCAGAGGCAGGTGTTCGTCATTGTCTCTGATTGGGAACCATATTTAGGTAGCCTGGGTTTCACTGTGTGTTTGTGGGTGATTGTTCCTGTCTTTGTGTAGTATTCACCAGATAGGCTGTTTTGAGTTCTCACGTTTCTTGTTTTCGTTAGTTTGTTCATGTATAGTGTCTTCATTAAATTACAATGAACAACCACCACGCTGCATTTTGGTCCGCCTCAACTTCACAACAAGAGAATCGTTACAGAATCACCCACCACAACAGGACCAAGCGGTGTGGTAATGGGCAAAGGAGAAAGCAGCAGCAGGAGCAGCGCGAGGAGGTATGGACATGGGAGGACGAATTAGACGGTAAAGGACCTTGGGCTCAGCCAGGAGAATATCGCCGCCCCAAGGAAGAACGGGAGGCGGCGAAAGCGGAGAGGCGCTGGTACGAGGAGGCAGCGCGGCGTCGTGGATGGAAGCCCGGGAGTCAGCCCCAAAAATTTCTTGGGGGGGGGCTAACAGGGAGTATGGCTACGCCAGGTAGGAGACCTGAGCCAACTTCCTGTGGTTACCGGGGGGCTAGAGAGACCGGGCAGGCACCGTGTTATGCTGTGGAGCGCACGGTGTCCCCAGTGCGGGTGCACAGCCCGGTGCGGTACATTCCAGCTCCGCGTATCGGCCGGGCTAGAGTGGGCATCGAGCCAAGTGCCATGAAGCCGGCTCTACGCATCTGGTCTCCAGTGCGTCTCCTTGGGCCGGCTTACATGGCACCAGCCTTGCCCACGGTGTCCCCGGTTCGCCTGCATAGCCCAGTGCGGGCTATTCCACCTCGCCGCACTGGCAGGGCGACCGGGACCATTCAACCGGGTAAGGTTGGGCAGGCTCGGTGCTCAAGAGCTCCAGTGCGCCTGCACGGCCCGGTCTATCCGTCACCACCTCCACACCCCAGCCCTCCGGTGGCAGCTCCCCGTACCAGGCTGTCTCTCCGGCCCATCCGTCCAGAGCCTTCCTCCTCTCCGCCTCTGCCGGAGCCTCCCGCCTGTCCGGCGCCTCTGCCGGAGCCTCCCGCCTGTCCGGCGCCTCTGCCGGAGCCTCCCGCCTGTCCGGCGCCTCTGCCGGAGCCTCCCGCCTGTCCGGCGCTGCTGCCGGAGCCTCCCGCCTGTCCGGCGCCTCTGCCGGAGCCTCCCGCCTGTCCGGCGCCTCTGCCGGAGCCTCCCGCCTGTCCGGCGCCTCTGCCGGAGCCTCCCGCCTGTCCGGCGCCTCTGCCGGAGCCTCCCGCCTGTCCGGCGCCTCTGCCGGAGCTTCCCGTCTGCCCGGCGCCATCGGAGCTTCCCGACTGCCCAACGCCACCAGCGCCGCCCGTCTGCCCAGCGCCGCCCGTCTGCCCAGCGCCGCCAGTGCCGCCCGTCTGCCCAGCGCCGCCAGTGCCGCCCGTCTGCCCAGCGCCGCCAGTGCCGCCCGTCTGCCCAGCGCCGCCAGTGCCGCCCGTCTGCCAGGAGCTGCCAATGCCGCCCGTCAGCCAGGGGCCGCCAGTGCCGCCCGTCAGCCAGGGGCCGCCAGCGCCGCCAGTCAGCCAGGGGCCGCCAGTGCCGCCAGTCAGCCAGGGGCCGCCAGTGCCGCCAGTCAGCCCAGCGCCAGCGCCGCCAGTCAACCAGGGGCCGCCAGTGCCGCCAGTCAGCCAGGGGCCGCCAGTCAGCCAGGGGCCGCCAGTGCCGCCAGTCAGCCAGGGGCCGCTAGAGCCCCTCCGCCCGGAGCAGCTGTCCCTCTGTCCCGAGCAGCTGTCCCTCTGTCCCGAGCAGCTGTCCCTCTGTCCCGAGCAGCTGTCCCTCTGTCCCGAGCAGCTGTCCCTCTGTCCCGAGCAGCTGTCCCTCTGTCCCGAGCTGTCTCTTAGGAGGGTCACCTATCTAGGGACGCTAAGGAGGTGGACAAAGACTATTATGGAGTGGGGTCCACGTCCAGCGCCAGAGCCGCCTCCGCGGACAGATGCCCACCCAGACCCTCCCCTATAGGTTCAGGTTTTGCGGCCGGAGTCCGCACCTTGGGGGGGGGGTACTGTCACACCCTGACCATAGTTTACTTTGTATATTTCTATGTTGTGGTTGGTCAGGGTGTGATCTGAGTGGGCATTCTATGTTTCATGTCTAGTTTGTCTAGTTCTATGTTCGGCCTGATATGGTTCTCAATCAGAGGCAGGTGTTCGTCATTGTCTCTGATTGGGAACCATATTTAGGTAGCCTGGGTTTCACTGTGTGTTTGTGGGTGATTGTTCCTGTCTTTGTGTAGTATTCACCAGATAGGCTGTTTTGAGTTCTCACGTTTCTTGTTTTCGTTAGTTTGTTCATGTATAGTGTCTTCATTAAATTACAATGAACAACCACCACGCTGCATTTTGGTCCGCCTCAACTTCACAACAAGAGAATCGTTACAACTGTATTATAATCATATCCCTTATGTCTACAGCTATGTTTGGAAATGTTTTGGAAAATGCTGGCCATTCCTCTCCCTTTTGGCTAGTGCATCTTCCCACACTGACAAACCTCTGACAACGTGGCCGGAAAAACGGTCCAGGCCAAAATCCATCGAGCGGGAGATATAGATCGGCTTAATTAGGTTTTGCCGACTCGGAATGAGGAGGTAATTATCCAAAACAGTGCCCCCACTTTAAATACATCCGTCACCAGGTGCTCCTCTGCCTGTAGATGAGGAGAGGAATACAGAGGGTGAAGAAGAGAGGATTATTTACATGATTAATTACACTGCAGTAGAAGAACTACTCTCTTTCCAACAGTCAAGGGAAAATAAATTGGTAATGTACACAGGTAACAAAACGGAGACTTCAGCAGTGATAGCAAAGCAAGTTATAGCTAGTACACTGGTATTGGGTAGTGAAGAATTTAAAATGTGTCTGTTGAGAAGAAAGTATCTCCTCTTGTGCTTTCAGGGCACATCATAAACCATCAGTGCTCTGCTGCAATCAAGACTGACTGTGTAATTTGTTTGCTTTGTTTGCCGGATCTGACGTTTCAGGGGAAACAGAGCAGAGATTATGGCAGGAAATAGGAAAGCTCAAATGAATTACTGAAAAATACATGTCCTTTTTTCTTATTTCTCCCTTTCCTCTTTTTGTTGTCTGCCTCTCCCACTGAACAAAATGTACTGTAGATTATATTGATTTGCTAATTCTGTTCTTTGAGGTAGATGTACATCTTCTATCATTGTCATACCTCTTCCTGTCTGAGTGACAAAGAAAGAGACAAATCAAATCGAATTGTATGAGTTGTCAAAAGCTATCATCAAGGCAAAGGTTGGCTACTTTGAAGAATCTAACTACTCAAATATATTTAGATTTGTTTAACACTTTGTTGGTTACTACATGATTCCATATGTGTTATTTCATAGTTTTGATGTCTTCACTATCATTCTACAATGTATAAAATAGTACAAACAAAGAAAACCCTTGAATGAGTAGGTGTGTCCAAACTTTTGACTGGTACTGTATATTTGTATATTTTCCTTTATTATTAACCGTTGAGCATGTAAAACCCAGCAGCATAGGAATTATTGACACAAACTGGTATGCCTGGCACCTTCTACCATACCCCGTTCAAAGACGCTTCAATATTTTATCTTGCTCATTTACCATCTGAACGGCATACATACAGTACACAATCCATTTCTCAATTGTCTCAATGCTTAAATTTCCTTCTAAAAACCTCATTATGAATATTGTTTAAGGTTTTTAATGCTATGTCTGATTTATTGTGAGTGGTCTATTTAATTTGGTTTTAGTGGGTTTTTCACGGGTTAGAGACAAGATATTTAAAGGTGCACACAAATTGAATTTTCTGAAGTTTTAATTGAACATCTGAATTATTTTGATAAGAAATATACTGAATAAATTTACTGTAACCCTTGGATACAAAATGTATGAAACGTTTGACTGTTTTTCAATAGTTAATCTAATAGAGAAATAAATACTTATTTGAAGGGTTTGAATGACCTTTGACCTCTGTCCTGACTTTCTAGTGTGTTTTGATCACCCTCACTGGAAAACGTTGGGTGATGATTTAAAGCTCATATGTAATACTGATTTGAAGGTAATTTGTAATAGTGATAATTACAGAGAATGGTATCTAGAAGCATGTAAGGGAAGACCCCCCTGAAATGGACAAAAATGAATGGGAACATATTGGCACCGTACGAAACATAGACACGATGTACAATACCACTCAAATGAACGGCATTTCATTTAAAACATATTGCAAATGTCACATGGCAAATGCCAAGTGTCACACAGCAAAAATCCAATAGATAGCAAGCGCGCTCCACAGTAAATTGTCATATTGCAAATGCACATCAAGTCAAGACCCAAGGGTCAAATTTTGAAAATGTGATTTTTTCCCCCCAAAACTTATCACCCCCTTAAAAAAGTGCTTTCTGGACCCTTTTTCAAAGATCTTTCAATTTCTTTGTCAATTATACATGTATAAGAACTGTATGAACATACCTTTGTCATATTGTATTGTCATATTTTTTTTAACTTGTCCATAAGCCATGTATTTTGTTCATTTGCAATGATTTCATAGGAAGTCAAAAGTCCAAGTCAAAAATCAGTGAACCACTGCCAAATGCCATAAGAAATGTCCAAACGCAATGTGAAAGTGCCAAATCAGGATGGTATGTCCATTTGCCATGTACGATCATAGGAAGACGGTTTCCAAACCCAAAAGTCAGTGAACCATGTCCAAATGGCATTTATACTGCCCAAATGATATATAGCACTATGTTAAGCCATGAATCAACCTATATGGTATATTTGTCATTTATGATGAGGGAGAAGAGGGACTCTGTTGTTCGATTTTTTTTGAAAAATGTCCAAAATAACCAGGGCCGCCCCCTATTGGATGGGCATGGGTGGGGCGTGCTCCCTACCCAACCGTAGACCCCTTGCTCCCCCTAAAGGCATTAAAAATGTGCTCCTGGTAACCTATTCCAATCACCATCACTGTCCATTTGCAATATGTTTCAATGTTTCAATGGGCATTTACCATTATGAATTTGACATGCTCAAAAATACTGCAGAAATGCAAAATTGACTGGCCGATGAACTCGGGATGGCCGGGCAGTGATAGCTGTTCCTCTCCATCGCTCGATGTGTTGATTTCATCATGTCCATTTGGAGATGTTTTTTCTCTGTTGAATCTTATTACAAATGTTCTGTCCATTTTCAATATGTTTCAATGGGAATTTACAATCACGAATTTGACATGCTCAAAAAAACTGCAGAAATGCAAAATTGACTGGCCCGATGAACTCAGGATGGCCAGGCAGTGATAGTTGTTTCTTTCCATCGTCAATGGTGACATGAGAGAAGTGGGACTGTTGTTTTTTTAACAATTTCCAATCACCAGGTGCATGGCTGTCCATTTGCAATATGTTTCAATGGGCATTTACCATCACAAATTTGACATGCTCAAAAATCCTGCAGGAATGCGAAATTGACTGGCCCGATAAACTTCGGGATAGCCGGGCAGTGATTTTGATTCCTCTCTAACACTCATTGGTTTTGATTTCAAAATGTCAATTTGGTGATGGTCTATCACTGTTTAAACATATTGCAAATGTACAAAAGTCAGCCAGCAAGACACCGTCCATCAGTCAATTAGATATCATTCTGACACCAAACTGTTACAAACTGACACCACACCCACTTTTTCCAACTCGTTTAGAAGCCAACTATCACATATTCCAGAGCAGGCCAAAAATTCACAGCGCCTTTAGTTTAAACAATAATAAAAACATAAAACACATAGTTACGTTCTAGCTGCGGGTCCAGTTCTGACATTATGTGTAGGCCTAGCTGAGGCGACCCCGAAACCCAAGTTTCGGCTCGATAGGTCATTTGCAGCCCAAGCAGCGACCTTAATTGGTGCTGAAAATCCACATTTTCCGGGCGTTGCTACGGGGTCCTTGAATGAGCTATCGGACAGAAACTTTAGGGTCCGTCTCTATGGGCCGAGGTAGTTTCAATGCACCTAGTCTTGCGACTCTGGGACTTTTCTAAATGTCGTAATTTTCGTGATGGTCAAAATGAATTGAAGTTGTTGCAAATGTCCGAGGCTGTTTATCGGTCTGAGAACCTTCTAGAGCCACATAGCTCACCGTGCACTATCGACTTGAGCTCTAGAACAAGTTTCTAAAGTTTCAGAGCTCTAGGTCTGAAGGTTCTTTGATAGTTCGAACGAAGGTAACTATTGCAGGCTCTGTGTGTCTCTAGGCTCCACACTGTGTCACTCCGTCCTTGCTGTGTGTGTGTGAGCTTTTTTTGGAAATCTGATGGGAGAAATGATTGATTTACAGTTCATGAGGGTTGCATAATCACACGTATAAAGTTTTGGAAAGATCTGACTTTTTTAACCCTTCGAAACAGCCCCTATGACCCCAATTTAACCTGTTTGGGCTAGGGGGCAGCATTTTTACTTTTGGATGAAAAGCATGCCCAGAGTAAACTGCCTCCTACTCAGTCCCAGATGCTAATACAGTATATGCATACTATTAGTATTATTGGATAGACTCTCTGAAGTTTCTAAAGCTGTTTGAATTATGTCTGTGAGTATAACAGAACTCATATGGCAGGCAAAAACCTGAGAAAGAATCCAAACAGGAAGTGGGAAATCTTAGGCTTGTAGTTTTTCAACTCATCCCCTATTGAAGATACAGTGGGATATTTGTCATCTTGCACTTCCTAAGGCTTCCACTAGATATCAACAGTCTTTAGAATGTTGTTTGATGCTTCTACTATGAAAGGGGGCTGAATGAGAGGGGAATGAGTCAGAGGTCTGGCAGAATCCTGACTTTAAAGTCTTTATGTTAAGAATTGACTGATTTACACAGGGTTGAATGCAGTGTTTTCACAATCTGCAGGTTGGGTATATCAAACAACTTTAGGGTGAATTTAACCACTTCCGGTTGCTCCAGGAAGCTTAGAATCGACACAGGTAGACCTCATAGTGGCCTGATGAATTGTCATCGAAGACAGATTCATAAGGCATTCAGAACCCACATAGGCACCAGGTTGAATTTAGGGTAGCAGGCAATGTATTCCTATTTGGAGAGAAGTCATTGCAAACTGTTAGATGTAAACACCTTCCTTTCTCTGTTAAGGGTTAATGCCACACAGTCAAGGTTAGGCTTGCATAGATCGGGAGGACCTCAGGAACATTCCTGAGGTCGAATTGTGCTTCTAACCCTAACGGTTCTCCCGCGGTCACCCAAAAGTACCTGAAATTTAGGTCCAGGCTTCATTTTGGGCCTACTTTTTTTCACAGTGGCTGCGCTCAGACCGAGTGAGCTACGGTCAATCGGGGCATCTCGTTGAACTCGGCACAGCCTAGAGATTATGGTAATGCCATTGCAGGCTCTGTGTGTCTTTAAGCCCCACACGGTGTCACTCCATCCTTTATGTGTGTGTGTGTGTGTGTGTGTGTGTGTGTGTGTGTGTGTGAGAGAGTTTTTTATTTGACTGCTGTTGGGAGAAATGACTGATTTACAGTTCATGAAGGTTGCCTAATCACACATATGAAGTTTTGGAAAGATGTGACCTTTTTAACCCTTCAAAACAGCCCCTATGACCCCAATTTAAGGCACTTCCGGTTGACACAGGAAGCTGAAAGTGAACACATATCCTCCTTGGTTCTTACAGAATTTAGAATTTTAAGTCTTTCCATTAAGAACTGACTGATTTACAGAGGGTTGAATGAGTATGTGGATTTCAGAAAATCACAGAAAATCACAGAAATCTCACAGAGCTCCGAAACCCGCCTTAACGTATTTGTCTGAACACGCAGCAACTGGATCTGTAACTTTTTAGGAAAAGCAAGCACATCACTTTGACCATCAATTGACATTGTACAATTTCTCTTAAATTACGATATATAAATGGATGGTTCTTTTTTTTCCTGTAACCATAGTACTTTGACATGAACTGGTCTAATTAGTGCTCTATTTTTGTTTTTGACCTCTAATCCCAGAAAAATGGCCTTAACTTTTTATGGCTTCAGGGGCAGTATTGAGTAGCTTGGATGAAAAGGTGCCCATTGTAAATGGCCAGCTCCTCAGTCTCAGTTGCTAATATATGCATATTATTAATAGTATTGGATAGAAAACACCCTAAAGTTTCCAAAACTGTCAAAATATTGTCTGTGAGTATAACAGAACTGATATTGCAGGTGAAACCCTGAGGAAAATCAAAGCAGGAAGTGGCTTCTATTTTGAAAACTCCATGTTCCATAGCCTCCCTTTGCTCCATTTAAAGGGATATGAACCAGATTCCTTTTCCTATCGCTTCCTCAAGGTGTCAACAGTCTTCAGACATAGTTTCAGGCTTTTTTTTGAAAAATGAGCCAGAACAATAACATCGCGTCAAGTGGTCACATGATTTTTGCTCGTGCAACAGAGTTTGGACAGCTATTGCTTTTCCCTCTCCTACTGTGAAAGACATCTGCGATTGATATATTATCGATTATATATTTTAAAAACAACCTGAGGATTGATTATAAAAAACTTTGACATGTTTCTGTGGACATTATGGAAACTATTTGGAATTTATCTGCATTGTCGTGACTGCTCTTTCCTGTGGATTTCTGAACATAACGCGTCAAACAAACGGAGGTATTTTGGATCTAAAAATAATCTTTATGGAACAAAAGGAACATTTGTTGTGTGTAACTGGGAGTCTCGTGAGTGAAAACATCCGAAGATCATCAAAGGTAAACGATTAATTTGATTGCTTTTCTGATTTTCGTGACCGAGCTACCTGATGCTAAGTGTACTTAATGTTTTATCGTGCGATCGATAAACTTACACAAATGCTTGGATTGCTTTCGCTGTAATGCATAATTTCAAAATCTGACATGACATTTGGATTAACAAAAGGCCAAGCTGTGTTTTCCTATATTGCACTTGTGATTTCATGAATATAAATATTTATAGTAATATTTTTTGTATGAGGCGCTATGCTATTCAGCGGTTGTTGATGACACTTATCCCGATATCGGGATTGCAGCCATAACAAGTTAACTCAAGAAGCGTTGGGGCCTCCACGCCATCTTGTTTCTGGGCAAACAGTCCATTAGTCCAACCTATGCTCACCAAGTTTCGTCTTCGAAGTCTTTTCCGTTTAGGAGAAATGGCCCTGTCGTGATTGCTGATGATTTGTACATTTGCAATAAGATTCCATTCGCCATCTGGTGGAATTTACCGGGACAGTGGAAAAATGACCAAAATTTGAAACTTATAAAACGGAAACCGAATGTCAGAGAGACTTTGTTTGATGACTTCACGGAAGATCTGGCCCCGGTGCACGGCCCGCAGCCGTCGGCAAATTTTAAAAACATTTGTGGACGTCTAGTAAGGGACCGTACATTTGCAATATGGAGATTCTCATCGGTCATATAGCAAATGCCGAAAAGTGCCCTTCATGTATGGGAGGGACAATTTGACCAAACGGTGTGGACCTCAAAACCCCCTTTTACTGGCTGAAGAAGAGCGACAAAGGCATTCAATATGGTCCTGTCCTGCACCACCTCTACTGAGAGACCTGAGTATGAGCCAGCAACCTGTACACGGCATCCAGTCAAAGCTATCAACTGCCCTTTCTCTCATGCACTTTCTCTCAGGAGTGCGACATGTGTCCACGTGGAGCGAGCATGGAGAGAGATCTGTTCCAAAATTTCTCTCATATTGTTGGTATACTGGTTGGAAAATGGACAAGACATAATAGGCATTGTGGTGGGGCTCAGGTGATACATTGTAATTGTGACATTATTATGGGCCAAGCTATCTGAAGAAGGCAATGAAGAGAAGCCTGGAAATTGAGTGCCGTAGTTGATTTAGTGCCCATAGTTTATTTAGTCTTGTTTAAAATGGTTTATTTTGGGGTATCAGGTTGATTGTGGAGGTCTACTAACTGCTACATGTATAGTAATTTAGACTAAGAATGCATTATAATTATGATGAGAAAGTTAATACTAGAATCATAAAATGAATATGTTGTATGTTAATATAAATGTACATTCTGCCAGTGTTGAGGGTTTTAACTTTGAGTGATAGAACCAATGTGAATCACTGAGCAATGTCATTCTACATTTTGGTTGGATAATTAATTGGGTTTTAATTATGGGTTGTAAACTGAGTAAACTGACTGATTGATTTTAGTAAGTTGTTAGTATGTTAGTAACTATATGAGTGGAGCAATTAATGTATTATAGATTGATTGTTTTGATTGTTGTTATGCTGATTGTGACATGTGTTAAGAAGTTGTGTACCAAAGATGTTGACACTATTCACAGCATGTCCTGGTGAATGGAGGGGGTGTAATCCGATTCTGAGAGTGAAACTGATGAATTATTTTGATAATGATAATACTCAGGAACTATAGCAGGTTTATAGCGTCCATAGGCATTGCCTTATAAACAGTGGGATCATGAAGCTTGTCCTGGGTCATGTTCATTAGGCACTAAACGGAATAAATTTTACTTAAACCGGGAGTCACTACCTTGATTTGTTCAACAACATATGCCAATCTTAGTTTCTACAGATGGTGCGATGGGGATGGAAATGGTTATTTCTACCATGCTGACCAATGGAAGTATGCTCAGTATCAACATGATGATTTTGTTTCGTACTGATGAAAAATGTACTCTGATTTAGATTGTTGAGAATTTCTTAATTATTAAACAATATTGTAATGTTTATATCATTCCCAATGAAGGATATTTTATGTTAACCTCTCTTGGGTAGAGGGCAGTATTTTCACGTCCGGATGAAAAGCGTGCCCAAAGTAAACTGCCTGTTACTCACGCCCAGAAGCTAGGATATGTATATAATTAGTAGATTTTGATAGAAACACTCTAAAGTTTCTAAAACTGTTAAAATTATGTCTGTGAGTATAACAGAACTTATATGGCAGGCAAAACCCCAATGACAAACCATCCCCCACAAAAAATTCAGCCTACCACTATTTTCAATGGCTGTCACTTTTATTATAAGGCAAAGTCCTCCCCGATTGCAGTTCCTAGGGCTTCCACTAGATGTCAACAGTCTTAAGAAAGAGTTTCATGCTGGGCTTTGGAAAAATGAGCCAGAAATTGTAGTTTTTCTAGGTGGCTCCCATTTTGGCTGTTGTGTTTCCAAGCGTGTGAATGAGAGTGCGCTCTTTGGTATTTTTCTCCGGTAAAGACAATAATGATTCTCCATCTTAAATTGTATCATTTATTTACGTATTAGGGTACCTAAGGTTTGATTATAAACATTATTTGGAAAAGTTTATTATTAACGCTTGGGATTCATTTTGTATGCATTTTGATGCAGGGAAACTGGGTGGATTATTGACTGAAGCGTGCCAGCTATACTGAGTTTTTATGGATATAAAGAAGGACATTATCGAACAAAAGGACCATTTGTGATGTAACTTGGACCTTTTGGAGTGCCAACAGGAGAAGATAATCAAAGGTAAGGCATTTATTATATTGCTATTTCTGACTTTCATGTCACACCTGCTTGGTTGAAATAAGTTTTTCATGGTTTTGTATGTGGGGCACTGTCCTCAGATAATCGCATGGTGTGCTTTTGCCGTAAAGCCTTTTTGAAATCTGACACAGCGGCTGGATAAACAAGAAGTTAAGCTTTATTTTGATGTATTACACTTGTGATTTTATGAAAGTTAAATATTTATAATTCTGTAGTTTGAATTTCGCGGCTCTTCAATTTCAACAGATTTTGGCCAGGTGGGACGCTACCGTCCCACCTGCCCATATTAAGGTAAAAACTCAGTGAACCAAGAGATTGCCATTTACAATGGTAATATACTACTGCAAGGACGTTTTTTATTCTTAACCTTTGGAACTAGGGGGCAGTATTTTCATTTTTGGATAATTAACGTTCCCGTTTTAAACAAGATATTTTGTCACGAAAAGATGCTCGACTATGCATATAATTGACAGCTTTGGATAGAAAACACTCTGACGTTTCCAAAACTGCACAGATATTGTCTGTGAGTGCAACAGAACTGATGTTACAGGCGAAACCCAGATAAAAATCCAATCAGGAAGTGACGCATTTTTTGAAACCGCCTCATGCCAATGACTCCTTATATGGCTGTGAATGAGCTACGAATGAGCTTACGTTTTTTACGTATTCCTCAAGGTGTCTACAGCATTGTGACGTCTTTTTACGTATTTATGTTGAAGAATAGCCGTAAGGGACCACATTTAGCAAGTGGTCACATGATGGCTCCCGCAGAAAATCTTGCGTAAAGTACACAAGTAGCCATTTTTCCAATTGCTTCTTATGAGAAACCAATTGTCCCGACGGATATATTATCGAATTGTTATGTGAAAAAAACCTTGAGGCTTGAGTCTAAACAACGTTTGCCATGTTTCTGTCGATATTATGGAGCTAATTTGGATTTTTTTGGGGCGTTGTAGTGACCGCATTTTCCGGTCGATTTCTCAGCCAAACATGACCGAACAAACGGGAGCTATTTAGCCTACAAAAATAATATTTTTGGAAAAAAGGAACATTTGCTATCTAACTGGGAATCTCCTGAGTGAAAACATCCGAAGTTCTTCAAAGGTAAATTATTTAATTTGATTGCTTTTCTTATTGTCGTGAAAATGTTGCCTGCTGCCAGCAGAGCCTAGCATAGCATTATGCCATGATAAACTTACACAAATGCTTGTCTAGCGTTGGCTGTAAAGCATATTTTAAAAATCTGAGATGACAGTGTGATTAACAAAAGGCTAAGCTGTGTCTCAATATTTCATTTGTGATTTTCATGAATAGGGAGATTTTGTAGGAAGATTTATGTCCGCTGCGTTATGCTAATTCGTTTGAGGCTATGATTACGCTCCCGGATCCGGGTTTGATAGTCGCAAGAAGTTAAGTTTTTGTTTGATGCCTCATTTGGTTTTCTCATCTGTGTAATGTCTTTTTAAATCTTGTAATTTTCTTTTAAATTGAGAGAAATCTCAAAATGGGGGATTATGGTAGATCAGTAACAAGATTATGTTTAATAGTGTTTATGCATTGAATTGCTATGATAAGTACTCTCTCATCTGTGTCTGTGGGGTTGAGTTGGACCTCTGGAGTTTGAGCTGACAATTGAGTTACAGCCTGACATTCCATAGACAAGATGTGGTGGGTGTAACCGAGATAGAGATAGCTTGGAGGTATCATGACACTAGGCGAGACCTAAATGCAGAAACAGGGAGCAGATGGTTGGAGTTTAAGATGTTTAATAAATCCAAAGGGAATTGGCAAGAGAATGGTTGTGGACAGGCAAAAGGTCATAACCAGATCAGAGTCTAGGAGGTACAGAGTGGCAGGCACGCTCAAGGTCAGGGCAGGCAGAATGGTCAGGCAGGCGGGTACAGAGTCCAGAACAGGCAAAGGTCAAAACTGGGAGGACAAGCAAAAGGAGAAAAGGCAAAGCAGGAAAACGGGGAAAACCGCTGGTAGACTTGGACATACATTACGAACTGACACAGAGAGACAGGAATCACAGGGATAAATACACTGGGGAAAACAAGCGACACCTGAAGGGGGTGGAGACAATAACGAGGACAGGTGAATCTGATCAGGGGGAGTAGAACAAAACTCCTTATTGTTCGTAATCATCCTGGAATTTGGGTTTAAACAACACCAGGTGTACTTAACCACCAAATGAACCCAAAGTGGCTTGTGATTGTCCCCAATCAGCATGGGAGGGGTGGAACCAGCCATGACTAAGCATTTTTAGATCTACTATATAAAGAACTCTGAACTCTACCTCTTTGGTAAGGTTAAGCTCTTGACAACACACCTTTAGAGTGTGCGGTCGACCAGTTTCCTTATTGCAATAACGAATTGATATGAAATAAAAATAATTGTTTGAATAATTGTCCAAGTCTTTCTCGGTATACATTAATTTTCACGACACCTTCCCTTCATCTACACTGATTGACGTGGATTTAACATGTGCCATCAATAAGAGATAATAGCTTTCCCCTGGATTCACATGGTCAGTCTATGTCATGGAAAGAGAGGATGTTCAAAATATTTTGCACACTCAGTGTATAAATACACAGCAAAAAAACATAGCAAAATGGATAGAATTGCAGGAAATTAGCTTCTGGACCAGAGTCCGGAATATAAACAATGTATATGTACAATGCCTTCAGAAAGTATTCAGATCCCTTGAGTTACAGTATTCCACATTTTGTTGTGTTACAGCCTGAATTCAACATGTGTTAAATATATGGATTTTCTCTCACCCATCTGCACGTGATGACAAAGAGAAAATACGATTTTAGAAAAATTAGCAAATTTACTGAAAATGAAACACAGAAATATGTGATTTACATACTGTAGGTATTCGCACACTTGAGTCAATACCTTATAATCACATTTGGCAGCAATTATAACACAGGAGGTTGGTGTCACCTTAATTGGGGAGGATGCAATCATGGTAATGGCTGGAGCGGAACACATGGTTTGATGCCATTCCATTAGCTCCATTCCATCCATTATTATGAGCCTTTCTCCCCTCAGCAGTGAGTATTTCTGGTAAGTCTCTTAGAGCTTTGCACACCTGGATTGTACAATATTTGCACATAATGCTGCTTAAAATTCTTCAAGTTCTGTCATGTTTGTTGTTGATCATTGCTAGACATCCTTTTTCAAGTCTTGTCATAGATTTTCAAGATTTAAGTCAAATCTGTAACTAGGCCACTCAGGATCATTCAATGTCGTCACGGTAAGCAACTCCAGTGTATATTTGGCCTTGTGTTTTTTGTTATTGTCCTGCTGGTAGGTGAATTTGTCTCCCAGTGTCTGTTAGAAAGCAGACTGAAACAGGTTTTCCTCTAGGATTTTGCCAGTGATTAGCTCTATTCTTTCTATGCTAAACAAAATCCCCAGTCCTTGCCGATGACAAGCATACCATTAATAAGATGCAACCACCACCATGCTTGAAAATATGAAACGTGGTACTCAGTGACGTTTTGTGTTGGATTTGCCCCAAACATAAGTTTTACTTTAGAGCCTTGTTGCAGTCAGGATACATATTTTGGAATATGTTCATTCGGTACAGGCTTCCTTCTTTTCACTATATCATGTAGGTTAGTACTGTGGAGTAACTACAACGTTGTTGATCCATCCTCCGTTTTCTCCTATCACAGCTAATAAACCCTGTAACTATTTTAAAGTCACCATTGGCCTCATGTTGAAATCCCTGAGTAGTTTCCTTCCTCTCCGGCAAATGAGTTAGGAAGGACACCTGTATTTTTGTAGTGACTGGGTGTATTGATACACCATCCAAAGTGTAATTAATAACTTCACCATGATCAAAGGGATATTCAATGTCTATTTTTTTTTACCCATCTACCAATCGGTGCCCTTTACGAAAAATTGGAAAACACCATGGTCTTTGTTGTTGAATCTGTGTTTGGAATTCACTGCCCGACTGAGGGACCTTACAGATAATTGTATGTGTAGGATACATGTAATTGGTTTGAATTTTTTTTTTTTATCAAAGTTTATTTGTCTTAGCAATCTAAGTCTTATTTTCTACATGATTTAGCAGTAGTTAGTCCAAATGTCCTATAGATGGCACTCTTCCACTCTGGCAGTGGGGAAGCAACAAATTCTGGCCAGATGCGCGCACTATTCATCAGAATAAAGAAATGCCAGAACTGTCAAGACGATAACTTTTGTGTCCATTTCTCTTTAACACTATGTTTATGTAACAGCACGTTTAAATAGTGAGCATACGTTTTTCGACGTGGAATCAGGTGTGGATTGTCTGGCGATGAACACGCTGCAGTTGGACTGTAAGACGACAATTAAAAAAAGGAGGAAAGTGGAACATATTATGAGTAAATATGGAGCTTTTTGGAAGATCTGATGATGGACAAGAAAAAAAGGAGAAAAGTTCCATTTGTTTTGAGTAAATATGAAATGGAGGATCACACAGAACATTTCAAATCAAATCAAATTTTATTGGTCACACATGAAATACTTATGCTTCTAGATACGACAGTGCAGCAGTATCTATGTCACGTTCTGACTTTAGTTCCTATATTATGTCTTTGTGTTAGTTTGGTCAGGGCGTGAGTTGGGGTGGGTAGTCTATGTTCTTTTTTCTATGTTGTATTTCTGTGTTTGGCCTGGTATGGTTCTCAATCAGAGGCAGCTGTCGATCGTTGCCTCTGATTGAGAATCATACTTAGGTAGCCTGTTTTACCTATTTTGGTTGTGGGTGATTGTTTTCTGTGTCTGTGTTGTCCACACAGAACTGTTTTGTTTTCAGCTTGTGTAGTGTTCAGTTTATATAAAAAATATGACGAACACTTACCACGCTGCGTATTACCACACTTACCACGCTCCAATCCTTCCTACTCCTCCTCAGAAGAGGAAGGTGAAAACCGTTACAATCTAACAGGTTGAGAAATTCCACAACAAAGCCTAATATACACAATCTAGTAACGGAATGGGATAAGAATATATAATTTATAAAATATATGGATGAGCAGTGACAGAGAGGCTAAGATGCAATAGATAGTAATGAATAGATAGTGAAGGATACAGTATACAGTATATACGTACATATGAGATGAGTAATGCGAGATATGTAAACATTCTTAAAGTGGCATTATTAAATTGACTAGTGTTCTATTTATTAAAGTGGCTAGTGATATCAAGTCTGTAGGTAGGCAGCCGCCTCTCTCTGCTAGTGATTGCTGTTTAACAGTCTGATGGCCTTGACATAGAAGCTGTTTTTCAGTCTCTCTTTCCCAGCTTTGATGCACCTGTACTGACCTCGCCTTCTAGATGGAAGCAGGGTGAACTCGGTGGCTCGGGTGGTTATTGTCCTTGATGATCTTTTTTGCCTTCCTGTGACATCGGGTGTTGTAGGTGTCCTGGAGGGCAGGTAGTTTGCCCCTGGTGATGCGTTTTGCAGTTGCCATACCAGGCGGTGATAGGATGCTCTCAATTGTGTACCTGTAAAAGTTAGTGAGTGTCCTCGGTAACAAGCCACATTTTTTCAGCCTCCTGAGGTGTGGTGAAGAAGGCTGTTTTGCCTTCTTCACCACACTGTCTGTGTGCGTGGACCATTTCAGTTTGTCGGTGATATGTACACAGAGGAACATAAAACTTTCCACCTTCTCCACTGCTGTCCAGTCGATGTGGATAGGGGGGTGCTCCCTTTGCTTTTTCCTGAAGTCCACGATCATCTATTTGCAGGGGCTGTTGAGTGGTGGTGTTCTGTCCTCCCATACTATTGGCCTGGAGTAGGATTAGATAGAGTTCAATAGTGAAATGGGGTGGTGTTTTTTATGAGGGCTAATAGTTGGCAGGGTTATTTTCCTTTTTCCAAAATTTGTATTACCGGAAGTTAATGAAGGTAGGCTGTGATTGGCCTCACTGTCTAGTACAGTAGGTGGCAGTGTATACACCTAAAATTAGCATGTGAGCCACCAACCCAATCCCAAAGAAGAAGAAGCATGTTTAAACGTTCTAATATCGAATGAACGCAGTAACATGCTAGGTAACAAACCAGTCAAGGGATTATCACATTTTGGGAAAAGTTTTATGTGCTATTTTTGTGTTAGACTGAGTGATGGAAGAACGTGATTGAGAGTGAATGAGTGTATATTAGCTTTATTCACATAGAGACTTTGGGTTTTTCTGAGTAAATGTTCAACATTTCCTGTAAGTAATTTAATATATAATCCATTTACTTGAGGCTTCTGAGTTTGTTTGACATGTTCTTGGTTTTGTATAATATTATGCTCACAAGCTGGTAAAATGGTGGTGCGCCATTGCAAACTGAATGTAATGTTTATCTGTTTTCTACACATGTAGAAATATTCAGACACATCAGTTGTTTATGTTAATATAAGTGTTTCTATTGTGTGAATGAGGAAATCTGCTATAGGTAAAGTGCACTTATGAACTTCTTAGAAAAAGGGGGCAGTATTCGGAAGTTCGGATGACTGACATGCCCAAAGTTACTCAGGCCCAGAAGCTAGGATATGCATATATATTGGTAGTAGTGGATAGCAAACACTCTGAAGTTTCTAAAACTGTTAAAATAATGTCTGTGAATATAACGGAACCGATATGGCAGGCAAAAACCAGAGGAGAATCCATCCGTAAATTATTTTTTTAAGGGTGTACACCCATTAAAATCCCTGTCTATGGGAAAATCATCCCAGATTGCAGTTCTTATGGCTTCCACTAGATGTCAACAGTCTTTAAAAAGGGTTTCAGGCTTGTTTTTTTGAAAAATGAGCTAGAATTTGTAGTTTTTCAAGGTGGCTCTCATTTTGACTGTAGTCTTTTGGCGCGCGTGGATGAGGGCGCACACTTCGTTATTTATCTCCGGTATTGAACACACTATTTTCCGTCTTATATTGTATCTTTTATTTACATATTAGGTTACCTGAGGATTGATTAGAAACGTTGTTTGACTTGTTTGGACAAAGTTTATTGGTAACGTTTGGGATTCCTTTGTATGCATTTTGAACAAGTGGAACAGGTGGATTACTGAATCAAGCGCGCCAAATAAACATACTTTTTTGGGATATAAAGAAGGACTTTATTGAACAAAACAACCATTTGTTATGTAGCTGGGACCCTTGGAATTGCAAACAGAGGAAGATCTTCAAAGGTAAGTGATTTATTTTATTGCTATTTCTGACTTTTGTGACGTCTCTGCTGGTTTGGAAAATGTTTTTAATTATTTTGTATGCAGAGCGCTGCCCACAGATAATCGCATGGTATGCTTTCGGCGTAAAGCCTTTTTGAAATCTGACAAAGGGGCTGGATTAACAAGAAGTTAAGTCTTTAAATGATGTATGACACTTGTATTTTCATGAATGTTTAATATTACGAATTTTGTATTTTGAATTTCGCACTCTGCAATTTCACCGAATGTTGTCGAGGTGGATCGATAGCGGCACGTATAGCCCAAAGAGGTTTTAAGTTAATGTGTGCACTTGTATGTGAATCAATTGTTGTTATTTTAAATGACATAACTGAATAAGAAAAAGTGAGGCCACCTTCAGATTCAGTGTGAGGCCAGTTAAATTTGCAGGCTCATCTGGCTGGTTGCTGATCCTACAACACAGAGATGCTTACGTTAGAACTGCAGAGAGGGCTGCGAGGGCCATCCAGTGAGCAATGGCTACAGGCAGGACTTTGAGAGTCATCAGAGAGCAGAATGAGACATCAGGTATCCAATGAAGATGGTGACGTGTCGCAAGATCATCTGGGAAGTCCAGAAACAGCTAACATCACTGAACGGAAGCCACCTAAGAAAGCGTTTAAGCTCAGCTAAAGTATGACCTTCTTTGTTTGCCAACATGTCCCTGAAAGTACCTGGTTTGATTACTTTTAGTACATGTCTGACTACCTGACTCATACTTCTCTCTGAGACCCTCATCTATCTGTTCACATATACTGCTGTAGGTAAAATCTGACCCAGAATCAGAGATTTGACCACCATGTGTCTTATACTCTCTACGGGGCGGCAGTGGTGCCACATCAGCAACCCTCACCAACCCAGATATCTGTTCTGCAACAAGGGGTGCTGCAGGCTCTGTACCATTGCTCACAGTGTATTTGGTTGGTACTAGCAGTGGACTAGACGGCGAGAGAGGGGGAGACATTCCAGAGATATCTGAGTACAACAAAGCAGAATTGTTCATACTACATCATGGACTAAATCAAAGGTGAGAAGCTACTGAAGCTGAAAGACGAGGGCTTGTCCTGCCTGCTTCACCTGAGTGATCAACTTGATGAACTGTTCTCAACCAAGACCAACGACACCACACCAACCAAGAACAATGACACCTTACCAACCAAATACACTGTGAGCAATGGTACAGAGCCTGCAGCACCCCTTGTTGCAGAACAGATATCTGGGTTGGGGAGGGTTGCTGATGTGGCACCACTGCTGCCCCGTAGAGAGTATAAGACACATGGTGGCCAAATCTCTGATTCTGGGTCAGATTTTACCTACAGCAGTATATGTGAACAGATAGATGAGGGTCTCAGAGAGAAGTATGAGTCAGATAGTCGGACATGTACTAAAAGTAATCAAACCAGGTACTTTCAGGGACATGTTGGCAAACAAAGAAGGTCATACTTTAGCTGAGCTTAAACGCTTTCTTAGGTTCCACCTTAGAGGTAAAAGTAGCACAGAGCTCTTTCAGGAGCTGAGTAACACTATTCAGCAGGAGAGGGAAACTGCTCAGTAGTTCCATACAGGTTAATGGGGCTCAAAGGGCATGTACTGTTCTCATAACAGCAGATTGGTGACGGGTTTGATTATGAAAAGAAGCTGGTGCAGGGTGTTTCTCCACACACTTTACCACACAACATCAAGAAACATATTTCTGATTGTAGTGTGACTGACGGCTTCAACCTTTAGCAGATAACAAAATCAGCCAGGGAGGAAGCAGATAGACAGAAACAGCTAGGTCACAGTGCTAGAGACAGAACAGTAAATGTCAGCTCAACACAGCAACATGGGGAAACTGAACAATGTGACTAGTCTCCTCCCACTCAGGTTGACGGTGAAGTGAAAGCCAACTGCACAGCCATCCAGGAGCTGCCCACAACTGTGTCTGCACTGTCTCAAAACCTGGAGAAAATTATTGAAACTGCTGCAGGTGAGGCCCAGGGATACACACATCCTCCACCCTCCATCCAGAGGACAAACAACAGACAGGGCCCACACCAAAGGTAAATGTCTAGAATGTGCGCAGCAGGGAATCGAAAGCTGCCCTCACTGCTTCCGCTGTGGTCAAGAAGGCCACAGAGCCATCAGCTGCCTGAAGAGACAGACATCTGGAAATTGGTCTAGGTCGCTGGCAAGGGACAGACAGTGACCTCTGCAAACAAAACTTCCCCACTCCATGTCAACTGTGTGAAGTCAGAGAAACCAGTCTCAGCACCACACACAGCAACACCAATGGCACCAACAGAGAGGGCCACCTCGCTTCTAGTCCTTAGGAAACTTTGCACTATTTAGTTTTTTCATGTATTATTTCTTACATTGTTAGCCCAGAAAATCTTAAGTGTTATTACATGCAGCCAGGAATAACTATTGGATATCAGAGCGACATCAACTTACCAGCACTACGACCAGGAATACAACTTTCCTGAAGTGGATCCTTTGTCCAAACCACCCAGGGCATCTGAACTGATTCCAGAGGCTGACCCAAAACAACATCGCAGCAGAAGAGATAGATGGAGCAGCCTTCTGGTCAGTCTTAGGAGGCGCGCACACCACCCACCACTTCCGAGTATATTACTCGCTAATGTCCATTCTCTAGATAACAAGGTAGACGAAATTAGGGTATGGGTTGCTTTCCAGAGAAACATCAGGGATTGTAACATACTCTGTTTCACGGAAACATGGCTCGCTCGGGGTATGCTGTTGTAGTCGATACAGCCACCGGGATTCTTTGTGCGTTGCACAGACAGAAATAAACATCTCTCCAGGAAGAAGAAGGGCAGGGGTGTATGTCTCATGATTAAAGACTCATGGTGTAATTGTAATAACATACAGGAACTCAAGTCCTTTTGTTCACCTGACCTAGAATACCTCACAATCAAATGCCCACCGTATTATCTCCCAAGATAATTCTCGTCGGTTATTGTCACAGCCGTGTACATCCCCCCTCAAGCCAATACCACGACCGGGAACTTCACTGGACTTTATGCAAACTGGAAACCATATATCCTGAGGCTGCATTTATTGTAGCTGGGATTTTAACAAAGCACATTTGAGAACAAGGCTACCTAAATTCTATCAGCATATTGATTGTAACATCTGCTAACCATGTGTATGTGACCAATAACATTTGATTGGATTTAAGACACCCAAGGTAAAATGCATCTCACAGCTCATTGGAAATAGATATACGTCTCCTGTCTATTCCATGGAGTCAAAGCAGAGATGTTGTTAGACATGGGGGCACAGGTTACCATTGTAGGGAGGCCCTGGGTAGAGAATGCTTTGCCAAGTGTTAAGATCTAACCTCTTGAGACTTTGTCAACTGACGGCCAACTACACGTGACTGCAGCCAAAAGCACTGCTTTCCCCTTTGATGGATGGATAGAAGTGTTCCTGGAGCTTTTGAGTACTAACATGGAAGAATGGCCATACATGTGCCTGTGCTAGTCAGTCAGGATGTGTAGAATGTCCTCTACTAGTCTTTAATGTCATAGAGGAACTGATCAGAGAAAACAGCGAACAACCTAATGGTGTCAACCTCAGTGAGGTGATGAATGTCAGAGAGGGAGCTGTTGAAGCCTTGGTCTCTGCCATTCAAGTTATGACACATGAAGAAATGGACCATTCATACAGGTCAAATAGCAGAGGTGAAATGCAAATTCAGAGCCTGGCCAGAGGGAGGAAAAATTATGTTCAGGCCAACCATGGAGAGCCACTGCCCAGGCGGATTGGAGCCATTTCCATAACTTGTAGATGTGCCCTATGGAGCCTCTAATGTGGTAAAGATACCAAGACATTATATCACGTTCAGCACCCCCTGGAGGCTATATGAGAGGGTCCCCTTCCCGCTGACTAATGCCCCAGCCACTTTCGAGAGGTGTATGGAAGTAGTTCTAGAAGGCATGAGCGACGACTGTTGTTCTCCATATTTGGATGATGTTCTCTGCTATTCCAAGACGAGAACATGTGGAGGACCTGATATGATTGCTGTGTTGGATGAGGAAGCACGGTAGTCTTCCGACAGCAAGTGAGGTACATCGGTCGGATGGTATCTGGCGAGGGAGTCCAAATCGAGGCAGTATTGGTGCTAAAGGAGAAGGATCCACAAACACTGCTGGGAATCCTTGGTTACTACAGGTCATTCATCCAGGATTTCTCCCAATTGGCCAAAGCTTCTGCAAAGTTCAGAAGAAGCAAGACGTAAAACTGCCAAGCCCAAACCAACCAGATTGCAAAACCCAGGCAAAAAAAGAGAGCAATGGACAACCTCAACCTCCCAAGACTGCTGTCCAGTGGACATCTGTACACAGAGCCATCGTAGCCAAGCTTGTAGACATGCTAATCCATCCACCCATACTTGCATACCCAGACTGTGACTTACACTGACGCTTCCAACGAGAGTCTAGGCTGTGCAACTATGTTGCCTAGGGTACGGCTCCAGAATGCTAACTTCAGCAGAGAAAAAGTACCACCTCCACGAGCAAACTTGAGTTTTTAGCACATAAGTGGACAATCTGTGACAAGTTTAGAAACAATCTATTCTGTGCACCGACCTTTACCGTATACACAGACAACAACCGGTTAACCTACGTTCTAGGCACAGCAAGACTGCAAGTATGTCACCACTGGGTCGGGGAGTTGTCTGACTTCCACCTGAAGTACAAATCTGTTAAGATGAATGCAGACATGCATTGTTCTGTCAATCTCTACAGCCATTTTTTAATTTACCTGTATTTAACTAGGCAAGTCAGTTAAGAACAAATTCTTATTTTCAATGACGGCCTAGGAACAGTGAGTTAACTGCCTGTTCAGGGGCAGAACGACAGATTTGTACCTTGTCAGCTCAGGGGTTTGAACTTGCAACCTTCCTGTTACTAGTCCGGTTATTAGTCCAACGCTCTAACCACTAGGCTACCCTGGCACCCCAAGCCATTTGGGTGAATACACAGAATATATTCCGCCAGATGTTGTCTCAGCTGTATGGCAAGGAAGCAAAGCAGCAAGAAACGTGGATGTGTGGGTGTGTGAATTGCAACTCAACTCTACAGATGGTGGCGTGTCACCTGGAGGTGTGCCTGCCATCACACCAGAGAACATCAAAGCGGCACAGTACGAGAACGCCGCAACCAGAGAAGTTATCTCGCTGAAAAACAAAGAATGGAATCCAAATGAGAAAGAAAAAAAGCTTATGGGACCTGAAACAAGGAGACTTGCTTAAGTGGAACAAGCTGGTGGTAGACAAAGGAATCCTGTACAGACAGGCTAGACAACGAAAGCAACGTGTGCTACCCAGCAAGATGAAACCAGTGGTGCTGAAGAACTTGCATGACAACATGGGTCATGTCAGAGCAGACAAAGTGATCCATCTAGTCAGGGAAAGATTCTACTGGCCATTCATGCAGCGTAAAGTTGAAGAGTATGTGATCCGACAGTGTGCATGTATCAAGCAGAAACATCCCGGTGTTCCTGAGGAAGGACCTATGGGTTCTATCACTAGCAGTGCACCCTTTGAGCTGCTCTCTATCGATTACATGCCTTGAGCCAAGCAAACATCCTACATCCTTCTACTGGTCGATCACTTCACATGCTTTGCACAGGTCTACCCAATGAAGAATAAGTCAGGAAAAACTGCAGCCGAGAAGATATCCCAAGACTTCATTCCTCGATTTGGCTATCCTACTAAGCTTCACCATGACCAAGGGCGAAAGTTAGAGAAAAACCTGTTCCATAGACTCCGACAGCGTGCAGGGATCAATCTAACTCTTATTTTCTACATGCTTTAGCAGTAGTTAGTCCATCAGTCCAATAGTGTGCACCATTCCTCAGATTAAAGAAAGTGCCAGAACTGTCAATATGATAACTTTTGTATCCGCTTCTCTTTATCACTACAGGTATGTAACAGCACGTTCAAAAACAGTGTCTCGGCCACATCTTGTTAATGTTTGACATGTCCTTTCACTGCGTCTTAATTCTAAGAAGGTACCTAAAGGGAACTTTAAGTCATATTCTCTAAATTGAGCCCTACAAAAAGGCTCTGTACTTGGAAATTCAGAGACACTTGATCATGTCTTGAGGACCCCTCTCGTAAGGGTCCACGGGAAGAGTTTGAGGGGGGGAGAGACAACTAGATTGGAGAGACAACAACAGAGACAACTAGATTGGTCTGCTAGTACAGGACTAGTAAAGGCCCAGTGCACTACTTTTGGAAATGTGAAACATTTTCGACAACAACAAAACGAATTGCCCGCGCTACAGTAAGCTATATATTTATTTATTACGAATTTTCAGGGGGTGCTACAGTACCCTCTGCACCCCTGCTTCCCGCGGCAATGACCCCTGTAGTTCTAGCTCAAATATAACCATGCAGGTCCAATAGGCACACAGGTGGGAGAGACAAAAAATCTCCCTTGACCAATAGAAAGCCTCATACGTGACCCGATTTAGGAAACTAGGCATATGTCGCAAGTCACGACTTCACAGGGGAGCTGTTTGAACATAAAAATATTTATATAAAGTGGTTTCATTTTAAGTGTACTGTTAGCTAGCTAACGTTATGTGTATGATCTTATTCTTCATATCTCAGACACATTTGCTTGACTAGTTATAGAACTGAGTTGGTTAGCTATCTGCAGATTCATGCAGGGTAGTAATGTCATGAGTTGTGATTATGGTCCATTGTTTAGCTAGCTAGCTACATGTATAAACAAAAGACTCCACTCTAGTTTTGACAAAGTATTTTCATTTCAAGTTAAAGTGTACGGTTAGCTAGCTAGCTAACGTTAGCTAGCTGGCTCGCTAACTAACATTACGTCATGCATTGGAATTCATTGTTTACCTAGCTATCTAGCTACGTTTCTTAGCAAATGACTCCCGTCTTAGTGTGCCAGACCACAGAATAACTGATGCATGTTTGACTGCTCAACACCTGTTAAACGTCGGCAACAAAGAGTAATTAAATTGATGCCAGCAGCACAGTTAGTCACCAACTCTCTCTGGATAACATGAAAAAAGCCTAACCAGCTCTGCTAGGGTGAGTAAAATGGTCAGAGTGGGCTGTTCTCTCATGTGTCTGGAAGTAGCTAGCAAATGTTAGCTTGGGTGCTTGACTGTAGTTGTGAGGTCAGAGCTTTCGGAACAATCCTACTTATTGGCTAGGGTGCGCTCTGAACGCGAAACCACAGAACGATAGGGCAATGTTCAGTGAGCTGTTATCTCTCTCTTAGATGTCTGGAAGTAGCTGGAAAGTTAGTACAGAATGGTTGGATCAACCCTTAAAGAGATGGGTGAGGCTAAGGCTTAAGAGGGTGTGAACAATGCGTAATGGGTGTAGACAAAGAAGGGCTCTCCAATAGTAGTACCAAAACATTGAAAGACGGTTTTCTCAAAAGTGAGTTTACAAGTTGATTAACATTCAAAGCAGAATTACTTTCCCATTGTTTCCTCAAATGCGGTGTATGATATACCATTTTGTAGCTCTGAGTCTCTACTTGTATCTAATGTAAAACACAGAAATTCAAATGTTGCTACATAAGACCAAATCCAGGTGGTGAGTCACATCCTTCACCTGTCAATCGGGATATGACGCAAACAGCCCTGTAAAGAATTTGACCCTCGCTTTCTGACAAGGAAGAAACTCTTCGGTCATTAAATGTAAAATCTGACTCCATAACCCATCTGCATATTAATTTCTTACACTTGTGCGCTAACCACCTCAGCAAGCTAATGCAGATTAATTCTCACAATGTCATAGTGAATTAATTAGCCAAATTAAATATGAGTGAACATTTCTCAAACAGAGATATTTACATATAATTAGTCATATATCTTAAATTACATGACAATCATGGTTTTCATATGGACATAGCTCTTCTGCAGTGTCCTTTGGATCTAATTGATACATATACTGCTACACTTTAACCTTGACTATAGCAATGTGCTGTGTAAGGGAAATGAACAACTGTTATCACCATTGTAACCAAGTCAGATAATATAGATCTATTACGCCAGTACATATATGCAGTACATATAACCTCCCATTATAAGTTGCTCTCAGCATTGTATTGTTGCTGTGTCAGGTTCATTCAAGTCATTAACAGTAAGAGTAGTGCGAGTAGTGCTTTTCTCTTTACCTACAGTTGTTGTGAGAATACATTAAACAGTGTTCCTAGGATACACATTCTAAGACACAGATTACAGACACGTTTGATCTGTGCTTGAACACAGATTTGTGAGAAATGCTTGTTTCCTTCAGACTCCAACATGATGAGAAAAAATACAGTGATTAGCAAAACCCCGAAATCTCATTATGCCAAAGTGACAGCGTCTGTTGTGTTGTGAGTGAGTGAGTCTCAGAGGCTTTGGTGCATTGTACCACATCAGTGCACACACACGAACACATGTACGCGCGCGCGCGCACACACACACAAACACACATTGTCCTGCATCATTGCACACGCACACACGCACACACACACACACACACAACCCCTCCCCAGGTCTGGTTGCTTGAATGATTATTATATTGCTTGGTATTCTGTCTTTATTTACTGCTATTGATCTGTCGGTGACAACGGTCCAGATGAATGTTTGGGGGATGAATTGAAAGCAATTGAGTCATACGGGACATGGCTGCGAATTCCTGCCGCATGTTAAACAGCCACTCCATTCCCTCTATCCATAAACCACCTGGGCACTGACTGGAAAACATTCTGCACTACTGCATCCTGGATCAAAACAAAACAAACTACAAATCATTAAAGAATACGAAGACTAATTGACTCTGAGGAAGATCCATTGTCCCCATCCATTCTATACTTCTCTGGTCCTACTTCTCTGGTCCTTGTTTAGTCTTCTTGTTGTTATGTTTTTTTGCATCAACCCTCATCTCTAATATCCGCCATCAACGGCTATTGATTTTTTGTCTCGAGGGAAAAGATAGATGACACAAGTTTAACATTTGTTTTGTTCTCTGTTGCTTTGAGTAATGGCTATTAGGACAGACATTCACATAACGTCTGACAGTTACAAAAAAAATCTAAATCAAATGTATTCTTCCCATACATAGTTTACAGCAGGTAAAAAAGGTGTAGTGAACTGCTTATGTGCTAGCTCCCTCAGCAATGCAGTAAGTACATTCATCAATAATAACAATGAAAAGAGTAAAGTCAAAACTTCCCAATAGTAGAAAAGGTAGTATGCAAAGTAATAATGGACTGTAGTTACACTTTATTTACAAATATTCAAGTGGATAAGGGAATCAAAAGTACATATTAGAACAGCAGCGTTTCTTCAGGCGCCTGAGGTTGGTGCAAGCAAGATGTGAGGTAGAGAGAAGGATGTTCATATCGAAAACATTATTCTGAATATTTTTTTGCGGGGGTTGGGGGTTGGATGTGGTAGATCAGTGTTAATATCGCAGATAGATTTTGTTCTATCAAACTAATTGTTTGCATCAACTCTAATCCCCTTTATTTAAAAATAAATACAAAATTCTACCCGTCCCCTGATTGGAGTAAACTAACGAATAAGTCTTCTACTACTACTTACAGCTATTTTTTGCTCGCATATCAGAGTTGTGCTCAATTAAGAATTGAATTGAGAATGCCTCATAAATTAATTTATTGAATTTGAATTGAATTTGAATTTAAGTAGTAAACAGGATACAGATTTTTAATTTGAATTAAGTTAAATAGAATTGAATTCAATGAAATTCAAATGGCTTTTTTATTCTATATTAGGTGTGGTCTATACAAATATACATCTTGTTTGTAAAACATCAAACATGTCGTTATATACATGCATATATAATATTGTTGAAACTATTTATTTTCAGGACAAACTCTTAAAATGAATGATCAAGGAAAACTAAACCTGTATGCTGTTTCCCAGAACTCATTAGTTTAACCCTAAAGCCTTCAAAAACAAGCCTGTCACGCCCTGACCTTAGTTATCTTTGTTTTCTTTATAATTTTGGTTAGGTCAGGGTGTGACGAGGGTGGTATGTGTGTTTTTGACTTGTCTAGGGTTTTTGTACATCTATGGGGTTTTGGTATGTCTATGTAAATGTAGGTCTATGATGGCCTGAATTGGTTCCCAATCAGATGCAGCTGTTTATCATTGTCTCTGATTGGGGATCCTATTTCGGTTGCCATTTTACGTTTTGGTTTTGTGGGTTATTGTCTATGTGTATGTGTATGTCATCACTCGTGTTATAGCGTCACTTTTGTTAGTTTAGTGTTCTTTGTTTAATAAAGAAGAATGTATTCATATCACGCTGCACCTTGGTCTCATCAATACGATGAACGATGGTTGGTGGAAATATAATTGGCTATTCTAAGCACTAAGGTTAAAAGAGTACATGAACATTGAGAAAAGGGATATACTGTATTCTTTGTTATCTGGAAGTGTGAACTTTCAGATTCAATGAAACTCATGTTATATGACTGAATGGAACTTCTTTGAATTGCACTGAAGTACATTATACTTCCTGTCACTCAAATTCTACATCCTCATGAGTTGAACTTCGTCGATTCCAAAATTCTGAATTGAGCACAACCCTGTGGCACCTTAATTGGGGAGGTCGGTCTCGTGGTAATGCCTGGAGCAGAGTTGGTGGAATGGTATGAAATACATCAAACACATAGATTCCATGTGTTTGATGCCGTTCCATTCACTCCATTCCAGCCATTATTATGAGCCGTCCTTCCCTTAGCAGCCTCCACTGCCTGTCACATATACTGTATATTCTCTAATCTTAATTCCAACCCTCAGATGTACACAGACAACAACTGCTCCCCGGGCACCGGTGATGTGGAAGTCGATTAAGGCAGCCCCCCGGCACCTCTCTGATTCGCAGGGGTTGGGTTAAATGTGGAAGACACATTTCGGTTGAATGCATTCAGTTGTGCAACTGACTAGGTATCCACTTTATAAACCTGATCCACGGTATTGGGAAATATAAAATATTTTCACAACTATCTGCAGTGTTTGTGTATCTCTCTCTGTCTGTCTGTTTGCAGAGTGCTGCTAAATGTGCCATGACAGAGTAAACGCTGACACCCAACACCTGTTCCCTGAAGGTCACCTCACGCTGTCTGACTGTTACAGCAACCTGGACTCAGGGGTAGACATAACATAGTAAATACATATCCGGGACTCAAATTAATATAATATGTTACATATGGTATGTATTAAATTGTGGATATCCATTTCATATGATATGTTACGAATTACAATTTGTATGATATGTTACGAATTGCAATTTGTTGTGGCTATCAGACTGTTACACAGTCATCCCTAACACAGAGAGGCTGCTGCCTACTTAGACTTGAGGGTTAGGGTTAAGGTTAGGCTTAAGGTTAAGGTTAGAGTTAGGTTAAAGGGTTAACTTTTTAACCTAACCTGAACCTGCTGGTTTCAGTTTTTTTTCATTTCAATTAAGACTTAGACAACCAGGTTCCTTGTTAATTATTGACCTTAATTCATCAATCAAGTACAAGGGAGGAGCGAAAACCAGCAGACACTCGGCCCTCCGTGGAATGAGTTTGGTTCGGGGAAGGGTAAGCTAACATGCAAAGTAGGTACAAAGTAATAGGTAGTTGCTAATCAGCTAAAGTTGTCTGTGATGAGATTTGAACACGCAACCTTTGGGTAGCTAGATGTTCACGTTATATGCACACCTGTCCACCCTGACCAACCACCCTCATTTAGTTGTTGCCTTAAGTAACCTCCTGTCTTATGTAAGCATACCAAACATAACATATCATACTCATTTGAGTGTCCCGGATTTTAATTTAATATCTTATGACGACTCTGAGACCAGCTTGGTTACAGAAACATTCCTGCAACATTACACACAGGAGACACACAATACAACACTGCCTGTCATCCCATCAAGGCTTCTTCCCTGGAGAGTTCCTCTGGGGGGTTGCCCCTTTAAGAACCTCAGGGAACTTCAGCTGTACTGTACCAAACACTTAAGTCATTTGTAGAAGTCGGAATGTATATTAGTGCCTGAAGGTATCATTCATGCACAACAACCACTGGCAAAACGGAAATCGCCACAAACCCTGCAAGGCTGGGGAGTCCACGAGTTCAGGTAGCCCATGCGCCCGTCATATCACACCTATGTCTGAATGTTATACATTTTTTAAATAAATAATTTTGACAGCAATCCTCTTTTTTTATTTCCACATACAGCAAGTGAAGGGTTTGTGTTGTCCAATCTACATGGTAGTAGGTAAGTCAGACAGGCAATAGTTTTCATGCATCTCAACAGTCAGCCTCGGCCTCCTCACCTAATCGGCTATCAAGTAAGAAAAAAAAAGTTAGGTGAATCAGGTCGGACTCAGATGGAGAGTGAGTGCGTTGTTCAAGATGGATAAACAAAATGCAAGACCAAGCCATGCACAAAGCTTATCTGATCAAGTTCATGCCAAATTACAAAAGATAGCCACATTAGAAAAGCATCCTCGACTGACGAAACACCATCGCAGGTAGAAGCTAGTAGGCCTACTTATGCAGCAGCTATCACTAGCAGCCTTCCAGTCCCGACAGAGACCTCCCTGCCCGGGCCCGGCAATGACAGTGGCTTGCTCCTTCTCTTCTTCCTTCCCTCGAGAATAGTGGCAGTTCCTCTGGTGAGAGTGCCGGTGTTGTGCTGAAAAGCTCCCCCCTGCCAGAACCCCCCCCCCCACTTCATTGCTGCTACTTGCTTTTTTGTGTTGGTTTGATCGCAGGGAGGCACTAGTAATGAATGCAGTTTTCAGTTTGGCTATTTGTTTCAAGTGTATTAGTCTGTAAAAAGCAAGGCTATTTTCTTGCCTGCCGAAATCCCCCCTCCCCTTCTATCTTGGGACTGCAAGGCCTGGCACACTTCTGAATGATTTTGTTAGCTAGTGTTGACCAGTAGTGTGTGCCACAGAAAGCTAAATTAGAGTATAAAGAAACATAAACATTTATTTTAGAAACATTTTGTAATGTTTAAGAAAATAAAGATAATACACAAATGTTATCACACAATAACACAAAACATCACAGAAAGTTAAGTTAGTTAACAAACATTAAATAGGAAATATTCATTTTGATCGTTGCACATTAAGGTATAAAATAAATCAAATATAAAAAGACAATAAATAGCATAAATAAATATTGGAAAGCTGCAACAGCTTTTTTATGGAAAGTTTTCCAGGTGATACCGTCACCTGGAACTCAAGCCTAACCTCATTGTGACAGGCAGCGCAGACACAATCCTCCAATGATGGGATGGTTTTCATACAGGACTGGTGGAACCATCATGGGCAGCGGTCACAACCAATATGAAATTTATGATGAAAAATGTTAAGATATTTTAAACATTAAATACATTTTCTTGAATTACAATTATTTCATTATCAGACAAAGCGGATAATACTACCTCCAGAAATATTACTGCTTAAACAAAATGGTACTCGTAAAAATGTGCCTTTAGAGTGAACAAGCAATTACCAAGTTAGTGTTTTCATCATTATTGTCCACCTCCCCACAGAAGTGGCACAGTTGGCTCAGGTCATCGAGCAAAACATAATTTTAAGTAGTTTTTACATCTTTACATGTATTTTCAGAGCAAACAGGGGAACAGGGAAAAAGGGAATAGTATAGATTTCTTGTAACACAATTATTTAAATACATGTGTTTTAGTGGCCATCAGAAGTTAGATCAAAGATAACCTTGAAAGATCCATAAAAATGTATTTTTTTATCTACAATTATACTAAATTAGAATTTGAACATACCAGTTTTGGAGGAGATTGTCTGCTATTTATTCTCTCATGATGTGAACATCTTTGTCCGTATTTGAAAAGACAATCAACTCCTCCTTTTTTCATGGGCATTTCAGTTTTCCCCAACAAAATGATGTTACACTTAAGATTATAATTTGCAACTGATTCTACGACACAGCTATAATATACTTTGACAGTTCTGTTTTGCCTTTTAGTCAGTATACATTCAGCAGGTTAATTGTACATTACTTATACTCTCGTACTTACTTTCAAGGCAAAGACCCCACAAGAAGCAACATCTTGTTGGCATGGGTGAGGAAGAGTACCACATGTCCATCTGGAGATATTACACCCCTTCTCTCTCAGGAATGATCTGAACATATGTGTTAATAAAAGTACAGCATTTTGAAACACTTTATTGTTTATATTGTAGAGATTAATAACAGTATAGCATTTCAAAGACTTAAGAAAAATAATATTATAAGCAGTTTTTACTTTGTCACTCACTGGCATCTTTTTATCTTTCTGGCACTTTCCTCCATTGGGTTGAGGAACAGAGCCCTCTTTTGGGATGGCAGCATAACCTTTCAAGTTTAGACAGACGGACAAACACACACATTACACATACATACATACACACATATTACATTCACACATTTTACACACACATAAATACACACATATGGCACACACACATTTTACACACGTGTATGTGTACACATGTATATTCCGTATTATGTATGTATTTCTTAGTTCTTAGTACTGCCTTAGTGGCTCTTATCATCACAGTCCAGTGGTTGTGTTCATTGATGATGCCAATAATGTACTTGTACATCATTGGATCAATCTGAAATTTAAAAGAGCAAGGATACAGTGGCTTGAGTTCAAAATCTGTGAAATATAACATAATACATAGTATTATGATATTAGGAGAATAATCTAACCAACCTTAAATTTTGATTTCTTGCTCCCTCAAATGCCAGTCATTTCAAAGGTGTCAATGTAGAAAGCTTGCTCGGTTGACTGCCTGTTAAAATTCCGCACCAGATGGAACCTGTAGGCATTGATCATCTGACACAAAAAAATAAAGGCAATGAAGGTAAATCTGTTACATGGAAAAACAACTATTTAGGTTTTCCTTATAAATACAGATTAATCACACAAATACAGTGTTTACATATACTTTATGTGCAACACAGTACCTCACTTTCCAGCTCCATATTTGGACCAGTTCTGTGGAGACCCTGATAAAAGATTTTATATGGCTGATTCTAGACAACAGCACATATACATCTTTTCCTACGCAATCCATGTTTATAAATTGTTTTGGAAAACACATGGTGACATGTGTAAATATAAACGAATCATTACATTCCTTATCATCTGTGATGCTGATAATATACCGTATGTTTTTCATAGCAGTGTAGCCATATCACCTTTAGTCATAAGAAGAATGAGTGTGTCTGTATGTGGTATACGTTGGATTTTGGACAAGCCACAGTGATGGAAAATAAATCAGTTCATTCTGTCTTTATTGTATATCATGATATCTGTGAGGCAAGACAATATGTTATGATTAAAAAGACAAAACAAACCTGTTGTGTCATTTGAGGTTAACTACATTTCGAAATAAGGACAGGGGAGAATAAAGAGGAGCAGGGGAGAATCAATGCACCTTTAGCAAATTACATTTAGTTGAAAGTTATTCATTTGTACAGTATACGCTGAAACCATAAATACATGTTATGGTAGATGGCGTATTACATGATGGAATCTACCATTTTCTAAAATGTAACATATACAGCATATTACATGCAATATGATAAGTACAAAACTGCTACCTAACCTGTTCACTGCGAGAGTAAAAGCACAAACAACATATGTTTTTATTATAAACATAGAGCAACAGGTACTGGGTGTGTTCCTAGTACAAAAGTAAATCAGTATCAAAGTGCTTTCTGAATAGGTGGTTATGTAATCAGAATTTACAAACAGCAAGGGACTTTGCGTTTATGAATGTCAACTCATTCAACCAATTAGGCAACAGTACACAGCTGAAGTCTTGCTGAATGTCCACTGAATCCTTGAAGAGAAGACAACTTCAAGAATGCTGCAATTGTAGATCACAGACAAAAATAATAACAGTGCAGCACTTTATCCAGGCCGAGAGGTGTTAAGGAGCTGGTCATTTTCTGGCCCTGTTTCTGGCCCTGTTGAATCCTGAACATAATGTGAGCTGCAATAGGAAGCCCGTCCAGGGTGCAAATCAGTGGAGGGGAATCTGACAAGGACTACAATGTAAATGACATGTGATCATCTCGGATTATCTAACATCTGAGAATGGGCAAGCATTCCGTCGGATGAAGAGCATCTCTGTCTTGCCGGAGGAGATGGCCGCCTTTTTACGGTCTCCTAACCAATTGTGCTATTATGTGGGTTTTTCAAGATATTTGTAAATTATTTTGTACATAATGTTTCTGCAACCGTATCTTACGGCAGAAAAGTGTTTCTAGATATCAGGACAGCAATCACTCACCTCGGATTAGACAAAGATTTTTTCAACAACAACAACAACAACAGCAGCAAGCAGGACTCACACAATATTCTCCAAACCCCCCACAGGACAGACATCCCAATTATTCGCAAAAGGAAGCGACGCAGAGGAAGAAGAGCCGGATACCTCGTCCGGACCAGCAGAAGGCAACTAGGAAAGCTGCCGTTACCGTCAATATTACTCGTCAACGTGCAATCATTGGACAATAAACTAGACGAGGTACGACCACGAATATCCTACCAACGGGACATCAAAAACTGTAATATCCTATGTTTCACGGAATCTTGGCTGAATGACGACATGGACATTCAGCTAGTGGGATACACGCTGCACCGGTAAGACGAGGGGTGGGGTCTGTGCACATTTGTAAAAAACAGCTGGTGCAAGGAAATCTCTAGATTTTGCTCGCCTGAAGTAGAGTATATTACAATAAATTGCAGGCCACACTACTTGCCTAGAGAGTTCTCAGCTATACTTTTCGTGGCTGTTTATTTACCAATGCCGGCACTAAGACCGCACTCAGCCAGCTGTATAAGGAAATAAGTAAACCGGAAGCCACTCACCCAGAGGCGGCGCTCCTAGTGGCCATAGACTTTAATGCAGGGAAAATGAAATCGGTTCTACCAAATCTCTATCAAAATCTTAAATGTGCAACCAGAGGGAAAGAAATTCTAGATCAACTGTACTCCACACACAGAGATGCGTACAGAGCTCTCCCTCGCCCTCCATTTGGTAAATCTGACCACAACTCTATCCTCCTGATTCCTGCTTACAAGCAAAAATTAAAGCAGGAAGCACCAGTGACTCGGTCTATAGAAAAATGGTCAGATGAAGCAGACGCTAAACTACAGGACTATTTTGCTATCACTGACTGGAACATGTTCAGGGATTCTTCCGATGACATTGAGGAATACATCACATCAGTTACTGGCTTTATCAAAAGGGGAATTAAGGATGTCATCCCCACAGTGACTTTACATACATACCCCAACCAGAAGCTATGGATTACAGGCAACATTTGCACTGAGCTAAAGGGTAGAGCTGCCGCTTTCAAGGTACGGGACTCTAACCCGGAAGCTTACAAGAAATCCTGCTATGCCCTGCGACAAACCATCAAACAGGCAAAGCATCAATACAGGGCTAAGATAGAATAATACTACACCGGCTCCGACACCTGTCGGATGTGGCAGGGCTTGCAAACTATTACAGACTACAAAGGGAAACACAGCCGCGAGCTGCCCAGTGACACGAGCCTACCAGATGAGCTAAATCACTTCTATGCTTGCTTCGAGGCAAGCAACACTGAAGCATGCATAAGAGCATCAACTGTTCCAGACGACAGTGTGATCACGCTCTCCGGAGCTGACGTGAGTAAGACCTTAAAACAGGTCAACATTCACAAGGCTTCAGGGCCAGATGGATTACCAGAACGTGTGCTCCGGGCATGTGCTGACCAACTGGCAGGTGTCTTCACTGACATTTTCAACATGTCCCTGATTGAGTCTGTAATACCAACATGCTTCAAGCAGACCACCATAGTCCCTATGCCCAAGAACACAAAGGCAACCTGCCTAAATGACTACAGACCCGTAGCACTCATGTCCATAGCCATGAAGTGCTTTGAAAGGCTGGTAATGGCTCACATCAACACCATTTTCCCAGAAACCCTAGACCCAATTTGCATACCGTCCAAACAGATCCACAGATGATGCAATCTCTATTGCACTCCACACTGCCCTTTCCCACCTGGACAAAAGGAACACCTATGTGGGAATGCTATTCATTGACTACAGCTCAGCATCACTAAGCTAAGGAACCTGGGACTAAACACCTCCCTCTGCATCTGGATCCTGGACTTCCTGATGGGCCGCTCCCAGGTGGTGAGGGTAGGTAGCAACAAATCTGCGACGCTGATCCTCAACACTGGTGCTCAGTTCCCCTCCTGTACTCCCTGTTCACCCACGACTGCATGGCCAGGCACGACTCCAACACCATCACTACGTTTGCTGACGACACAACAGTGGTAGGCCTGATCACCAACGATGATGAGACAACCTATAGGGAGGAGGTCAGAGACCTGGCCGGGTCATATTGGTCAATATGAGCTACCAAAATGATTATGAAGTGTGTCAGGCCTTGCAGTCCCAAAATAGAAGGAGGAGGAGAATTTCGTCTGGAAAGGAAATAGCCTGAGACTGAGACTAGGAAACACTGTCACCACCGATAAACCCACGATAATCGAAAATTTCAAGAAGCATTTCTCTACGGCTGGCCATGCTTTCCACCTGGCTACTCCAACCCTGGCCAACAGCTCAGCACCCCCCGCAGCAACTGGCCCAAGCCCCCCCCCCCCCCCCCAGCTTCTCCTTCGCCCAAATCCAGACAGCTGATGTTCTGAAAGAGCTGCAAAATCTGGATCCCTACAAATCAGCTGGGCTAGACAATCTGGACCCTCTCTTCCTAAAATTATCTGCCGCCATTGTTGCAACCCCTATTACCAGTCTGTTCAACGTCTCTTTCGTATCTTCTGAGATTCCTAAAGATTGGAAAGCAGCCGCGGTCATCACCATCTTCAAAGGGGGAGACAATCTAGACCCAAACTGTTACAGACCATCCTGCCCTACCTCTCTAAAGTCTTTGAAAGCCAAGTGAACAAACAGATCACCGACTATTTCGAATCTCACCGTACCTTCTCTGCTATGCAATCCGGTTTCCGAGCTGGTCACAGGGGCACCCCAGCCATGCTCAAGGTCGTAAACGATATCGTAACCGCCATCGATAAAAGACAGTACTGTGCAGCCGTCTTCATCGACCTGGCCAAGGCTTTCGACTCTGTCAATCACCGTATTCTTATCAGCAGACTCAACAGCCTTGTTTTCTCCAATGACTGCCTCGCCTGGTTCACTAACTACTTCTCAGATAGAGTTCAGTGTGAAATCAGAGGGCCTATTGTCCAGACCTCTGGCAGTTTCTATGGGGGAGCTACAGGGTTCAATTCTCGGGCCGACTCTTTTCTCTGTATATATCATTTACAAAATAGCCTCCAACACTCTACTCAGCAAATTGGATGCAGTATATCACAGTGCCATCCGTTTTGTCACCAAAGTCCCATATACTACCCACCTCTGCGACCTGTATGCTCTCGTTGGCTGGTCCTTGCTACATATTTGTCAGCTAACCCACTGGCTCCAGGTCATCTATAAGTCTTTGCTAGGTAAAGCTCTGCCTTATCTCAGCTCACTGGTCACCATAGCAACACCCACCCGTAGCATGCGCTCCAGCAGGTATATTTCACTGATCATCCCCAAAGCCAACACCTCTTTGGCTGCCTTTCCTTCCAGTTCTCTGCTGCCAATGGCTGGAACGAATTGCAAAAATCACTGAAGTTGGAGACATATCTCCCTCACTAACTTTAAGCGTCAGTTGTCAGAGCAGCTTACCGATCGCTGCAGCTGTACATAGCCCATCTGTAAATAGCCCATCCAACCAACTACCTACCTCATCCCCATATTTGTTTTTGTTTTTCTGCTCTTTTGCACACCAGTATTTCTACTTGCACATCTATCACTCCAGTGTAAATTGCTAAATTGTAATTACTGCGCCACTATGGCCTATTTATTGACTTATCTCCTCACTAATATTGCAAACACTGTATACTGATTTTTCTATTGTGTTATTGACTGTCGGAGTGTTTATCCCAAGCATAACCCTGTGTTGTTGTTTTTGTCGCACTGCTTTGCTTTATCTTGGCAAGGTCGCAGTTGTAAATGAAAAATTGTTCTCAACAGGCCTACCTGGTTAAATAAGGTGACAAAAAAATATACAGTGCCTTGCGAAAGTATTCGGACCCCTTGAACTTTGCGACCTTTTGCCACATTTCAGGCTTCAAACATAAAGATATAAAACTGTATTTTTTTGTGAAGAATCAACAACAAGTGGGACACAATCATGAAGTGGAACGACATTTATTGGATATTTCAAACTTTTTTAACAAATCAAAAACTGAAAAATTGGGCGTGGAACCAACCCCATAAATCTACAAAACCCCTAGACAGTACAAACACCCTAGATGAGACAAAAACACACATACCACCCTCGTCACACCTTGACCTAACCAAAACATAGAAAGAAAACAAAGAATACTCAGGTCAGGGCATGACATGTAGATAGGCTAGTAGGCTAGACTGCATTGTCTGCATAATGAAACAATCTCCAGTAAGCTATCATTTTGGCGGTGGACTGATTGTATGATTTAGCATTAATAAACTGGTTTTACGCAGCAGAAACTGTCAATTCAAAGCTGCGAGAGAGCGCAAGGATGGCTAAGGTAGACTATAGCCTACAGGACAGTTCTATATTCTAAAAATATATATTGGTTACTGATTAGTATGCTGTTGCATCGAAAATTAATTTTACAATCTGCAATGTTTGAATTTCCCACTTTAATTACTGAACAAGTAAATAGCCAACATTTTTTGCGTCAGCCAGCATTCCAAATAGCAGCATTGCGACACGGTAGCCCTATAGCTTCGTGAAACATAATTGTTAGGCTTAACATGAGAAAATTACGACAAAATAAAAATAAACATTTATACAAGCATAAGCACCACAACCTGATAGCCTATCGATAGGCAGCAGCGTAGACGTTGCAATTTCAGAACCATGGACAGCGATCAGTAGTCTAGACTCAGACTTTGCGGGAGGGTCCAGAGAAATTACGCTTCGCCAGCGACAACCACCTCTTGATACAAAGGTGGCCTGCTGTCAAATTATTATGCACACATGTAATAAGCAGAATTAAAAATATTGTTTACGAATAAGATACAAGGAAACATCCATCCAGGTCACACATTTACAACCATTTTAACTTTCCACACTGATGCCATAATAGCCTCATTAGCTACATTGGCTGTGAGAGTTGTAGCCTGTGGCAGAACTGAACAATAGGCCTACTGTCAGAGCCAGATGAGAGACCCCAGAACAAAACTATGGTACTATAAGGTTGTTCGGTGTCTCATTATTTTTTCTCTGCAGATGGAGAACAAGGAAGACTATTCACCTATAGAACCATGGTGTCAGGTGATGAGAATGGGGATTCTGGGAAATAATGTTAAATGATAACTGTCAAGAGGCTGGTTGTTAGGATTCATGATTTATGTGTTAATGTAGCTACTATGCTTTAGCCTATCATAGATTATAGTTTCACTCCAATCAAAAAGTTTGCTGAAAGGTGAAAACTATACAAGTGTCTAATTTAGCAACCAATGTAACAGCAGGGCATTGGATAATTGTTTATGATCTCGATTCCTCACAAATAATGTGTTGGTGTTTTTGGTAATTAACATTGTGAACTGTAAACATGTACAATGTACATGATGCATTCGTTAATAATTAATTCATGTCAACTACATGCTTATCAACTTACATGTTTGTAAAGTGTTATTGTTTGCTCTCTTTCTCTCTCTTCCCCTTTCTATTGCTCTCGTTTTCTTTCTCGCTCTCTCTAAATTCAGATTACCTCCGATATATCCGGCTATAGGAATCCATAGTTGATCTAATCTGGAGTTCACAGAAATGCCATATTTTTACATTTATGCTATCAAAGTGGGCAGACGATTACATTTACACCATCAAAGTGGAACTGAAGGTCATATCGAGAAGTGGGGACAGAATTATCTGTCGCACAGCAGTTCAGGCAGATGGGGTCAAACTTGCTGATTCCCATGAATTTAAAGAGGCTACTTTACAGGGTAAAAATACATAAATGCCTCCTTACCAGCCATATTTTCATAGACCCGTCATGCAGATTTTCTCCTAGTTTTCGAATTCATAGCGGCCATTTTTGATTATCGCCGGGTCCACTTTCCATTATGGAAGAAGAGGAGAGAGGAGGATAAGATATCACAAGACCTTTACAGCAATGACCTCTTCCAATCCACCTCATTCATTGCGAAGAATGGACTATAAACTTTTACTCAAAGCCCAGGACCATTATAAAGATAAAGCTTCATCTTCCCATCATAACTACATAGCATAGGACAATAGCACAATTCTGACTCTGGAATAGACAAATGGTTTCTTATCCTATTGTTGGATATGAATGGTTCAGATACAGACTAAGGTCTTGCCTATTTCTATATATTCTGCACTCACTATTCACTGGCTGAAGAGTAACATAAGATTGCAGCAAGCTCCACATACAGCATATTTCCATATACAGTGCATTCAGAGAGTATCCACACCCCTTGACTTTTTCCACATTATGTTGTGTTACAGCCTGAATTTAAAATGGATTCAAATAAGATTTTTTTGTCACTGGCCTACACACAATTCTCCCGTAATGTCAAAGTGGAATTGTTTTTCGAAAATGTTCCAAATGAATTCAAAATGAAAAGCTTAAATGTCTTGAGTCAATAAGAATTCAAATCCTTTTTTATGGCAAGCATAAATAAGTTCAAGACAAAACATTTGCATAACAAGTCACATAATAAGTTCAATGGACTCACTCTGTGTGCAACACTAGTGTTTAACATGATTGTTGAATGACTACCTCATCTCTGTACTCCACACATACAACAGATTCAACCACAAATATAATGAACATGAGGGAGACAGAGAGCTGGTTTCAAGCGCAGGGCGCAGCAGATGTTTAATGTCAAGGACCACAGGAGGAGGCAGTTAGCTGGGTCCAGGGGCGGGCAGCAGGTCATACACAGGGGTTTCCGAAAGGCAACAGTACAGGCAGGGAAAAGGCTAGTAACGTCATCCGGGAGATCAGGCAATAGGTGAATAACAGGTCATCCGATAGGCTAAGGTACAGGCAGGGAATAGGCAAACGGCATTGTTAGTGATGCGGGCAAAAACGATCATACACGGTAGGATTAAATCCCAGGAAAAACAGAGCTCCGAAGAGAAGTGTGTCAAAAAACAAACAATACCTCACAAAGATAGGGTGCAATGAACTGAACTAAATCATGTGTGATAATGACATACAGGTGTGTGAACAGGTGATAATAATTTGAGTGATTGGGATCTGGAGAGTGAGCTGTGTTTAGGGGATTTGTGTGTGTGAGTGTGTGAGCTGGATAGTGTGCTGGAAAGTGAGCTGCGTTCTGGAGATCTACGTGCATGAGAGTGTGAGTTGGAAGCAGACGTTACAACAAAGACCAGGGAGGTTGTCCAATGCCTCGCAAAGAAGAGCACCTATTGGTAGATGGGTAAAAATAAAAAAGCAAACATTGAATATCCCTTGGAGCATGGTGAAGTTATTACTTACACTTTGGCTGGTGTATCAATAGACCCAGCCACTACAAAGATACGGGCATCCTTCCTAACTCAGTTGCCAAAGAGGAAGGAAACCGTTTAGGGATTTCACTATGAGGCCAATGGTGACTTTAAATTAGTTGCAGAGTTTAATGGCTGTGATAGGAGAAAACTGAGGATGGATCAACAACATTGTCTTTACTCCACAATATTAACCTAATTGACAGAGTGAAAAGAAGAAGGCCTACACAGAATAAAAATATTCCAAAACATGCATCCTGTTTGCAACAAGGCACTAAAGTAATACTGCAAAAAATGTGGCAAAGCAATTCACTTTTTTTGTCCTGAATACAGTGTTATGTTTGTGGCAAATCCAATACAACACATTACTACCACTTTCCATATGTTCAAGCATGGTGGTGGCTGCATCATGTTATGGGTATGCTTGTAATCATTGAAGAACTGGGGAGTTTTTGAGGATAAAAAAAAAAAAAATTAAAGAAATGGAGTTAAGCACACATAAAATCCTAGAAGAGAACCTGGTTCATTCTGCTTTCCACCAGACACTGGGAGATTAATTCACCTTTCAGCAGGAAAATAACCTAAAACACAAGGCCAAATCTACACTGAAATTGCTTACCAAGAAGACAGTGAATGTTCCTGAGTGGCCGAGTTACAGTTTTTAGTTAAATCTACTTGAAAACCTATAGCAATACCTGGTTATCTAGCAATGATCAACAGCCAATTTGACAGAGCTTGAAGGATTTTGAAAATAAGAAGGGGAAAATGTTGCACAATCCAGGTATGGAAAGCTCTTAGAGACTTACCCAGAAAGACTCACATCTGTAATGGCTGTCAAAGGTGCTTCTACCACATATTGACTGAGGGGTGCGAATACTTACAGTATCTAAATGGGATTTTTCTGTATTTCATTGTCAATACATTGTCAAAATTTTCTAAAAACATGTTTTCACTTTGTCATTATGGGGTATTATATGTAGATGGCTGTGAGAAAAACATATATTTAATCCATTTTGAATTCAGGCTGTAACACAACAAAATGTGTAATAAGTCAAGGGGTATGAATACTTTATGAAGGCACTGTAGAGGGCAAGGCTACCATACTATTCAACATCATTCTGCTTTGGTAAAGTGAGATCTCTTCAACTACAATGTGTATCGTGCATTACATTTATTTTGTAAAGGGTCTTATTTTCTACCCCAAAGAGACTGGTTGAATCAAGTTGAAATGATCACACTATTTTGTTTCAGTCAATTAATGCAAAGCTTTTAGACAGACACCCTATCATTGTCATCCCCCTGCTTGATTTCTAATTAATGTCTCTTCCATTTTAACCTCCAGTCTGAATATTGGCTTTTAACAGTGTCGCTTGGTCTCACCCGGGGACATGTGTGGCATGTGATTCAAAAGGATCTGAGAGGGTCTGGGACTGCCAGGTTTGAGGGTCTACCTCTGTGCCACTCTGCCAAAGATGGTCCCCTGGAGGAAGCTGCAGGGTCTAGTAAAAGTTCAACCTGTGAATGGTGGCACGCCATTGGGCTAAGTGCTCTGCTCCCTGCCCCTGTGGGATGATCCATCTAGAGCCTGGCTGGGACAGAGATCACACTGTCAGCTCTAATGCTCTGAATGACTGTCCCACTGACCCCTATGCTGGGGAGGCTGATAGAGACAGACCTCAGTCATGAGAGAACAAGCCTGACCCAGACTCACATCACAGAGTAAATCAGAGAAATGACTGGGCTGTTCAGAGGGAGGTGACTGAGTCCAGAGAGAGATGACATAGGAGGGTAAGTATCCAGTATGTCCCAGACAGACAGACTTGCTGGTTTAAACTTGCTGGTTTTAATAACTTTTTATTTTATTTGTTGTCCTCTATGAGTAGCTGAATACCTATAATACCTCTCAGTCTGATCCTGAATTCATGGTGTGGGTATGTACATGTCGGTGTGTATGTACAAACTGTGTTTTCTCCTTTTCACTTCATGTTGGAGAACATGTTCTCCACTCTCAGGGCATTAGACCATCATTAGAAGGCATTATCCTGACATGATCAAAGCAAGTCAACACATACACATCCACGTACTAATCAATGTATTGAATGAAGTAGGGATGAGTTATACAATGATACAATAGCATCAGGCATAATTGGATGCATAAGGCATGTGTCACCTCTTCAGAGCCAAGGATATAACCACTGAGTGTTTATGGTTTGTGATCATAGGAATCATTTTTCATCCAACCCCCACATTATCTTTAAGCAAATGTGCGGTTTAATTGTATTTTTTCAACCAATAGATCTGCATATTGAATCAAAGGTTACATTTCCTGTCAATAACCTTTCAGATAGGGGGAGGGATGTAAATGCCTACTAACTCAGAGAGAGAGAGAGAGAGAGAGAGAGAGAGAGAGAGAGAGAGAGACTAATTTGACTATCAACCTACCTACATTATACTCAGTATGCCCATATGCTTTACCAGGTGTCATATTGACACCCACTCCTCCAGACATCCCATTAATTAGAGAAAGACAGGTTGCAACAATCATCCTACACTGCATTGCTCCTTATCTCTACATTTGGTCGCATATAAAAAAAATGGAAGTAAAAAAAGCCTTTTCACTTGTGTTTTCTGGTGTATTGCCGGTGGTGCTGAAGATAAGTAATAATTATAATCAGTTCTTATTTAAAATAACTGCCTGTATAATTAAAATCAATTAGCAAAGCCAAAGAAAAAAGTAACCCTCAAGTGATTCGTGTCTAAAGCTCTACGCGCTCCCCTCGAACACGCAGTGTCAGTGTGGAAGTCCTTCTGTTGCTTTTGTTAGGAGATAATCATGGCTATGGAACAGTTCCCTGTGCGGCAATGGGTTGATTTATGGCGGTGTTTAGTCCCAGGGGAAGGAGACACTCACAAGCACATGGACATGCATACACACCCACTGCTCTAAGCTGGTGTCAGAATTCCCATTTTATATTTGCCTCTGGATGCCGATGGGTGTATCATTTATTAGCCCTAGTCCTTTGTGGTCATTTTAGGGTGTGTTTGTGGGTTTGTGGTGGGGTATATCATGTTGTTTTAGCCTAGTGAGGGACCACTGCAGTAATTACCCACCTGATAAACACCTCTGGCAAGCTGCCAGAAATACTGAGTGTGTGTCTGTGGGAGTGTGTGTGTGTGTGTGCGCGCGCACACTCCCTCTTTCTGTTCCAACTCTACATTTTCCCATTTGTCTGTGAGAATCCACGCTTAAATATAGGTTACACTTGTGTGATGAATTGCAGAGTATGCGCACACACACACACACACACACACACACACACACACACACACACACACACACACACACACACACACACACACAGTGAGAGGGAGAGAGTCAATATGCATGGTATGCCATAGCCTGATCACTCACACTGAAACACTTACCTCAGATTCCACTGCCTCTTTGTGTGCAGTAAAGTAATGCAATTTCGCATCTGGTTTCGAGTGACTATATGAGGGGGAAAATGGATGTGCAATTTGGAAACGTTTGGATGTTACATCGATCAACAGTATAACAACATGGGGGATGGGATGCTTATTAGGATTATTTCAGGAGAAAAAGGTATAATGAACTGAAGTAAAGAGAGGGTTGACTTCTGCAGGGGGTGGACAAAACATACAGTTGTCATGGAATTATCTCTACAGAACATAACATTTTTATTATTCACATATTTGTGATACACACGTTTACAAAATATGTGCACGTCTTGAAATTATATAATATTTGAATTAAAAAACATACTTTTTAAAATTACAGGTTTCCTTGCTTGGCCTGCTCCAACAAATAAGATTTAATCTTGAGCAAGCCAATATTGGGCATATAAAATGTGTGAAATTGAATAGTTTCATTTAATTTGTGGTAGCAGAGCATTTGGAGATCAAAGCATAAATTCAGGAAAAATAAATATGTACAGCAGGTCATACTTTGGTTCACCAACTACTTTGCAGACAGAGTTCAGTGTGTCAAATCTGAGGGTATGTTGTCCGGTCCTCTGGCAGTCTCTACGGGGGTGCCACAGGGTTCAATTCTCGGGCCGACTCTTTTCTCTGTATATATCAATGATGTTGCTTTTGCTGCGGGCGATTCCTGATCCACCTCTACGCAGACGACACCATTCTGTATACATCTGGCCCTTCCTTGGACACTGTCCAAACGAGCTTCAATGCCATACAACACTCCTTCCGTGGCCTCCAACTGCTCTTAAATGCTAGTAAAACCAAATGCATGCTTTTCAACCATTCATTGCCTGCACCCGCACGCCTGACTAGCATCACCACCCTGGATGGTTCCAACCTAGAATATGTGGACAACTATAAGTACCTAGGTGTCTGGCTAGATGGTCAACTCTCAAACATCTCCAATCTAAAATCAAATCTAGAGTCGGCTTTCTATTCCGCAACAAAGCCTCCTTCACTCACTCCGCCAAACCTACCCTAGTAAAACTGACTATCCTACTGATCCTCGACTTCGGCGATGCCATCTACAAAATAGCTTCCAATACTCTACTCAGCAAACTGGATGCAGTTTATCACAGTGCCATCCGTTTTGTTACTAAAGCACCTTATACCACCCACCACTGCGACCTGTATGCTCTAGTCGGCTGGTCCTCGCTACATATTCGTCGCCAGACCCACTGGCTCCAGGTCATCTACAAGTCCATGCTATGTAAAGCTCCGCCTTATCTCAGTTCACTGGTCACGATGGCAACACCCACTCCAGCAGGTGTATCTCACTGATCATCCCTAAAGCCAACACCTCATTTGGCCGCCTTTCTTTCCAGTTCTCTGCTGCCTGTGACTGGAACGAATTGCAAAAATTGCTGAAGTTGGAGACTTTTATCTCCCTCACCAACTTTAAACATCTGCTATCTGAGCAGCTAACCAATCGCTGCAGCTGTATATAGTCCATAATTAAATAGCCCACCCAATTTACCTACCTCATCCCCATACTGTTTTTATTTATTTACTTTTCTGCTCTTTTGCAGACCAGTATCTCTACCTGCACATGACCATCTGATCATTTATCACTCCAGTGTTAATCTGCTAATTTGTAATTATTCGCCTACCTCCTCATGCCTTTTGCACACAATGTATATATTCTCTTTTTTTTCTTTTTTTCTTTTTTCTACTGTGTTATTGACTTGTTTATTGTTTACTCCATGTGTAACTGTGTTGTTGTCTATTCACACTGCTATGCTTTATCTTGGCCAGGTCGCAGTTGTAAATGAGAACTTGTTCTCAACTTGCCTACCTGGTTAAATAAAGGTGAAATAAAATAAAATACTTTCCACAGACATTACCTCAAGGTAATGCCACGATGAGAACATATTCACACTGGATTTCTTTAACAGGTTTTAATTTCTCAGTCTGAATCCATTTCTCGCTGTGATGCTGCACAAGCAGTTTTGAATGACATCCCCTCTTCTCTCCCCTAGACAGGTCTTTCCTTCTATCTCATGTATTCTAATTTCTAGACTCCAACTACCCAACATGCAACTTTATTCCCCAATACGGCTCTTACTCCTATCTACTCATAACATTGACGCCCTCTTTGATTAGAATTTTCAGTTTTCACTTATTTATCTCTTTATACCTGGCGAGTAGCCAACATAAATTTCCCTTTATACTCTCTCCTAACCGGTGCCACCCCAGAGCATTTTGTAGTGTTTACCTCATCTCAACCTCAGCACACATCACAAGCTCCTCAGAGGGTTATTCTCATGACCGAGCCTGATCCTTCACACCCCAGCTGGAGCTGTGAACCTCTGGGGACAGGGGAGAGAAGGAGGGCTAGAGAGGGGTGGAACGTGTGGCATTTTACTCACATCCTTCTGCCCCGAGACTGCAATCTGGGGCCAGAGAGTGTGAAAAGCGCCAGAGTGTGACATGAGGACCGGAGCGAAATGTACATACACATACAGGCGTGTGCACAAATACACACGCACACACACAGAAAGCAGACACGCCTGCCTAAACACTTGCCTTCCATCAGAACCAAGGTCAGGCAGTCTGAATTGAATGAATACCTTCTCTGTGGGTGAAAAAGCTCTCTCAGTAATTAAATGCAAACAAAGGGTTATAAATGAGCATAGTGTTGAAATGGTGAGGCCATTTTGACTCTCTCTGTGGGTTTAGGGGAGCCATTCTGGTGCAAATTTCCAGCCCTTTCTGGGTAACTAATGATTGCATTGTATCTGTCACTTAGAGGCTGTGAAAGAGATGCGCAAGGTGCTCTGTTGTTCTCCTAGAATCCATTGTTAACAGAGGGATAGAGAAATCAAATGAATGTCTTGTTTTTCCACCAGAAAATCCCCCAAAATAGAGAGATAGAGAGCGAAACAGACAGGCACTGTATTGCCTCTGTGGCTATACACTATAAACTTTGCAATTAAAGCGTCAAGACTTGCTGGGCTTTTTGGAGTTTAATCTGTGTTATTGATCACGGCGTGAAGCTTTCCTCTCCCAGCCGGAGGGGAGATGGTATTTTACAGGCTGGGAATAGTCTGTGATAATCATAATAAGCCTGCTATATTCTCTTCATCACTCTAAAGAAAGGCTACTCTTCAATGTGTGCAGTGAGGATTGAGATTTCACTGTTTTTTTCGTTAAATGCAATCCTCTCCTTTGTCGTACCAAACCGAACATTCCTCTTAACACCAGTCTTATTTGGGTAGAAGATGCTCCTAATATGGTAATCTGATCCTAGATCAGTGGTTAAAGGCACCGTGTACCTGCTCCAGCCTATCGTACCCCTGACAGTACCTCTTCAGAGAGCCCTCATCACAGCAGCAACTGCAGGAGAGGGGGGCAGGGTGGCACTCATACACAGAGAGTTGTTAAAAAGGAAATATCTTAAATGTTCAATGGAAGTGAGTGTGAGCTAGTCTGCAACCCCCTTTCCACACCAAACAGTCTAGACCATTTTCCGTTTGGTGCTAAACTGGCGTTCGGATACACATACATTAGCATTTGTAAAATGGTGTCGGGGAAACAAACATTAGCATTTAAAAGAAACACTGAGCTGCTTTCCAACGTTCTTGACTATCATAATTATCCACTAGAGACTCCCATGTATTTTTTTGTAACTTCCTCTGACTGGGTTAATGATTGCTATTCAGGGCCTGCAGCGAGACGAGGCGAATCAGCTACATTTCAAAGAACCTTTCTGCTCCTGAGTTCACCTGAAGAAGAGCTAGCCATGGGCGCTAAAGCTAAATCAAGAGATTGGCGTTCACTACAGACACTCCAACCAGCTAGACCTCTGACAGAAACTTCCAGAACATTCTCTCAGTTTCCTCCAAGCCTACCCACTGTCCTTTTATCAACCAAAATGAGCTGATGATTCAATCAGCAAAAAATATTCTTTGTTTTGGAGTAGGGAAGCAGGGAAAGTAGCGACATCTTTTCATTTTGGTAATATATGTATTTTTATTTTATTTCTCTCAGCACGCGGACAATTAATGTGTTTGTTGTCATTCATCCAAATTATTGTTTATTTGTCTTGCATTGAGTGCACACAATCTCCCCGGATTTACACTGGCCCCATGCTAATTATTTTGTCATCCTTCATATCTCTTTTAATTGTTCTTGGGATGTTTATCCTAGAGATCAGATGGCTAACTGAGAGAGATGGAGGGTTACAAAGGTCAGTGAGTAAGACAGATGAAAACACATAAAAAACTCAGGGAAAGAAAATACTAATACATTGGCCCAGCTACTGGTATCTGCCATTTGGAGACACTCTAAAATCTCTGTCATGTACTATATGCAGAAATGTAGTGTGTAAGTGTGTGTGTATATATTTGGGGGTGGGATGGTTACTTAAGTGCATTTATTTGAGTAGTGTCTCTGGCGCTGCAGCAGAATTAACTGGGTAATATTGTCATGGCACAAATGGTGCCCAGAAACTGTTAGGACCTACAAAAAGCTGTCCCAACAGCAGTCCCAACATCTTACTACTGCTACACCTGGTTTATCAGCGGAGCCTTGTCTGGCAGCGAAACAGTTCATTCAGCTTCATTTACTACCTTTAAAAAAACATAGCTGATATGGCTGACTGGCTTAAACAAATATGGTTTCTAATGACAATTGAGATGTACAAACTATGATAAAAGGGGACGACAAGCCGACAAGAGGCAACCCGTAATTTCGATTAAGACATTAAGGAGCGAGCTAGGACGGATGTAGTCAATATAACAATTTGGGGGGGGGGTTCATTCAGCTTCATTTAGTCATGTAAATTGTAAATTGTCCAGTTGCAATTTTTATGAATTGTTCAGCAGTCGAATAGCTTGGGGGTAGAAGCTGTTGAGGAGCCTTTTGGTTCTAGATTTGGCGCTCCGGTACCGCTTGCCGTGCGGTAGCAGAGAAAACAGTCTATAACTTGGGTGACTGGAGTCTCTGACAATTTCATGGGCTTTCCTCTGAAATCGCCTATTATATAGGTCTTGGATGGCAGGAAGCTTGACCCCAGTGATGTACTGAGCCGTTCGCGCTACCCCCTTGGTCAGATGCCGAGCAGTTGCTATGCCAGGCGTTGATGCAACCGGTCAGGATGCTCTGGATGGTGCAGCTATAGAACATTTGAGGATCTGGGGGCCCATGTCAAATCTTTTCAGTCACCTGAGGGGAAAAAGGTTTTGTCGTGCCCTCTTCATGACTGTCTTGGTATGTTTGGACCATGATAGTTCGTTGGTGATGTGGACACCAAGGAACTTGAAACTCTCGACCCGTTCCACTACAGTCCCGTCGATGTTAATGGGGGCCTGTTCGGCCCGCCTTTTCCTGTAGTCCATGATCAGCTCCTTTGTCTTGCTCACATTGAGGGGAACGTTATTGTTCATGCACCACACTGCCAGTTCTCTGACCTTCTCCCTATAGGCCGTCTCATCGTTGTCGGTGATCAGTTGTGTCATCTGCAAACTTAATGATGGTGTTGGAGTTGTGTTTGGCCACGCAGTCGTGGGTGAACAAAGGAATACAGGAGGGGACTAAGTACACACCCCTGAGGGGACCCAGTGTTTAAGGATCAGCTTGGCAGATGTATTGTTGCCTACTCTTACCACCTGGGGGCGGCCCGTCGGAGGTGTTTAGTCCCAGAGTTCTTAGCTTAGTGATGAGCTTTGTGGGCCCTATGGTGTTGAACGCTGAGCTGTAGTCGATGAACAGCATTCTCACATAGGTGTTTCTTTTGTCCAGGTGGGAAAGGGTGGTGTGGAGTGCGATTGAGATTGCGTCATCTGTGTATCTGTTGGGGAGGTGTGAGAATTGGAGTGGGTCAAGGGTATCCAGGAGGATACTGTTGATGTGAGCCATGACCAGCCTTTCAAAGCACTTCATGGCTACAGACGTGAGTGCCACGGGGTGGTAATCATTTAGGCAGGTTACCGTCGCTTCCTTGGGCACAGGGACTATGGTGGTCTGGTTGAAACATGTAAGTGTTACAGACTTGGTCAGGGAGAGGTTGAAAATGTCAGTGAAGACAACTGACAGTTGGTCGACGCATGCTTTGAGTACATGTCCTGGTAATCCGTCTGACCCAGAGACTTTGTGAATGTTGTTTAAAGGTTTTGTTCACATCGGCTATCGAGAGCATTATCACACATCCAGAACAGCTGGTGCTCCCGTGCATGCTCCAGTGTTGCTTGTCTCGAAGCGAGCATAAAAGGTATTTAGCTCGTCTGGTAGGCTAGCGTCACTAGGCAGCTAGCGTCTGGGTTTATCTTTGTAGTCCTTAATAATCTTCAAGCCCTGCCACATCTGACGAGCGTCATAGCTGGTGTAGTAGGATTCAATCTTAATACGAATGAAACAGATGAGAACTCTCTTGGTAGATAGTGTGGTCGACAACTTATCATAAGGTACTCTACCTCATGGGAGCAATACCTTGAGACTTTTATGTCTGATGGGCACTGCTAGGTATTTTCTATAATTTCTCTTCATTATTTCTCTTCATATGACAAGGATTAAAAAGGATTTGCCAGTAGATTGTTGACTTGATTCATGATAAGGATTGCTAGCTAATACTTTGAAAGTATGGTGTTGACATATTAATTCCAATCAAAGATACTGTAGATATAACCTGATTTGACATCATTTTATCTGTGGCCATTTTATTAACTCAATGATATATATATATATATATATATATTTACATAATTTGCAAACTGATATGTGAAACATATTAATACCAAAATATTTGTTATCTTTATTTTTTGCTAAAAATGTGGGTCTCAAAACTGCCCTGAATAACAGGTCGCCACTGAATCGGTGGCCCAGTCTAAATCAAAGTCAGAGGCTAGAACATTAAAATGCTTGATAAATAATGGTCCAGGTCAATAAGGTTATACTTTAAAAGATTCTGTGATTTTCATTTTGGCCATTGACTCAACATCCCTGTTTGTATTATCCGTTCTGATAACAATACTTCTTTAAGCTTCCAGAAAAGGTCAAGAAAGTAATTAACCTCATTCTGTGTGTCAACAGAGAGACTTTATATAACAAAAGCACGGACACACACGCACACACGCACAGACACAGACATGGATAAACACACACAAATGTTTAACGGACCCCCCTCTTCACTTCTCAAAATAACATGGAAATCTAAATCTGAAACATTGAAAAGTTGTGCTTAAAATTTTCCAAATTGCAAGCTTCCAGTAATGAGAGAACTTCTTCTCAGATTATGGCCGGACTATGCCTCTTTTTGCCTACCCAAGATGCTCAAATGTCTTGATTAGGTCATTAGGTGTTGAGGTTTTTATAGTATTTTAACAAAGGGTCTACTTTTTTGAATTTATTTTTGTTCCCTCGTTCACCTCAGTTAAAAATCTGTTAAAAATGTGTATGAACTTAGTCTATCTACACTGGGTGCACAAAACATTAAGAACACCTTTCTAATATTGATTGGCACCCCCATTTGCCCTCAGAGCAGCCTTGGGGCATGGACTCTACAAGGTGCCGAAAGCATTCCACAGTTGTGTCAAATTGTCTGGATGTGCTTTGGGTGGTGGACCATTCTTCATACACACTGGAAACTGTTGAGCATAAAAACCCAGCAGCGTTGAAGTTCTTGACACAATCAAACCGGTGCGCCTGACACCTACTACCATACCTTGTTCAAAGTCACTTAAATCTGTTGTCTTGCATTCTGAATGGCACACATGCACAATTCGTGTCTCAATTGTCTCAAGACTTAAACATCCTTCTCTAACCTGTCTCCTCTCTTCATCTACACTAATTGAAGTGGTTTAACAAGTTATATCAATAAGGGATCATAGCTTTCACCTGGATTTGCCTGGTCAGTCTAAATCTGTGTGGGGCATTGCCATGTGAAATGAGAGAGAGTTTTTTTCATAAACAGAAAATAATTTATTATGCATTGAAAAATGAAATTCTCTACACTGATGGCTGTGTTAGAATTCAAGTCTGACCTTACTTGAACCTCCCAAGTTGTGCCTTTAACAAATTCAAAAAAAGCCAACACCATTCATACCTCACACAAGACGGTGTGTTTGTCTGTACCTCTATGTCTTTGTATACCTCACGCCATGTTGTCTCTCAGTTGTACACGTCTTCCATTTCTCAATCTTCCGTGCCATATCTTGCTCTCTATCAGTCTTTTTGACTTTCTCCTCCTCCCTGTTGCTATCTTTATTTTATAACTCTCCCCTTGTTTTTTCTCTGGAGTCAGACAGTTTCAATTTAGCTGAAAGGCCTAGAACAGCCTTGTTATTATTTAACTAATCAACTGAATCTGGATGGAGAGTGTTTCACTCTGAGTGATGTCATGCTGTGCATTTGAATGTGTTAGTCTCCTCTCGCTGTCTACCACAACCTATTTTCAGGGCAAACTGTTTCGTGTTTAAAAAATTACATTTCCATCTGAAAACAAATGTTTCTCTCCTACTGCATACATAAACTTGAGTAAACTACCCATGTTAAAATAAACCAACACCAACCCAGACCAACTGCCATTTCTCGAACAGTTACAGTAAACAGTGCAGTGAAGATCACCAGTATAGGCTTTGACCTGAGGAGGGTGCCAGAGAAGGCACTCATACACCCCCCCCAGCAAAGCCTCTGAACCGAACTCTAACTAAAGAAAGGATGGAAGGAGGATTGTTTCATCATGGAGAACTGATATCCTGTTTTCTCCATTTCCCCTTTCTACTCTCTTCTTCATCAACCAATCCCTCCTGCCTGCTCCCCACTTCTGTCTACTTGTGCCTCTCTCCCACCTATCCCTCCTGCTTGACAAACTGCTTCCATATGCTAGGTACCTCTCATTCTCTCCTCTCGTCTTTTCCTCCCTCATCCAAATGAATGTCTCATCTACTGTGTGGTCAGATTTTTATCAGCAGAGAGCTGGGGAACAGTGGACAGTTATTTTAACACTGTATGCTTCAGATGAGTGTTAGGACAGAAAACGTGATAAAGAAGTATGGCTGTGGTGTTGACGCCTCATCTGCCTCTAGAGCTGGTCACACACACACACACACGCACGCACACACGCACGCGCACGTGCACACGCACACACACACACAGAGAATAGAGCATTAACTACTGTACGGTTTATTTTCACCATTGTACAATGGCGAAGGTGCATAAAGGTGGAGGCCCCATGTATTTACCACAAATGCCTTATTTGCCGTATTGTACATTGCTCTTCGTTACTCTTTTTTTGTATTGGCATTAGTACAGTGTACATTATCCCAATTCTAGCTCCAAGCGCCCTCCATTTGGCAAATCTGACCGTAATTATATCCTCCTGATTCCTACTTACAAGCAAAAACTAAAGCAAGAAGTACCAGTGACTCACTTTTTACAGAAGTGGTCAGATGATGCTACAGGACTGTTTTGCTAGCACAGACTGGAATATGTTCTGGGATTCATCCAATAGCATTGAGAAGTATACCACCTCAGTCATCGGCTTCATCAATAAGTTCATCGACGACGTCGTCCCCACAGTGACCGTACGTACATACCCAACCAGAAACCATGGATTACAGGCAGCATCCGCATCAAGCTAAAGGCTAGAACTGCCGCTTTCAAGGAGCGGGACACTAATCCGGATGCTTAAATAAGCATGCCCCTTTCAAATAATTTAGAACTAAGAACAGATATAGCACTTGGTTCAAAACTTGACTGCCCTTGACCAGCACAAAAACTCAAAAAGCTCCAACAAGTTTTGGGACACTGTAAAGTCAATGGAGATCAAGAGCACCTCCTCCCAGCTGCCCACTGCACTGAGGCTAGGCAACACGGTCATCACCGATAAATCCATGATAATCAAAAATGTCAATAAGCATTTCTCTTCGGCTGGCCATGTTTTCCTCCTGGCTTCCCCAACCCCGGCCAACAGCTCCGCACCCCCCGCAGCTACTTGCCCGAGCCTCTCCAGCTTCTCCTTCACCCAAATCCAGATTGCAAATGTTCTGAAAGAACTGCAAAACCTGGACCCGTACAAATCAGCTGGGATAGACAATCTGGACCCTCTCTTTCTAAAATTATCTGCCGCCATTGTTGCAACCCCTATTTCCAGTCTGTTCAACCTCTCTTTCATATCGTTCGGGATCCCTACAGATTGGAAAGCTGCCACGGTCATCCCCCTCTTCAAACAGGGTGACACTCTAGACCCAAACTGTTATAGACCTATATCCATCCTGCCCTGCCTCTCTAAAATCTTCGAAAGCCAAGTTAATAAACAGATCACTAACCATTTCGAATCCCACCGTACCTTCTCCGCTGTGCAATCCGGTCTCCGAGCTGGACATGGGTGCACTTCAGCCACGCTCAAGGTACTAAACGAAATCAAAACCGCCATCAATAAAAGACAGTACTGTGCAGCCATCTTCATCGACCTGGCAAAGGGTTTTGAGTCTGTCAATTACCTTACTCTTATTGGCAGACTCAATAGCCTCGGTTTCTCAAATGACTGCCTCGCCTGGTTCACCAACTACTTCACAGACATAGTTCAGCGTGTCAAATCAGAGGGCCTGTTGTCCGGACCTCTGGCAGTCTGTATGGGGGTACCACAGGTTTCAATTCTCGTGCCGACTCTTTTCTCTATATATATCAATGATGCCGCTCTTGCTGCGGGTGATTCCCTGATCCACCTCTACGCAGACGACACCATTCTGTATACATCTGCCCTTCTTTGGACACTGTGTTAACTAACCTCCAAATTAGCTTCAATGCCATACAACACTCCTTCTGTGGCCTCCAACTGCTCTTAAATGCTAGCAAAACCAAATGCATGCTTTTCAACTGTTCGCTTCCCGCACCTGCCCGCCCGACTAGCATCACTACTCTGGACAGTTCGGACCTAGAATAAGTGGACAACTACAAATACCTAGGTGTCTGACTAGACTGTAAACTCTCCTTCCAGACTCATATTAACATCTCCAATCCAAAATCAAATCTAGAATCGGCTTTCTATTTTGCAACAAAGCCTCCTTCACTCACGCCGCCAAACTTACCCTAGTAAAACTGACTATCCTACCGATCCTCGACTTCGGCGATGTCATCTACAAAATAGCTTCCAATACTCTACTCAGCAAATTGGATGTAGTCTATCACAGTGCCATCCGTTTTGTTACCAAAGTGCCTTATACCACCCACCACTGCGACCTGTATGCTCTATTCGGCTGGCCCTCGCTACATATTCATCGCCAGACCCACTGGCTCCAGGTCATCTATAAGTCTATGCTTGGTAAAGCTCCGCCTTATCTCAGCTCACTGGTCACTATAACAACACCCACCCGTAGCACACGCTCCAGCAGGTATATCTCACTGGTCATCCCCAAAGCCAACACCACCTGCTTGCTGCTCTTTTGCACACCAGTATCACTACTTACACACCATCATCTGCTCATCTATCACTCCAGTGTTTATCTGCTAAATTGTTACTTTGCTACTCTGGCCTATTTATTGCCTTACCTCCTCATTCTATTTGCACACACTGTATATAGACTTTATTTTTTTCTATTGTGTTATTGACTGTAACTCTGTGTTGTTGTTTCTGTGACACTGCTTTGCTTTATCTTGGCCAGCTAGCTTACCTGGTTAAATGAAGGTGAAATAGAAAAAAAAAAGTCCCGCTATGCCCTCAGACAAACCATTAAACAGGAAAAACGTTGACACAGGATTAAGATTGAATCCTACTACACTGGCTATGACGCTCGTCGGATGTGGCAGGGCTTGAAAGCTATTACGGACTACAAATGGAAACGCAGCCGTGAGCTGCCCAGTGACACGAGCCTACCAGACAAGCTAAATGCCTTTCATGCTCGCTTTAGGCAGCAACACTGAAACATCCATGAGAGCACCAGCTGTTCCAGAGGACTGTGTGAATGCGCTCTCGGTAGCCGATGTGAACAAAACCTTTAAACAGATCAAAATTCATAAAGCCGCGGGGTCAGACGGATTACCAGGACATGTACTCAAAGAATGCGTGGACCAACTGTCAGTTGTCTTTATTGACATTTTCAAGCTCTCCCTGACCAAGTCTGTAATACCAACATGTTTCAAGCAGACCACCATAGTCCCTGTGCCCAAGGAAGTGAAGGTAACCTGCCTAAATGATTACCGCCCCGTAGCACTCACATTGGTAGCCATGAAGTGCATTAACAGCATCTTCCCGGATACCCACTCCAATTTGCATACCGCCCCAACATATACATCGATGACACAATCTCAATTGCACTCCACACTGCCCTTTCCCACCTGGACAATAGGAACACCTATGTGAGAATGCTGTTCATTGACTGCAGCTTAGCGTTCAACACTGTAGTGCCCACGAAGCTCATCACGAAGCTCAGGACCCTGGTACAAAACACCTCCCTTTGCAATTGGATCCTGGAATTCCTGATGGGTTAACCCCAGGTTGTAAGGGTAGGCAACAACACTTCTGTCATGCTGATCCTCAACACTGATCCCCCTCAGGGGTTTGTGCTTAGTCCCCTCCTGTACTCCCTGTTCACCGACGACTGCGTGGCCAAACACGACTTCAACACCATCATTAAGTTTGCTGATGACACAACAGTGGTAGTGTCACACCCTGATCTGTTTCACCTGTCTTTATGCTTGTCTTCACCCGCCTCCAGGTGTCATAATTCCCGGTTCATTTATACCTGTGTGTTCTGTTTGTCTGTTGCTCGTCGAGACTACCAGTGTGTTTTTCATACTCCTGTTTTCTTGAGCTCCTGTTTTCTAGTTATCCCGGTTTTGATCATTTTGCTTGCCCTGATCCTGAGCATGCCTGCCATTCAGTACATTTTGACACTGCCCTAGATTACTGACCTCTGCCTGCCCTGACCCTGAGCCTGCCTGCTGCTCTGTACCTTACGGACTCTGCCCTGGACTACCAACCTCTGACTGCCTTTGACCTGGCGTTTGCCTGCCCCCTGTTTTATGAATAAATGTCTGTTATTCAAACTGTCTGAATCTGGGTCTTATCCTGAGCCATGATAGCTAGGCCTGATCGACAACGATGAAACAGTCTGTAATGAGGAGGTCAGAGACCTGGCAGTGTGGTGCCAGGACAACAACCTCTCCCTCAATGTGAGCAAGACAAAGGAGCTGATCGTGGACTACAGGAAAATGTGGACCAAACAGGCCCCCATTGACATCGACTGGGCTGTAGTGGAGCAAGTCGAGAGTTTCAAGTTCCTTGGTGTCCACATCCCCAACAAACTATCACGGTCCAAACACACCAAGACAGTCGTGATGAGGGCACGACAACATATTTTCCTCCCTCAAGAGACTGAGAAGGTTTGGCATGGGTCCCCAGATCCTCAAAAAGCTTTACAGCTGCACCATCGAGATGATCCTGACCGGTTGCATCACCTCCTGGTATAGCAACTGCTCGGCATATGACCATAAGGTGCTACAGAGGGCATTGCGTACAGCCCAGTACATCACTGTAGTCAAGCTTCCTGCCATCAAGGACCTACAGTATATACTAGGCGGTGTCAGAGGGAAAAAAATGGTCACCCAAGTCATAGACTGTTCTCTCTGCTACCGCATGGCAAGGGGTACCGGAGCGCAATGTCTAGGACCAAAAGGCTCCTTAAGCTTCTACCCCCAAGCCATAAGACTGCTGAACAATTAATCAAAAGGTCACCTGGACTATTTACATGGCCCCCCGTTTGTTTTTACACTGATGCTTCTTGCTGTTTATGATCTATGCAGTCACTTTACCCCTACCTACATGAACATGAACTAGCTCGACTAACCTGTAACTCCACACATTGACTCGGTACCAGTACCCCCTGTATATAGCCTCGTTATTGTTATTTTATTGTGTTAGTTTTTGTAATTTTTTACATTAGTTTATTTGGTGAATATTTTCTTAACTCTTTCATGAACTGCATTGTTGGTTAAGGGCTTGTAAGTAAGCATTTCACGGTAAGGTCTACACCGGTTGTATTCGGCGCATGTGACAAATAAAGTTTAATTTGATTTGAAGACGGCAGCAATTTGAAAAAAACAACGAAAAAGTAGAGGGTGCTGATTTACTGGCACGTTGAACCATTTGGTGTGCTGTAGTTCAAGAACTCTGTGGGTAGTGCTAAAAACAATGACGTCATAGCTGAATTCCTCCCTCTTTATGCACCTTGGCCATTAATAAAGCAGTATTCAGTCTCTGAATACACAAAATGAATGGTCATCTGACAGAGTCACCTATATCTGCTCTCTGTTTCCCCTATTGGCCACCTCCTTTGTATGGGAGTTTTAGCATCAACCAACAACCATCAACCCCAGTCACATATACGGAACAGCAGTGGAATTAGCCATCTAAATACAGATCATGAAGAAACTTCAGTGCATCTCCAGCTGTCAGAGGACATTAGACTCCTTCTCCACTCGACCTCTCCTTGGTTAACCGCCCAGCAAATGACAGTTTAATCGCAGGCCTCGGCCATGGCTTCCCTCTCTAGCATCTCTATTATTACAGATTGGGGGAGGATTCCACAATGGAGCTACTCTTGTTAAAACTGATTTCTCTATGTATCTCTTATTAAATACATATCAGGTCACTTAAGCTCTGTCCACAGAAATGTGTTTATAGTACTGCCATCAATGATCCTGGATTCACTACCTTTCATTCTCTTCTTTATCTCTGTGGCCTTCACTCTTTCTTATTATCTCTTTAGATAACCCTTAAACAATGTCTTAACGAGAGCACTCATATTCTCCAATGAGATTTATTTTTCCAAAGTTATCAGCTCACGAAGCCAAACCTTAAATCAAATTGTATTAGTCACGTGTACAGGATACCACAGGTCTAGAGCCTACAGTGAAATGCTTACTTACGAGCCCCTAACCAACCAAAATGTTTTAAAGAGCAACTGTAAAATAACAATAGCAAGACTATATACAGGAGGGTAGCGGTAAAGGGTCAATGTGCGGGGCACCGGTGTCGAGGTAAAAGGGGGGGGGGGGCAATGCAAATAGTCTTGCTACCCAGACTATTTGCATTGCCCCCCCCCCCCACCCCCTTTTACACCGCTGCTACTCTCTGTTGTTATCATCTATGCATAGTCACTTTAATACCTCTAACTACATGTACATATTACCTCAAATACCGCTACACCGGTGCCCCCGCACATTGACTCTTTACCGGTACCCCCCTGGATATAGTCTCGCTATTGTTATTTTACTGCTGCTCTTTAATGGCTTGGGGGTAGAAGCTGTTTAGCAGCCTCTTGGACCTAGACATGGTGCTCCGGCGCTCCGATACCGCTTGCCGTGCGGTAGCAGAGAGAACAGTCTAGGACTAGGGTGGCTGAGTCTTTGACATTTTTTAGGGCCTTCCTCTGACACCGCCTGGTATAGAGGTCCTGGATGGCAGGAAGCTTTGCCTGAGTGATGTACTGGGCTGTACGCACTACCCTCTGTAGTGCCTTGCGGTCAGAGGCCAAGCAGTTGCCATACCAGGCAGTTGTGCAACCAGTGCTCTCGGTGGTGTAGTTGTTGAACCTTTTGAGGATCTGAGAACCCATGCCAAATCTTTTCCTGAGGGGGAATATTTTTTTTCGTGCCCTCTTCACGACTGTCTTTGTGTGCTTGGACCATGTTAGTTTGTTGGTTATGTGGACACCTAGGAACTTGAATCTCTCAACCTGCTCCACTACAGCCCTATCGATGTTAATGGGGGCGTGCTCAGTCCTCTTTTTCCTGTAGTCCACAATCATCTCCTTTGTCTTGATCACGTTGAGGGAGAGGTTGTTGTCCTGGCACCACATGGCCAGGTCTCTGAGCTCCTCCCTATAGGCTGTCTCGTCGTTGTCGGTGATCAGGCCTACCACTGTTGTGTCATCAGCAAACTTAATGATGGTGTTGGAGTCATGCCTGGCCATGCAGTCATGAGTGAACAGAGAGTACAGGAGGGGGCTGAGCACGCACCCCTGAGGGCCCCTGTGTTGAGGATCAGCTTGGCGGATGTGTTGTTACCTACCCTTACCACCTGGGGGTGGCCCGTCAGGCAGTCCAGGATCCAGTTGCAGAGGGAGGTGTTTAATCCCAGGGTCCTTAGCTTAGTGATGAGCTTTGAGGGCACTATGGTGTTGAATGCTGAGCTGTAGTCAATGAATAGCATTCTCACATAGGTGTTCCTTTTGTCCAGGTGTGAAAGGGCAGTGTGGAGTGCAATAGAGATTGCATCATCTGTGGATCTGTTGGTGGGGTATGCAAATTGGAGTGGTTTTAGGGTTTCTGAGATAATAGTGTTGATGTGAGCCATGACCAGCCTTTCAAAGCACTTCATTGCTACAGACATGAATGCTATGGGTTGGTAGTCTTTTAGGCAGGTTACCTTAGTGTTCTTGGGCACAGGGACTATGGTGGTCTGCTTGAAACATGTTGGTATTTCAGACTTGGACAGGAAGAGGTTAAAAATGTCAGTGAAGGGACTTGCCAGTAGGTCAGCACATGCTCTCAGTACACATCTAGGTAATCCGTCTGGCCCTGCGGCCTTTTAAATGTTGACCTGTTTAAAGTTCTTAATCAAATCAGCTCCGGAGAGCGCATTCTCACATTCTTCTGGAACAGCTGGTGCTCTCATGCATGTTTCAGTGTTATTTGCCTCGAAGCGAGCATAGAAGTAGTTTAGCTCGTCTGGTAGGCTAGTGTCACTGGGCAGCTCTCGTCTGTGCTTCCCTTTGTAGCCTGTAATGGTTTGCAAGCCCTGCCACATCTGACAAGCGTCAGAGCCGGTGTCGTACGATTTTATCTTAGCAGCAATTCAAAGCTTATGTGATCAGTTTCCCCACCCATTCATTCATTAGAACTTGAAAAGCATTGTAGTGGTTCTTCATAGACTTGTTTTACCTTGTCCTCTGACGGTACTTAACAACAACATGGTACTTAACAACAGCACGGTACTTAAAAACATGTTTTACAGGTCTTAGATGTGTTATTAAACAACAACTATGTATTGCCTTATCAGTGCCGCATTTCTAGCTTTAAATTAGTTTTTGGAGAGACAACACAAAGATTAAACAAGTGATATCAAAGACGCAGGGCCAGCTGTGGATGATTGTGTTGTCTTTCATCAGTCACTAACGACAGATCCTCAGTTCAATTATACAGCATCAGTCAAGTTTGGATGCATGACAATCAGCGCTTCAATCGCCACCTTTGAAACACAATCATAAATGCAGAGCGTGTCCAGATCAAAAAACTGCAATACTAGTGAAGGAGGTAGAGTTGTGGAAGGAAATGGTGAATATATGTAAGAAGTGATTCAGATGCACTACAGATTGTGTGTAAAGTACATTTTGTAATGTAAATATATATACACAGCAGAGGAGTCTAGTGACTTGAAAAAATGAGGAGAATAGGAGAAGTGTGTTTAAAAAATGAGGATTTTCAGTGTGTTTCAAAAATTGTCAAAAGCGTAATTATTTTAACCTAAAGCATTTAATAAAGACATTTATAGTACAATATTATGGGGAATGTGTAATGCTCCGGGTGTTGTGGGTGTGGAGTCAAATGCAGGAGACAGAGAGTTCAATGCTGCGCGTCTTTTAATCGCACCAATGCACCACAGGGTGCTCACAAAAAAGTTACGTTCCCAAAACACAGGGAATCAAAATGTACAATGGGAAACAATCCCTACCGGACACTAACACGTGCCTATACCACAGAGCCGAAGGTTACATAGAAATAATCCCGCACAACAACCAGGCGGGCCGGCTGTCTAATAAAGACAAACTAATTAAACATCCACAGGTGCTACCACTCAACATACAAGGAGGGGAAGGAAAAACAATCAGTGGTAGCTAATAGGCCGGTGACGACGACCGCCGAGCGCCACCTGCCCGGGAAAGGGAAACACCCTCGGTCGGACTCGTGACAGAATGGGAATGAGAGGGTTACTTACACAGTGTTTGGAAAGGATCACAGCAGTGATTGAATGAGGGTATGATGCATGAGTTGAGGTGTTCAGAGGCTTGACTTCAGTGCAGGACAGGATTTGTCTGGGAAGACAAAAAACAATAACACAACACACTACACAGTAAGACAAAAGAGCTAAGAATGAGTTAGTCCAAGCAAGGAGTAAAGTCATTGATGTGTAATAATGTAATGGTGTTTGTGTATGTGACTGACTCAACATAGAGTAATGAGAGCAAATTGATAGGGGTACTCGCAGTGAATGGAGAGGAAACATTCAATGTGCCAATGGAGGAGCGGGAACATGAGACGTGGCTTCAGTTCATGTCAGGACAGAGTTGACAATGGTGGTAGAGTGGACTGGTCTACACCTCTTAATCAGGGAACAGGAGGGAACTTAGCTGGAAATATAAATAACAGATACATTCCATTAAGGCTGCGCCATCGTAGGTTTGAACAAGTTTCTCTTTTCTCACCCACTTGACACATTAAAGTAGCCCAAGAAACATTCCTGAATAACGCCCAGGTCATCCACATACCAGTCGATTACTGACAACTGCAAGCAGACTGGTGGCAACATAGGTCCAGAGCGGGGGGCAATTTTTACCCCCTGGGGCCCAGAGTTTTTCCTTATCTGTTAACCTAACCAGGAAAATGCTGGACCCTGTAAGGTATGACAGTGATTAATCATTTGTAAAAAGGCACCTCCCAGGTGGCGCAGTGGTTAAGGGCACTGTACTGCAGCGCCAGCTGTGCCATCAGAGACTCTGGGTTTGTGCCCAGGCTCTGTCGTAACCAGACGTGGCCGGGAGGTCCATGGGGTGACGCACAATTGTGCACCAGCGATAACTGTGGCGGGCCGGGCACAGTGTGCGCTAACCAAGGTTGCCAGGAGTACGGTGTTTCCCCCGACACATTGGTGCGGCTGGCTTCTGGGTTAAGAAGCAGTGTGGCTAGGTTGGGTTGTGTATCGGAGGACGCATGACTTTCAACCTACGTCTCTCCTGAGCCCGTACGGGAGTTGTAGCGATGAGACAAGATAGTAGCTACTACAACAATTGGACACCATGAAATTGGGGAGAAAAAATGGTATAAAAAAATTGTAAAAAGGTTTTATAAGGGCTATGATGGGACCAGTTTTTCCTAAATCAGGTCACATGGTTTTTAAATACATTTAAAAGACTCCAGGGTATGAAAACCCTGTCAAACTGCAGCAACCTTCTACTTGTTCAAATTAATTATATTTAGACTATTTTATGAAGGGGATTTCCTCTACACAGACATGGAGACAACCACTGATAGACAATAGAACTTGGAGGGCTGAGCTTCCTTTATGAATGTTTGCATCATGCAGTTTTATGCAACTGTTGGCCTTATCTGTCATCACTATTATGTTGATTGATTAATTCCAGTTAATCATTTTGTATTGAAAACGTATTGGCAGCCTAGACAGCCCAATTTATAAACCAAATTTGATCACGTTCAAATTTTCTCCTGACACACAAATGAACTATAAATACATAACGTGCATAGGCTGTATGCAGCTGCTCTTATTAGTAGCCTACAGTTATTCAGACTGAAAAAGTGTCTAGTTTTCATCCCATACAGCATGTCAGATCTCTAATGTTTAGGTGTAGCCTAGGCTGCTGCAACAATTATATCATGAGTTTTTGCTTGTGTCTGTCCAGAGTGATAATGTGTTTTCATATTGCTAAATGAATACGGGAGGAAAGTGGAAAGCCCACTGTTGATAAGCCGCTTGTGAACATTCAAGTTTCTTCTAATTTTCTCGCTGTGTCGCACAGTTTGAATACGCAGACCTTCATCATGATCGATGCAGCTTTTTCCCAGAAGTGTTACGGTGCGTGAATGAGGACCCAAAAGCGAATTAACTTAAACAGAGCTTCTTTAATTACCAAACATAGGTAGGCTCAGACGGACCGGCAGATTCCGACAGGACAAGACAAGGTTACAGCAAACATGACGACAGTCTGGTTCAGGCATGAAACACAACAAACAAGAATCCGACAAGGACAGGAGCAGAAACAGAGAGAGATATAGGGACCTAATCAGAGGGAAAAAGGGAACAGGTGGGAAAAGGGGTGACGAGGTGGTTAGGAGGAGACAAGGCACAGCTGGGGGAAAGAGGGGGAGAAAAGGTAACCTAACAATGACCAGCAGAGGGAGACAGGGTGAAGGGAAAGGACAGAGACAAGACACAACATGACAGTACATGACAGTACCCCCCCACTCACCGAGCGCCTCCTGGCGCACTCGAGGAGGAAACCTGGCGGCAACGGAGGAAATCCTCGATCAGCGCACGGTCCAGCACGTCCCGAGAGGGAACCCAACTCCTCTCCTCAGGACCGTACCCCTCCCAATTTACGAGGTACTGGTGACCACGGCCCCGAGGACGCATGTCCAAAATTCTACGGACCCTGTAGATGGGTGCGCCCTCGACAAGGATGGGGGGGGGGGGGGGGAAAGACGAGCGGGGGCGCGAAGGACGGGCTTGATGCAGGAGACATGGAAGACCGGGTGGACGCGACGAAGGTATCGCGGAAGAAGAAGTCGAACTGCGACAGGATTAATGACCCGAGAAATACGGAACGGACCAATGAACCGCGGGGTCAACTTGCGAGAAGCCGTCTTAAGGGGAAGGTTCTGAGTGGAGAGCCAAACTCTCTGACCGCGACAATATCTAGGACTCTTAGTTCTACGCTTATTAGCAGCCCTCACAGTCTGCGTCCTATAACGGCAAAGTGCAGACCTGACCCTCTTCCAGGTGCGCTCGCAACGTTGGACAAAAGCCTGAGCGGAGGGGACGCTGGACTCGGCGAACTGAGATGAGAACAGCGGAGGCTGGTACCCGAGGCTACTCTGAAAAGGAGATAGCCCGGTCGCAGACGAAGGAAGCGAGTTGTGGGCGTATTCTGCCCAGGGGAGCTGTTCTGACCAAGACGCAGGGTTGCGAAAAGAAAGACTGCGTAAGATGCGACCAATAGTCTGATTGGCCCGTTCTGCTTGACCGTTAGACTGGGGGTGAAAGCCTGAAGAGAGACTGACGGAAGCCCCAATCAAACGGCAAAACTCCCTCCAAAATTGAGACGTGAATTGCGGACCTCTGTCCGAAACGACGTCTGACGGAAGGCCATGAATTCTGAAAACATTCTCGATGATGATTTGTGCCGTCTCTTTAGCAGAAGGAAGCTTAGCAAGGGGAATGAAATGAGCCGCCTTAGAGAACCTATCGACAACCGTAAGAATAACAGTCTTCCCCGCTGACGAAGGCAGTCCGGTGACAAAATCTAAGGCGATGTGAGACCACGGTCGAGAGGGAATAGGAAGCGGCCTGACACGGCCGGCAGGAGGAGAGTTACCGGACTTAGTCTGCGCGCAGACCGAACAAGCAGCCACGAAACGACGCGTGTCATGCTCCCGGGTGGGCCACCAAAAACGCTGGCGAATGGAAGCAAGCGTACCCCGAACGCCAGGGTGGCCGGCTAACTTGGCAGAGTGAGCCCACTGAAGAACGGCCAGACGAGTAGGAACGGGAACGAAAAGAAGGTTCCTAGGACAAGCGCGCGGCGACGGAGTGTGAGTGAGCGCTTGCTTTACCTGCCTCTCAATTCCCCAGACAGTCAACCCGACAACACGCCCCTCAGGGAGAATCCCCTCGGGGTCAGTGGAGGCTACTGAAGAACTGAAGAGACGAGACAAAGCATCAGGCTTGGTGTTCTTAGAGCCCGGACGATAAGAAATCACGAACTCGAAACGAGCGAAAAACAGCGCCCAACGCGCCTGATGCGCATTAAGTCGTTTGGCAGAACGGAAGTACTCAAGGTTCCTATGGTCAGTCCAAACGACAAAAGGAACGGTCGCCCCCTCCAACCACTGTCGCCATTCGCCTAGGGCTAACCGGATGGCGAGCAGTTCGCGGTTACCCACATCATAGTTACGTTCCGACGGCGACAGGCGATGAGAAAAATACGCGCATGGGTGGACCTTGTCGTCAGAGAGGGAGCGCTGAGAAAGAATGGCTCCCACGCCCACCTCTGACGCGTCAACCTCGACAACGAACTGTCTAGAGACGTCAGGTGTAACAAGGATAGGAGCGGATGTAAAACGATTCTTGAGGAGATCAAAAGCTCCCTGGGCGGAAACGGACCACTTAAAGCACGTCTTGACAGAAGTAAGGGCTGTGAGAGGAGCTGCCACCTGACCGAAATTACGGATGAAACGACGATAGAAGTTCGCGAAGCCGAGAAAGCGCTGCAGCTCGACGCGTGACTTAGGGACGGGCCAATCAATGACAGCTTGGACCTTAGCGGGATCCATCTTAATGCCTTCAGCGGAAATAACAGAACCGAGAAATGTGACGGAGGAGGCATGAAAAGTGCACTTCTCAGCCTTCACAAAAAGACAATTCTCTAAAAGGCGCTGGAGGACACGTCGAACGTGCTGAACATGAATCTGGAGTGACGGTGAAAAAATCAGGATATCGTCAAGGTAAACGAAAACAAAGATGTTCAGCATGTCTCTCAGGACATCATTGACTAATGCCTGAAAGACAGCTGGAGCGTTAGCGAGGCCGAAAGGAAGAACCCGGTATTCAAAGTGCCCTAACGGAGTGTTAAACGCCGTCTTCCACTCGTCCCCCTCCCTGATGCGCACGAGATGGTAAGCGTTACGAAGGTCCAACTTAGTGAAAAACCTGGCTCCCTGCAGGATCTCGAAGGCTGAAGACATAAGAGGAAGCGGATAACGATTCTTCACTGTTATGTCATTCAGCCCTCGATAATCTATGCAGGGGCGCAGAGACCCGTCCTTCTTCTTGACAAAAAAAAACCCCGCTCCGGCGGGAGAGGAGGAGGGGACTATGGTACCGGCGTCAAGAGCTACAGACAAATAATCTTCGAGAGCCTTACGTTCGGGAGCCGACAGAGAGTATAGTCTACCCCGGGGGGGGGGGTGGTTCCCGGAAGGAGATCAATACTACAATCATACGACCGGTGTGGAGGAAGAGAGGTGGCCCTGGACCGACTGAACACCGTGCGCAGATCGTGATATTCCTCCGGCACCCCTGTCAAATCACCAGGCTCCTCCTGTGAAGAAGAGACAGAGGAAACAGGAGGGATAGCAGACATTAAACATTTCACATGACAAGAGACGTTCCAGGAGAGGATAGAATTACTAGACCAATTAATGGAAGGATTATGACAAACTAGCCAGGGATGGCCCAAAACAACAGGTGTAAAAGGTGAACGAAAAATTAAAAAAGAAATGGTTTCACTATGATTACCAGAAACAGTGAGGGTTAAAGGTAGCGTCTCACGCTGAATCCTGGGGAGAGGACTACCATCCAGGGCGAACAAGGCCGTGGGCTCCTTTAACTGTCTGAGAGGAATGTCATGTTCCCGAGCCCAGGTCTCGTCCATAAAACAGCCCTCCGCCCCAGAGTCTATTAAGGCACTGCAGGAAGCTGACGAACCGGTCCAGCGTAGATGGACCGACAAGGTAGTGCAGGATCTTGAAGGAGAGACAGGAGTAGTAGCGCTCACCAGTAGCCCTCCGCTTACTGATGAGCTCTGGCCTTTTACTGGACATGAAGTGACAAAATGACCAGCGGAACCGCAATAGAGACAGAGGCGGTTGGTGATTCTCCGTTCCCTCTCCTTAGTCGAGATGCGGATACCTCCCAGCTGCATGGGCTCAGCACCCGAGCCGGCAGAGGAAGATGGTAGTGATGCGGAGAGGGGGGCAACGGAGAACGCGAGCTCCTTTCCACGAGCTCGGTGACGAAGATCAACCCGTCGCTCAATGCGAATAGCGAGTTCAATCAAGGAATCCACGCTGGAAGGAACCTCCCGGGAGAGAATCTCATCCTTTACCTCTGCGCGGAGACCCTCCAGAAAACGAGCGAGCAAAGCCGGCTCGTTCCAGCCACTGGAGGCAGCAAGAGTGCGAAACTCAATAGAGTAGTCTGTTATGGATCGATTACCTTGACATAGGGAAGACAGGGCCCTGGAAGCCTCCTCCCCAAAAACAGATCGATCAAAAACCCGTATCATCTCCTCCTTAAAGTCCTGATACTGGTTAGTACACTCAGCCCTTGCCTCCCAGATTGCCGTGCCCCACTCACGAGCCCGTCCAATAAGGAGAGATATGACGTAGGCGACACGAGCAGTGCTCCTGGAGAAAGTGTAGGGCTGGAGAGAAAACACAATATCACACTGGGTGAGGAACGAGCGGCATTCAGTGGGCTCCCCAGAGTAACACGGCGGGTTATTGATTCTGGGCTCCGGAGATTCGAAAGCCCTGGAAGTGGCCGGTGGATCGAGGCGGAGATGGTGAACCTGTTCTGTGAGGTTGGAGACTTGGGTGGCCAGGGTCTCAACGGCATGTCGAGCAGCAGACAGTTCCTGCTCGTGTCTGCCTAGCATCGCTCCCTGGATCCCGACGGCTGAGTGGAGAGGATCCGAAGTCGCTGGGTCCATTCTTGGTCGGATTCTTCTGTTACGGTGCGTGAATGAGGACCCAAAAGCGAATTAACTTAAACAGAGCTTCTTTAATTACCAAACATAGGTAGGCTCAGACGGACCGGCAGATTCCGACAGGACAAGACAAGGTTACAGCAAACATGACGACAGTCTGGTTCAGGCATGAAACACAACAAACAAGAATCCGACAAGGACAGGAGCAGAAACAGAGAGAGATATAGGGACCTAATCAGAGGGAAAAAGGGAACAGGTGGGAAAAGGGGTGACGAGGTGGTTAGGAGGAGACAAGGCACAGCTGGGGGAAAGAGGGGGAGAAAAGGTAACCTAACAACGACCAGCAGAGGGAGACAGGGTGAAGGGAAAGGACAGAGACAAGACACAACATGACAGTACATGACAAGAAGCTTGAATCTGAAGTAGGCATTTATATGCTGCCTGCTGAATGATCGATCTTCTTCGGGTTACTGTACCTACCTTTCGACCAAGGCTCAGACTTTCCAAAAAGCAGGCCAGCAATACAGGCGGCTTGATGAAAGGCTCCTTGTTAACCAGCTATACTTTGGTACCAGTTGGTATTGAATGCCCTCACTGTTATATCTAGCTTAGCTGTCAAAGATACGCACATCCGCACAGTTTCACATTGCACATCACTCTCTCATTTAAGGACATGTGCCACTCAGCCTGACAACCCATTCATCCGTCAAGCAGCACACTGTCGTGAACCATAACAACGTACAGTACGACGAACAGCACGAACAGCGCGTCTTACCATACATAACATGCCCCCCACCTTTACCAGGGACTGGTACCATATATTAAAAAGGCAGTGTGGGATCTTGTTCCGATGCTTGCTTCAGCTCCTCCAGTGAGACAGCTGACTGAAGGTGAGCGTAGAGCATTTGTACGAGCTCTGTTTCGCTGTCGTCTGGCAAGTCGTAGTAGGAGCATCAAGTGAGCTGAACTTCAGCTGAGTGAACTTCAGCTGATAGTCATACTGTCTGAGGCGGTCGGCCCATCTGTGCAGCTGAAATGGCTTGTGGCCAGTTCCTGATGCTGACAGTAGCGTTGTGAGGGAACAGCCGGACGTATAGGTAGAGGTGCTCCATTTCGCAAGCCCAGACACAGGCCAGTGCTTCTTGTTCACCCACAGAGTATTGTTGTTCAGTGGGGCTCAGGGCCCTTGAGGCGAAGGCAACGGGCCTCTCAATGCCATTCTGCAGCTGTGGAGACATGGAATTGTGCGGTCAGCTCCTCAGCTGTAGGCAAGGGGTACTTATCCAGGACAACAGCCTTGTTCACAGCCCGACTATCCACACAGGTCCGGATTCCACCTGACTTTTTGGTTGCGATGGCTAAGTTTGGAATCCATGACTGTAACAATGATGCCTGATGTGACTGGAGATCTTTTGTGATGTCATCACTCATCCTCACACAACCCGAAAATCCGAAAATCCGAAAAGCAGCACACAGTGTCGTAAACCATAACAACGTACAGTATGACGAACAGCACGTCGTACCATACATAACACTTACCTTTTCATCCATCTTCATGAAACTGATCTCAGGCAGAGGTCAACCCTCACTTTTAATTCACACTGTGTACCACAGAGAATGAAAGCGTTCTTCAACAAAACGTCCACAAAATTTTCGGCAGCCATTCTACCATTCTGGTAGAGAAAACTTTGCACTCACGCTGGTGGCTAGCTAATTTAGCTACTGAAGTTAGCAAGGCAAATTTAAATAAATTGCACTAACTGGACTCAAAAATGAAGTTCTTAAACGAAGAAAACAATTTATAATATAATTCCTCTGTCTCCTGTAAATTGAAAAAAATAATTGAAATGGAATAACATAAAAACAATGCTCGACTATCAGTCTTCATCTCTATCCAACAATGTCACCAAGCTTCTCAACACATAGAACCACCATAATGCTCTGTGGCCCAATCCCAATACAACTCACTAGGTTCATTTTCTGATCCTAATTATATGATTGAATGGACAAAAAGGTTTGTACAAAAGTTTTGATTGGTTGGAGGACGTCCTCCGGAAGTGGTCATAATTACCATGAATGTCTATGGAAAGGGGTGGGACCTACGGGCCTCCTAGGTTTTGTATTGAAGTCAGTGTAGCCAGAGGAGGACGGAAGCTAGCTGTCCTCCGGCTACACCATGGTGCTACCCTAGACAGTGATTTTGAAGTTACTGTAGACCTTCATTGCAAACCAGTGTATTTTAATAAATTATTTGGTGACATATGAATATATTTAATACAGTTTTATCTAAAAAGGATAACTTTTTTAATGTTTCACTATTTTGATTTGTATTACATTTCACTAAGGAGCCTCCACTGATATACAGTACCGGTAAAAAGCTTGGACACACCTACTGATTCAAGGCTTTTTCTTTATTTTTACTATTTTCTACATAGTAGAATAATAGTGAAGACATCAAAACTATGAAATAACACATATGGAATCACATAGTAACCTAAAACGTGTTAAACAATATGTGTTATAGTTGAGATCCTTCAAAGTAGCCACCCTTTGTCTTGATGACAGCTTTGCACACTCTTGGCATTCTCTCAACTAGCTTCATGAGGTATTCACCTGGAATGCATTTCAATTAACATGGGTGCCTTGTTATAAATGAAAATGTGTGGAATTTTTTTCCTTCTTAATGATATTCAGCCAATCAGTTGTGTTGTGACAAGGTAGGGTGGCATACAGAAGATAGCCCTATTTCGTAAAATATCAAGTCCTTATTATGGCAAGAACAGCTCAAATAAGCAAATTAAAACTACAGTCCATCATTAATTTAAGACATGAAGGTCAATCAATCCGAAAAATGTCAAGAACTTTGAAAGTTTCTTCATCTGCAGTCGCAAAAAGCATCAAGCGTTATGATGAAACCGGCTTTCATGAGGACCGCCATAGGAAAGGAAGACCCAGAGTTGCCTCTCCTGCAGAGGATGAGTTCATTAGTGTTACCAGCCTCAGAAATTACAGCCCAAATAAATGCTTCACAGAGTTCAAGTAACAGACACATCTCAACATCAACTGTGCAGAGGAGACTGCATGAATTAGATCTTCATGGTCGAATTGCCGCAAAGAAACCACTACTAAAGGACACCAATAATTATAAGAGAGACTTGCTTGGGCCAAGAAATATGAGCAATGGACATTCAACTGGTGGAAAGCTGTCCTTTGGTCTGATGAGTCCAAATTTGAGATTTTTGGTTCCAACCTCTGTGTCTTTGTGAGACGCAGAGTAGGTGTAGTTCCCACCATGAAGCATGGAGGAGAAGGTGTGATACTGTGGGGGTGCTTTGCTGGTGTCACTGTCTGTGATTAATTTAGAATTCAGGGCACACTTAACCAGCATGGCTACCACAGCATTCTGCGGCAATATGCCATCCCATCTGGGTTGCGTTTAGTGTGACTATCATCTGTTTTTCAACAGGGCAATGACCAAACACACCTCCAGGCTGTGTAAGGGCTATTTGACCAAGAAGGAGAGTGATGGAGTGTTGCATCAGATGACCTGGCCTCCACAATCATCCGACCTCAACCCAATTGAGATGGTTTGGGATGAGTTGGACCACAGAGTGAAGGAAAAGCAGCCAACAAATAAAATAAAATCCCCCCCAAAAATTCACATGCACCAAATACAACAGTGAAATGCTTACTTACAAGCCCTGAACCAACAACGTCATTTTAAGATTTTTTAAATAAATGAAATATGAAATAAAAATAACAAATAATTAATGAGCAGCAGGTACAGAGTCAGTTTGCAGGGGCACCGGTTAGTTGAGGTAATTGAGGTAATATGTACATGTAGGTAGAGTTATTAAAGTGACTATGCATATAGTCTGGGTAGACATTTGATTAGATGTTCAGGAGTCTTATGGCTTGGGGGTAGAAGATGTTTAGAAGCCTCTTGGACCTAGACATGGGCTCCGGTATCGCTTGCTGTGCTGTAGCAGAGAGAACAGTCATTGACTAGGGTGGCTGGATTCTTTGACAATTTTTAGGGCCTTCCTCTGACTCCTGGTATAGAGGTCCTGGATGGCAGGAAGCTTGGCCCCGGTGATGTACTGGGCCGTACACACTACCCTCTGTAGTACCTTGCGGTCGGAGGAAGTCCAGGATCCAGTTGCAGAGGGAGGTGTTTAGTCCCAGGGTCATCAGCTTGGTGATGAGCTTTGAGGGCACTATGTTGTTGAAGTCTGAGCTGTAGTCAATGAATAGCATTCTCACATAGGTGTTCCTTATTTCCAGGTGTAAAAGGGCAGTGTGGAGTGCAATAGAAATGGCATCATCTGTGGATCATTTGGGGCGGTACGCAAATTGGAGTGGGTCTAGTGTTTCTGGGGTAATGGTGTTGATGTGAGCCGTGACCAGCCTTTCAAAGCACTTCACTTCAGTGCTACGGGTCGGTAGTCATTGAAGCAGGTTACCTTAGTGTTCTTGGGCACAGGGACTATGGCGTTCACATCGGCTCTGGAGAGCATGATCACACGTTCGGAACGGCTAATGCTCTCATGCATGTTTCAGTGTTACTTACGCCTCGAAGCGAGCATAGAAGTAAAGTTGCTCATCTGGTAGGCTCGTGTCACTGGGCAGCTCTCGAATGTGCTTCCCTTTGTAGTTTTCTCAGCATATGTGGGAACTCCTTCAAGACTGTTTGAAAAGCATTCCAGGTGAAGCTGGTTGAAAGAATGAGTGTGCAAAGCTGTTGTGAAGGCAAAGGTTGGCTACTTTGAAGAATCGAAAATATAATATATATATATAGATTTTTTTTTAACACTTTCTTGTTTACTACATGATTCCTTGTGTGTTATTTCATAGCTTTGATGTCTTCACTATTATTCTACAATGTAGAAGAAAACAAAGAATAATGAACCCTGTGTCTAAAATTTTGACTGGTACTGTATATAAAAAATACTTCAGTCACCTAACAGCCATATGCTAAAATAACAAAATACTAATGAAGAAAAAAAGAAGGATATCCTTCTGAGATCCCCTGAGATTGACAAGATTCCATCAGGTCATGCTCTTGTCTTGATATTTGTGATTTAGAATTGGTATATTATGTAAGATGTGTGGTCCATTATCTTTAACTTCTTTTTCTAAAGCTACAAGAAATTATTATAAACTTGAGTCTTTCTTACTTCGCTTCAGGCATGACATGACCCAGATATGTAATCCAAACTCTGTGTGCATGCTTTCATGTGTGGGTGTGTGCGTTTGGTTTTACTATCTTTGTGGGGACCGCAAGTCCTCACAGGGATAGTAAAACAAGGAACATTTGGACAAGTGGGGACATTTTGCCCATCCCCACAAGGAAAACAGTTATTTTAGGTTTAGGGGTTAGGTTTAGGGTAAGGGCTTAAGGTTAGGGTTAGGGTTAGGTTTTGGGACAATAGGATTTTGAATGGGAATCAATTGTTTGGCCCCCACAAGGATAGTTAATTTATTGTTCAAGCCACATGTTTTGTTTTTTCTTGCCAAAATAAAAATCTTAGTAAATTGAATCAACATGAACATTTGTCAAAGGGTTTCTTCTTCTTCCCACTGCTTTTGAATGGGTTAACTCGAATTATGAACTGGGTGGTTCGAGCTCTGAGTGTTAATTTCTGGGATAATGTTAATGCTCTACTTTCCGGCTACCCGGATAAAGCACTAAATAAACTTCAGTTAGTGCTAAATACGGCTGCTAGAATCCTGACTAGAACCCAAAAAAATGATCATATTACTCCAGTGCTAGCCTCTCTACACTGGCTTCCTGTCAAAGCAAGAGCTGATTTCAAGGTTTTACTGCTAACCTACAAAGCATTACATGGGCTTGCTCCTACCTATCTCTCTGATTTGGTCCTGCCGTACATACCTACACGTACGCTACTGTCACAAGACGCAGGCCTCCTGATTGTCCCTAGAATTTCTAAGCAAACAGCTGGAGGCAGGGCTTTCTCCTATAGAGCTCCATTTTTATGGAACCGTCTGCCTACCCATGTCAGAGACGCAACCTCGGTCTCAACCTTTAAGTCTTTACTGAAGACTCATCTCTTCAGTGGGTCATATGATTGAGTGTAGTCTGGCCCAGGAGTGGGAAGGTGAACGGAAAGGCTCTGGAGCAACGAACTGCCCTTGCTGTCTCTGCCTGGCCGGATCCCCTCTTTCCACTGGGATTCTCTGCCTCTAACCCTATTACAGGAGTCACTGGCTTACTGGGGCTCTCTCATGCCGTCCCTGGAGGGGGTGCGTCACCTGAGTGGGTTGATTCACCGATGTGGTCATCCTGTCTGGGTTGGCGCCCCCCCCCCCCGCGGAGGTCTTTGTGGGCTTGTCTCAGGATGGTAAGTTGGTGGTTGAAGATATCCCTCTAGTGGTGTGGGGGCTGTGCTTTGGCAAAGTGGGTGGGGTTATATCCTTCCTGTTTGGCCCTGTCCGGGGGTGTCCTCAGATGGGGCCACAGTGTCTCCTGACCCCTCCTGTCTCAGCCTCCAGTATTTATGCTGCAGTAGTTTATGTGTCGGGGGGCTAGGGTCAGTTTGTTATATCTGGAGTACTTCTCCTGTCCTAATCGGTGTCCTGTGTGAATCTAAGTGTGCGTTCTCTAATTCTCTCCTTCTCTCTTTCTTTCTCTCTCTCGGAGGACCTGAGCCCTAGGACCATGCCCCAGGACTACCTGAAATGATGACTCCTTGCTGTCCCCAGTCCACCTGGCCGTGCTGCTGCTCCAGTTTCAACTGTTCTGCCTTATTATTATTGGACCATGCTGGTCATTTATGAACATTTGAACATCTTGGCCATGTTCTGTTATAATCTCCACCCGGCACAGCCAGAAGAGGACTGGCCACCCCACATAGCCTGGTTCCTCTCTAGGTTTCTTCCTAGGTTTTGGCCTTTCTAGGGAGTTTTTCCTAGCCACCGTGCTTCTAGACCTGCATTGCTTGCTGTTTGGGGTTTTAGGCTGGGTTTCTGTACAGCACTTTGAGATATCAGCTGATGTACGAAGGGCTATATAAATAAATTTGATTTGATTTGATTTAATTGGTTGAAAGCCGTGGTATATCACGGGTATGACCAAAAATAAATTTTTACTGTTCTAATTACGGTCTAAGGCACTGCTTCTCAGTGCTAGAGGCATAACTACAGACCCTGGTTCGATTCCAGGGTGTATCACAACCAGCCGTGATTGGGAGTCCCATAGGACGGCGCATAATTGTCCCAGCGTCGTCTGGGTTTGGCCGGGGTAGGCTGTCATTGTACATAAGAATTTGTTCTTAACTGACTTGCCTAGTTAAATAAAAAGATTATAGCAATAAGGCACCTCAGGGATGTGTGGTATATGGCCAATATACCACGGCTAACGGCTGTATCCAGGCACTCCGCGTTGCATTGTGCATAAGAACAGCCCTTAGCAGTGGGATATTGACTATATAAGGGACCCCCTCGTGCCTTTTTGCTTAAATATACTCTGTGACATCCATGGCTATTAAATTTGTGTCTAGAATACCTACTCCCACTTGCCGTTGATAGCCTGAACACACATGAAAGTTCTAGAATTATTTCCGTAACACAAATTACAACCTGTACTTAATTAAAACAAAACAAAAGTGGAATCAGGTATCATATTGATTGTCTGTCTCTAAATCCTTTAAATGTCCCTATTAAGTGGCATTGACTTTATCACAATAAATAGGCTAACACTCCAGAAACGTCAAGCTTTGTAATTACTCCACTGGGTGGTTGACATGGGAAGAATTAACTATAGAATGACAACAGATATTTAACAAAACTCACAATAGAAGTAGTGCATTGCAACCAACTTTGCTACTTGTAATTTTAGCAGCACAGACAGAGCACTGTGAAAAACATACCACTTGGTTTCCTCCATTAGATTACCAAAAAAGTCTATAAATACAGTATATAAATGAAGCTGTAGTATAAATACTCCTGGATTCGTTCTCTCAGAGCAGGAGGTTAATAAGAGGCATGGATCAATTCTCACCTTATTGGAGAGTAATTCAAGCTGTCTAACAATGTTTTATTTGGCCACGTGCACTTCAATATGAAACTTAATCACATTCTCTCCAAACCATTATTTAAAAGCTCATCCATGCCTCAGAATGGTGTGTGTGTGTGTGTGCGTTTGTACATGTCTGCGTGCATGTGTGTGTGTGTGAACTTTATCAATCAAAATAACATATTAACATGCACGTATGCTCACATGCACACACGCAAAGTCACATACACTGACCGCAGTGACTCCTTCAGGGTTACCTAGTAGAACTTGGCCCAGATAGTTGGGAGCGTGTGTAATGGGAGATGCCATCCTTCTTTACCAAGACCCATAACTCAGTTGCTCCGTTATTACATCGACACAAATGACTGCTTCACAGACGTCTCCATATCAGGCCCAGTATCAGGCCATATTCCTGTATAAAAAACACAGACAGAGCACATGGAAAATCACCAGCCACTTTAAAGGGGAATAAATGATTCTGGTTGTGGGCTGGAATGTATTTTGACAGTTTTATTCACTTCCAAAGGAGTCCAGCAGAAAACTGAAATACAATAAAATACTTAATTAATTTCCTTTTCACCTGTTGAAATTTGGCAGCAAATGATTTTGGGGAGAAGAGGTGTCTGCTGAGGCTTAACTGTGTGTGACATAGACAACTCCTTCACCCTCTGCCCCAGTCCTAGGTCCTGTCCTTGCACTGAAAATACATACACTTTACAGTAGCATTCACTCCTCTTAATACCATTACAGTTTACACATTAAGATCACCATCAACCCAAGGTCTGAATCACAACAGCTAGTTTATGTAGCAACCATCCTTTGAGTAATATTCAATATCCACTGGTGCCTCTCCAAACTTGTCTCTGCTGCTATGGAGATGTGACTTTCTCCTGCCCCCAGGGTATTTACATGGTCTTCTGTCTCTGTCTACAGCTGGTGGGTAAGGAGTCTAGATCCAGCTGTGATTGCTTTGGCTGCTGCTACAGCGTTGTCCAGGGTCCTGACCCGTCCAGACCTCTGGTGGTACTGAACGGACAGCTGAGGCCTTTGTATGTCTCTGTCCACGGCTGTTACTCTCACACAGTCTAATTTGCCTAGCAACATGTAGTGCATCAGTAGGAGTGGTCTTTATTTCAGGAAAATGAAAAACATCTCAGTCAAATGTTTCAGCAATTCCTCACACCATTACTGTTTGTTGTTGAGGCAACAATGATTAATATGTGTGTGTGTCTGTGTTTGAGCGGCTTATGTGTGTCTGTGTGAGTGTGTGTGTGGCGTGCATGTGTCTGTATGAGTGTGTGTGGCATGTGTCTGTGTGAGATTGTGTGTAATTGTTCACCCCGCTATTAATTTACAGCTCCAGTTAAAATAACAACAACAGACCCTGACAACAGCAATAAGCACGATGGCAACAGGGAACCTAATTAAATCATATGCCTCCTGACCTGCAGAGATGTGTGACAGCCTGAGAGGACGGAGGGAGGGATAGACAGAGGGAGAGGGAAAGGGAGAGATGGAGAGGAAGAGGGAGGTCTGGGGGTCCTCAGCTACTCTAATTGGGAGAGCTGTGTGAAGTGTAATTTCACTCATCTGCAGTAACTTCTCCCAGGGTCATTACGACAACACCCTGGATTAATTGAACTGAAAGCTAGAGATGGGGGAATGAGGAGGAGGAGGAGTGAAGTCGGAGGAGAAGGGCCCAGGGCTGAGGGATGGATGTCTGCTTCTTTATTAGTGCGGAGAGAGAAAGAAAAAGAGAGAGACAGAGAACGGGTTAGAGAGAGAGACAAATAGAGAGAGAGAGAGAGAGAGAGAGAGAGAGAGAGAAAGAGAGAGAGAGAGATATAAACCGTTGCCTTGGCCTCCAGACTGCAGCTCGCAACTCGTGACAATTGGCAGTGAGGAACAGTGTATTCTTTACACCTCGTCCCCCCCACTGCAGCTGGAGCCGCTGCTAATCTGACAGCCATGTCTGTAAATTGCATCGTCACTGCCATTGTTCACACTGGAAGTAAAGAAAAAAAAAACTTTTTTCTCACAGATTGTATCCTTAATTTCATAATTCAGAAGTGGGACAAAGCAGCAAGCTAGCGGTCTTTAGATGCTATATTTAGCACAGTAGCCTTAATGTTTACCAACGGGTTTACCATGCAGATGGATAGAGCACTTCGTCTATATAATCCTCTTAAAGCATACAATATAACTTGCCAAGCACATACCCTAACAAAACTATTCTTCATCTAAAACTGCTGTCTATCGGAGGTGCTTGGCGTAGGATTTTACTGTGACACCGTAAATGCTGACGTAAGGTCAAATCAAAACCGATTTAAGGCTGGGGAAGAAATCTAATGGGACAAATTTAAACCATGTCATGGATTAAAAGACAGGATGTCATCAAAAGCTTTGGTTCAACTTCAGAGACAATGGATTTGACTCCAATGTATTTTTTTGTTTGGAAGCCAGAATTGGCTGAGGAAAACTGACTAACACAACAGAAAAACAATATAGACTACCAATGTAAAAATGCTATTTCAGGTACTGAGAGGTATATTTCACACAAAGACCCCTCTAGGTGAATAACAGTGTGTTTAGAGGGGGGTCTGTTCCAGGTAAACAGAAGGGAGAAGCAGGTGGGGGCCAGACAGGGCCTGTGTACAATGAACACCTAGGATAAAAACAAAGGTGTGTTAGAGGTGGGGGGGGTCTCTGTCATAAAGAGAGTGGAGTAGAAAGACCAGATTTAAGCCACTCATCTATTTAATCTGGAGCTGATCCATATTTTCCACAAGGCAAGTGGAAGCCACTCTATTGTTCCACTTGGCATGGTCATAATCATAGACTCTCAAAGATCAGGGATGAACCAGACATTTGATTGTATTTACTACATTCAAGAAATCTTAATTCGATCTGAAAAGTGAACAGCAGTAGTGTTTCACTTCTCAAAAGCAATACCTTTCAGTCTTTGCTAATCCGTTGCAGCCCACATCCATATTTGTCCAACATAGGGTAAAAAAATAAGATATTTCATGCTGAAACCCTCATATTAAACACCAATGATATTTCCTAAATTGATGGTTTATATTAGGATAATGTTTTACTGCTTTATCATTCTATTTTTATTTTTAAATAATATTATTAAAAAAATATACAGTGCCTTGCGAAAGTATTCGGCCCCCTTGAACTTTGCGACCTTTTGCCACATTTCAGGCTTCAAACATAAAGATATAAAACTGTATTTTTTTGTGAAGAATCAACAACAAGTGGGACACAATCATGAAGTGGAATGACATTTATTGGATATTTCAAACATTTTTAACAAATCAAAAACTGAAAAATTGGGCGTGCAAAATTATTCAGCCCCCTTAAGTTAATACTTTGTAGCGCCACCTTTTGCTGCGATTACAGCTGTAAGTCGCTTGGGGTATGTCTCTATCAGTTTTGCACATCGAGAGACTGACATTTTTTCCCATTCCTCCTTGCAAAACAGCTCGAGCTCAGTGAGGTTGGATGGAGAGCATTTGTGAACAGCAGTTTTCAGTTCTTTCCACAGATTCTCGATTGGATTCAGGTCTGGACTTTGACTCGTCCATTCTAACACCTGGATATGTTTATTTTTGAACCATTCCATTGTAGATTTTGCTTTATGTTTTGGATCATTGTCTTGTTGAAAGACAAATCTCCATCCCAGTCTCAGGTCTTTTGCAGACTCCATCAGGTTTTCTTCCAGAATGGTCCTGTATTTGGCTCCATCCATCTTCCCATCAATTTTAACCATCTTCCCTGTCCCTGCTGAAGAAAAGCAGGCCCAAACCATGATGCTGCCACCACCATGTTTGACAGTGGGGATGGTGTGTTCAGCTGTGTTGCTTTTACGCCAAACATAACGTTTTGCATTGTTGCCAAAAAGTTCAATTTTGGTTTCATCTGACCAGAGCACCTTCTTCCACATGTTTGGTGTGTCTCCCAGGTGGCTTGTGGCAAACTTTAAATGACACTATTTATGGATATCTTTAAGAAATGGCTTTCTTCTTGCCACTCTTCCATAAAGGCCAGATTTGTGCAATATACGACTGATTGTTGTCCTATGGACAGAGTCTCCCACCTCAGCTGTAGATCTCTGCAGTTCATCCAGAGTGATTATGGGCCTCTTGGCTGCATCTCTGATCAGTCTTCTCCCTGTATGAGCTGAAAGTTTAGAGGGACGGCCAGGTCTTGGTAGATTTGCAGTGGTCTGATACTCCTTCCATTTCAATATTATCGCTTGCGCAGTGCTCCTTGGGATGTTTAAAGCTTGGGAAATCTTTTTGTATCCAAATCCGGCTTTAAACTTCTTCACAACAGTATCTCGCACCTGCCTGGTGTGTTCCTTGTTCTTCATGATGCTCTCTGCGCTTTTAACGGACCTCTGAGACTATCACAGTGCAGGTGCATTTATACGGAGACTTGATTACACACAGGTGGATTGCATTTATCATCATTAGTCATTTAGGTCAACATTGGATCATTCAGAGATCCTCACTGAACTTCCGGAGAGAGTTTGCTGCACTGAAATTAAAGTGGCTGAATAATTTTGCACGCCCAATTTTTCAGTTTTTGATTTGTTAAAAAAGTTTGAAATATCCAATGAATGTCGTTCCACTTCATGATTGTGTCCCACTTGTTGTTGATTCTTCACAAAAAAATACAGTTTTATATCTTTATGTTTGAAGCCTGAAATGTGGCAAACGGTCGCAAAGTTCAAGGGGGCCGAATACTTTCGCAAGGCACTGTATATACAGTACCAGTCAAAAGTTCGGACACACCGTTTTATGTATTTTTACTATTCTCTACATTGTAGAATAATAGTGAAGACATCAAACCTATGAAATAACACACATGGAATCATGTAGTAACCAAAAAAGTTTAAAATACATCAAAATAATGTTTTATTTGAGATTCTTCAAAGTAGCCACCCTTTGCCTTGATGACAGCTTTGCACACTCTTGGCATTCTCTCAACCAGCTTCATGAGGTATGAGGTACCTGGAATGCATTTCAATTAACATGTGTGCCTTGTTAAAAGTTAATTTGTGGAATTTCTTTCCTTCTTTAGTTAATGAGTTTGAGACATTCAGTTGTGTTGTGACAAGGTAGTGGTAGTATACAGAAGATAGCCCTATTTGGTAAAAGACCAAGTCCATATTATGGCAAGAACAGCTCAAATAAGCAAAGGAAAACTACAGTTATTACTTTAAGACATGACGGTCAGTCAATCCGGAACATTTCAAGAAATTTGAAAGTTTCTTCAAGTGCAGTCGCAAAAACCATCAAGCGCTATGATGTAACTGGCTCTCATGAGGACCGCCACAGGAAAGGAAGACCCAGAGTTACCTCTCCTGCAGAGGATTAGTTCATTAGTGTTACCAGCCTCAGAAATTGCAGCCCAAAAACACGCTTCACAGAGTTCAAGTAACAGACACATCTCAACAACAACTATTCAGAGGAGACTGCACGGAGTCAGGCCTTCATGGTCGAATTGCTGCAAAGAAATCACTACTAAAGATCACCAATAAGAAGACTTGCTTGATCCAAGAAATATGAGCAATGGACATTAGACAGATGTAAATCTGTCCTTTGGTCTGATGAGTCCAAATTTGAGATTTTTGGTGCCAACCGCCGTGTCTTTGTGAGACGCAGAGTAAGTGAACGGATGATCTCCACATGTGTGGTTCCCACCGTGAAGCATGGAGGAGGAGATGTGATGTTGTGCAGGTGCTTGCTGGTGATACTGTCTGTGATTTATTTAGAATTCAAGGCACACTAGACCAGCATGGCTACCACAGCATTCTGCAGCAATATGCCATCCCATCTGGTTTGCACTTAGTGGGACTATCATTTGTTTTTCAACAGGACAATGACCCAACACACCTCCACGCTGTGTAAGGGCTATTTGACCAAGAAGGAGAGTGATAGAGTGCTCCATCAGATGACCCGACCTCCACAATCGCTGGACCTCAACCCATTTGAGATTGTTTGGGATGAGTTGGAACGCAGAGTGAAGGAAAACAGTGGCAACTCCTTCAAGATTGTTGGAAAAACATTCCAGGTGATGCTGGTTGAGAGAATGCCAGGAGTGTGCAAAGCTGTCATCAAGGCAAACAAAGGGTGGCTACTTTGAAGGATCTAAAATCTAAATATATATTGATTTGTTTAACACTTTTTTAGTTACTATCAATTCAAATCAAATTGTATTAGACACATTCGCATAATAGAACAGGTCACCTTTCACCTTACAGTGAAATGCTTACTTTTGAGCCCCTAACAAACAATGCAGTTTTAAAAAATAAGTATAAGAATAAAAAAATAAAAGTAACAAATAATTAATGAGCAGCGGTAAAAGAACAATAGCGAGACTATATCGTACCAGTACCGAGTCATTGTGTGGGGGCACCAGTTAGTTGAGGTAATATGTACATGTAGGTAGAGTTTTTTAAGTGACTATGCATAGATGATAACAACAGAGAGTAGCAGTGGTATAAAATATGGTGAGGGGGGCAATGCAAATAGTCTGGTAGCCATTTGATTAGATGTTCAGGAGTCTTATGGCTTGGGGGTAGACGCTGTTTAGAAGCCTCTTGGACCTAGACTTGGCGCTCTGGTACCACTTACCGTGAGGTAGCAGAGAGAACAGTATGACTAGGGTGGCTGTAGTCTTTGACAATTTGTAGGGCCTTCCTCTGACACCACCTGGTATAGAGGTCCTGGATGGCAGGAAGCTTGGCACCAGTTATGTACTTGGCCGTTCACACTACCCTGTGTAGTGCCTTGAGATCGGAGTGTTATTAGTAAACTGTTGACTGATACTGTATATTACATGTCATAAGGCCACAAAGAAGGCCAGAGATAGTTATAAATGCCTGTGATAATCCGAAGTACCCAAAAAAGCGACTAGATGTCATCTGATAATATTCCATATATTCTGTGAACGTTACAAACATTTTGATAAATCTCATGCTTGCTCCCGCTCCCACTCTCTGGTGCTCGAGGGCAACAGGCTGCCCATCATTACGCACACCTGTCACCATCGTTACGCGCCTCAGCGCTTCATTGGACTCACCTGGACTCCATCACTTTATTGATTGCCTGCTCTATATTGGTCTGTTCCTCAGTTTGATCCCTGTGTCAGCATTAATGTCATTATGTTCCCCTTGTCCAGACTGTTTTGTTTCATGTCTTTCTATCCATTAAATATTCACTCCCTGTACTTGCTTCTCATCTCCCAGTGTCTGTCCTCACAGTATTTTACTAGTAAACATACATTTTACAGTAATATACATTGTTTTTGCAACCCTAGAAATAATTTATGTGCTGTATATATGTCAACCTCAATCAGACTCTCTGAGTACATATTCAGTCCACCAGGGAATAATAGAAATCTCAGCTGAGAGACTGTAACATCCTCCTGATATACAGTCCTAAGGAATACTATATTTTCAACAGGAGGACCTCCCTCTGTTTTTGACTTGAACATTTAAAAAATGTTCCTTGTTCCTTTTTCTAAACCTATCGGAACACTAATAGAAAAGTAGACAAGGAGACATTTGGGAACCATTTCCTTGGGATATTACTAAGCATTGCTCCAGGAATCCTAAACCGGAAGAATTCCTCTGTGAGACAGTTCTGCCTCCCTCCTCTCCTTATCCCCCTCGCCTCCCCTTCCCTGAGGCGGTTGAGCAGGCTTAAGTCAAGCTACACTGAGCAGCACGCCTACCAACTCACCCAGAGGGGTGACAAGGAACATATTGCCGCCCCTGCCTCACACTTCCAGAATTAAACATTAACTCATAGGCTCTGAAACTTTAATATGTGTGTGTGCGTGCATCAGCTGGGAATGTGGATATCTATCTGCTAGGCAAGGATGGGGTCACTGGGTTTGTTTGGATGGGAAAGGAACAGCCTAACAGGTAAGGTCAGGCGAGGTTTCTCACTGGAGGGAATATTGGTGGTGCAGATACTGGACGTGTTTGGAAGGACTGATGTTGTATTACAATGTTAGGAGGAGGAATATATCAATATGTTTTCAAGTACTATTTGAACTGAAATTGAACTGAAATGTCGAGTGACACATTGGGCATGAATAACAATAAAGGTTGGTGAAATGGAATTGCCTAAGAATAGAAAGTACCACACACACAAAATAAGGGGACGGAAGGTGTTCAGAATTCCATAAAACCCTCCACAATTTCCTCCATGATTTCCAACTAAGCAAATACAACAATGACATGACAATTCCTGTATGTGTGCCTCATAAATCCTTGTCTCTGTGTGTTTCTGTGTCTGTGTGTAATTGTGATTGTATGTGCTTAGAGAGGAAGAGAGAGAGAGTGTGTGCGTGTCTTTATCCACAGCAAATATGCAATTACCTGCTAGCACATTTCAGTTTCAATTCCAATTTTCAGTTTCAAGTTTTATTAGTCATGTATGGGATACACATGGTATACATCGTTCAACAACAATAAGAAATAACATGACTTAGAAAATAAAATAACTTGAGACTTGAACTTGGAGCCTCGGGACTCGACTTTGACTTGAGACTGATGACTTGAAATTATCTGGCCAGGTTTTGTAAAGTTCTGTCACTCATTTTGTGGCACAGAATCTACATGGATTAATCTACAGGAAGCCAGAGACAGTATCCACAGCATCGCCTTTGCAAAAAAACTTCAACAGATTGGCTAGTGAAACGCACACTCTGCTGTCACGGGGGACTAGGTGTGTGAGGGAAGAATCAGGCGCAGAGAGCAGAGAGTTCCACAGGAAGAAGTGCACTTTAATATGGCACCAAAAGCAATGCCCAAAACACAGGGAGAGAAAAATATGGACCAACCCAAAACACAGGGTACCAGGTCTAGAGCACGAACACATATAATAACACTAACACGTAACACAAGAATAATCCCGCACAAAACAAGGGCAGCTAAACTAGCTTTAAATAAGGAAGCCCATCAGGCAAACACAAATAGACACAGGTGCAGCTAATAAGACAAAACAAACAGAAAACGAAAAAGGGACCGGTGGCGCCTAATAGGCCGGTGACGACAACCACCGAGCACCGCCCGAACAGGCAGGGGAGCCAACTTCGGAGGAAGTCGTGACAGTACCCAACCCCCCCCCGATGCACGGCTCGCACAGCGCGCCGCCACCGGCCTCGAGGGCGACCTGAAGGGCGAGGTGCCGGGCGATCCAGGTGGAGGCTGTGGAAGTCTCTCAGGAGTGAAGGGTCCAAAATGTCCCCCACCGGTACCCAGCACCTCTCCTCCGGACCATACCCCTCCCAGTCCACGAGGTACTGTAGGCCCCTCACCCGGCGTCTCGAGTCCAGAATGCCACGTACTGTGTACGCCGGGGACACCTCAATGTCCAGAGGGGGCGGATGGACCTCAGGCACCTCACCTTCTTGAAGGGGACCAGCCACCACCGGCCTGAGGAGAGACACATGAAACGAGGGGTTAATACGATAATACGTAGGAAGTTGTAACCTGTAACACACCTCGTTTATTCTCCTCAGGACTTTAAATGGCCCCACACACTGCAGCCCCAGCTTCCGGCAGGGCAGGCGGAGGGGCAGGTTTCGGGTGAGAGCCAGACCCGGTCCCCCGGTGCGAACACAGGGGCCTCACTGCGGTGCTGGTCAGCGCTCTTTTTCTGCCGTCCTCCCGCCAGTAATATTTTGGGAAAAAATGAACATTTGCTATCTAACTGGGAGTCTCCTGAGTGAAAACATCTGAAGTTCTTCAAAGGTAAATTATTTAATTTGATTGCTTTTCTTATTTTCGTGAAAATGTTGCCTGCTGGTAGCAGAGCCTAGCCATAGCATTATGCCATGACACAAACGCTTGTCTAGCGTTGGCTGTAAAGCATATTTTGAAAATCTGACAGTGTGATTAACAAAAGGCTAAGCTGTGTCTCAATACATTTCATTTGTGATTTTCATGAATAGGAAGATTTTCTAGGAAGATTTATGTCCTCTGCGTTATGCTAATTAGTTTGAGGCTACGTTACGCTCCCGCATGCGGGTTTGAGAGTCATGAGAAGTTAACAAATGACTAAGCTGTGTTTCACTATATTTCACTTGTGATTTCATGAATATGAATATTTTCTAGTAATATTTTTTGTCCGTTGTGTTATGCTAATTAGTGTCAGTTGATGACAATTTGGGATGGGTAGTTCCAAGAGGTTTAACCCTGTCATCTCATTTAGAAATTATGCTTTACAGCCAAAGCAAGACAAGCATTTGTGTAAGTTTATCCATGGCCTAGCATAGCATTTTGTCCAGCTAGGGGCAGGAAGCTTGGTCACGAAAATCAGAAAAGCAATCAAATTAATAGTTTACCTTTGAGGATCTTCGGATGTTTTCAGTGACGAGACTCCCAGTTAGACAGCAAATGTTCATTTTGTTCCATAAAGATTATTTTTATAGCCGAAATACCTCCGTTTGTTCTTCCCGTTTTGTTGAGAAATCCACCGGAAACTGCGGTCACGACAACGCCGAAGAATATTCCAAATTAGATCCATAATATCGACAGAAACATGGCAAAGTTTTTTATAATCAATCCTCAAGGTGTTTTTCAAATATCTATTCGATAATATATCAATCGGGTCAGTTGGCTTCTTAGTAGGAGCGAGAGAAACCGCATTTGTCTATCACGCACAAATCACTCTGAGAGCCACCAGCTGACCACTGACGCAATGTTGTCGCTCACGCTCATTTTTCAAAATAAAAGCCTGAAACTATGTCGTAGACACATTAGGGATGCCATAGAAAAGGGAATCTGGTTGATATCCCTTTCACTGCTCAATAGGGACGCATAGAAACGCAGAGGTTTCTAAATAAGAGTCACTTCCTGATTGGATTTTTCTCAGGCTTTCGCCTGCAATATCAGTTCTGTGATACTCACATCTCCAGATATGCACCCCTGGGACATAATGCTTCTCAGTCTGTTCTTTACTAACTTCAGAGTAGAGAAACTATTTTCACATGCCACTTGAGTGAGGAGAAATTTGTAGGCCAAACCAATGACACTGTAGGCATCTGTCAATAGGTTGTATCTAGATAGAATTAGATAACAACAGATAGCACCGTTTTTGCATACACTACAACTTATGTTCACCACCTACAGCTCTTTCTCACAGGGTCCACCGGTTCCATCTTCTTCACTCTCTTCAGGTATGTCACTAGATCTGTATCCACCCAGAGATGTCATATTTAGTCTGTCCCAGTGTGGTTCTAGGTTTGTTAACTCAGCTTGTAGAGTTCCAACAGTGGCTCTATCATCAAAGTTGAGTAATTATTCGCTAAGTTCCTAAAGCTAAAGTTGTTTAACCATAAAATTACAAACGTGGGGCCAAAATAGGTGAGAATTCTTCAAAGATGTGACTACAAGATTTGTTAGGGCTAGGCTTACTTCTTTCCAAATGATTCAAATAGCAAGCCTATCTCACTCATACAGTAAGAACTGAAAGATAGTTTTAAATGCTCCTGAGAACATGATGCAAGCTTATTAAATTCATGTAAAGTATAATGAAGAATATTTCAATGTGATTTATTGTATCTGTGTATGCTGCTGCCTGTTGCACCTGTTCTCCCTGGCATTGTTGTAGGTACTCGAGCTGCCACAGGCACGTCATCTTCGGGCTGACTGATTTGGGAACAAGAAGCACCTCCCTCGCTATCCCTATTGGCAGCAGCTCACGGAACATGTCTGTTATCTTGTTGTACTTGCAAGCATCTGTCTCGAGAGACTGTTGCTATTTCTCGCTTAATAACTGTTGGGGCTAGGGGGCACAAGTAGTTCCCTAAAGGGAACACCCCCTCCCATTCAGCTGAAGAAAAAAAAATATTTAGAAATATTTAACTTTCACACATTAACAAGTCCAATACAGCAAATGAAAGATAAACATCTTGTTAATCTACCCATTGTGTCCGTTTTTTCAAATATTTTACAGCGAAAACACAACATATATTTATGTTAGATGACCACCAAATTCAAAAACACACACAGCGATTTTTCACAGTCACAAAAGCATAAATATAGATAAAATGAATTACTAACCTTTGATTATCTCCATCAGATGACACTCATAGGACATCATGTTGTACATGTATTGTGTGTTTTGTTCGATAATGTGCATATATATATATAAAAAATCTCAGTTTACATTGCCGCGTTACGTACAGTAATGTTTTGATTCCAAAACATCCAGTGATTTTGCAGAAATACTCACAATAAACATTGATAAAAGATGCAAGTGTTATTCACAGAATTAAAGAGAAACGTATCCTCTATGCAACCGCTGTGTCAGATTTTTAAAAAAACTTTACGGAAAAATTATAATCTGAGAACGGCGCTCAGAACCCAAAGAAATAGCCGCCATTTTGGCGTCAACAGAAGCTACAGTACAAAAAACACTATAAATATTCACTTACCTTTGAATATCTTCATCAGAAGGCAGTTCCAGGAATCCCAGTTCGACAATAAATGACTGATTTGTTCCATAAAGTTCCATAAAGCCCACCATTTAGCCACTTGTTGTTAGCTTGTTCAGCCCGCAGACGACACCATTCTATATACTTTCGGCCCGTCATTGGACACTGTGCTATCTAACCTCCAAACAAGCTTCAATGCCATACAACACTCCTTCCGTGGCCTCCGACTGCTCTTCAACGCTAGTAAAACCAAATGCATGCTTTTCAACCGATCGCTGCCTGCACCCGCATGCCCGCCTAGCATCACCACCCTGGATGGTTCCGACCTAGAATATGTGGACATCTATAAGTACCTAGGTGTCTGGCTAGACTGCAAACTCTCCTTCCAGACTCATATCAAACATCTCCAATCGAAAATCAAATCAAGAGTCGGCTTTCTATTCCGCAACAAAGCCTCCTTCACTCACGCCGCCAAGCTTACCCTAGTAAAACTGACTATCCTATCGATCCTCGACTTCGGCGATGTCATCTACAAAATGGCTTCCAACACTCTACTCAGCAAACTGGATGCAGTCTATCACAGTGCCATCCGTTTTGTCACTAAAGCACCTTATACCACCCACCACTGCGACTTGTATGCTCTAGTCGGCTGGCCCTCGCTACATATTCGTCGCCAGACCCACTGGCTCCAGGTCATCTACAAGTCCATGCTAGGTAAAGCTCCGCCTTATCTCAGCTCACTGGTCACGATGGCAACACCCATCCGTAGCACGCGCTCCAGCAGGTGTATCTCACTGATCATCCCTAAAGCCAACACCTCATTTGGCCGCCTTTCGTTCCAGTACTCTGCTGCCTGTGACTGGAACGAATTGCAAAAATCGCTGAAGTTGGAGACTTTTATCTCCCTCACCAACTTCAAACATCAGCTATCTGAGCAGCTAACCGATCGCTGCAGCTGTACATAGTCTATTGGTATATAGCCCACCCATTTTCACCTACCTCATCCCCATACTGTTTTTATTTATTTACTTTTCTGCTCTTTTGCACACCAATATCTCTACCTGTACATGACCATCTGATCATTTATCACTCCAGTGTTAATCTGCAAAATTGTAATTATTCGCCTACCTCATGCCTTTTGCACACATTGTATATAGACTCCCCCTTTGTTTTCTACTGTGTTATTGACTTGTTAATTGTTTACTCCATGTGTAACTCTGTGTTGTCTGCTCATACTGCTATGCTTTATCTTGGCCAGGTCGCAGTTGCAAATGAGAACTTGTTCTCAACTAGCCTACCTGGTTAAATAAAGGTGAAATAAATAAAAAAAAAAATTAATTCAATCCTCAAAAAGCACGAGCAATTCCTCCAGACAAAAACTCAAAAAGTTCCGTTACAGGTCGTAGAAACAAGTCAAATGATGTATACAACCATATTTAGGATGTTTTAAACATTAATCAGCAACCAACCAGAGAATTTGTCTGAAGAAACCCATTGGAATGAAGAACACTCTCTCGTGACCGCGCGCAATGAGACCGAGGCTTTCTGCCAGACCACCCACTCAAAGAGCTATTATGAGCCCTGCCTTTATAGTAGAATCATACAACCAGAATCTAAAGACGGTGACATCTTGTGGAAGCCCTAAGAAGTGCATAAACATCCATATCTAAGCTGGACTTCAAATGGCACTGTTTTCTAAATTGAGTTCTCACTTCCTGTTTGGATTTCTTCTCAGGTTTTTGTCTGCCATATGAGTTCTGTTATACTCACAGACATAATTCAAACCGTTTTAGAAACTTCAGAGTGTTTTCCATCCACCAGTAATAATACTATGCATATATTCCCATCTGGGAAAGAGTAGGAGGCAGTTTACTCTGGGCACGCCTTTCATCCAAAAGTGAAAATGCTGCCCCCTAGCCCCAACAGGTTCTTCCCACCACCTTTTTTTCTCTCCATTATGACACCACGAGGCTACTCAGAAAAGTTTTTGGAAAACATGGGAAAGACACGTAAGAAGGAAAGAATACAAAAAAGCCATGGCTTAGGCTATTGACCAATCAATTTCTGCAAAAATGCTGAACAAGTTCAAATAGGGAGGGGTCACTCCTCCTCTCCCCTTAAATATTGCAATATTGGATCAATCCATCCAAGAGAGTGGCCGTTGTGTGTGTGTGTGAGAGAGAGAGAAAAACTGTTGAGGAGCGTGGCCCACGCAGGTCCGATCAGACCGTCCTCCTGGGGATAGTCCCGCACTTCCCGACAGTCAGTCCGCCCCTGCCTGACTCCTCTGAATAATGAAAGTGACTGGGGTGTGCTCTCAGGGTCAAATGCCTCTTAAGCTCAACCTGTCTCCTGCCAAACAGTCAATTCTGTGTGTGCGTTGAGAGCCCCGTTCGCCCCCCCCAGGTTTCAATGCAGCGGCCTCCGCTCCAAACTGACCTGCCAGAGGAAAGAGTGGAGCTGTCAGGCCCCTCTGCTCCTGCAGCCTTGGAGCTGTATAATTCTGCCTGCCTCCTTACACTTTATTGTATGCTTTGACTCACCTGCCTTCTATCTTATCCACCCTCTTCCCCTTAACTGATGTATTTTCTTTCCTTTTTTCCTTACCTTAATGCATAAATGCATACATTTCGGGAGGCTTTTTGTTGCCTCTCCCTCTCCCTCTCTAACCCTCTGTGCATTTCTCTCTCTGCCTTTCCCACTCTCTGTCTCTCACACTCACACGACTTGCTGGCGAATGCATGGGTTGCATATTTTGCATAGTGTGTGTTTGCATGTTTGTGTGACTCCCTGCCCCTGATGGACTAAAGACGATCAGTCTCCACAGATGCACACCTGTTTATCCCAAAACAAAACCCTATTCTTTCCCCATTAGAATGGCTGAACGAACCAGAAGTAAATCATTTCCGGGTTTTAGGACTACAGGCTGGCGAGCTCTATATCATGAGATCCTTTGTGTGACTTTGGTTCCAGTCATGTTACGATATGAACAAAGGAATCTAGCTTGTGAGCATATTTCTGTCCTGCCCTTTGGGGCAGAACATGTACTCCCCATGGCTGTTTCATCGCAAAGTCATGATCTTCTCAAAAATATGTTTGCCGGGTTGTGTCTAGTCTAAGGGATGCTTGCACATCTCTGGGAGGAAGGACGTCAGTGTTGCACAGCACCTGAAACCTGGTTCCATCTGAGTGAAAGCTTCTTGGCCACAACAACACTAGGTTCCAGACAATTGAAGCTGTAGCGAATGAAAGCAGACAAAATTAGACAAGATATTAAAACATTGCATTTAAGCAATATGCTAATAAAATACAAAGGCACAATACCTGAAGTGCTGCTTGTTGAACCTTGATCATCTCCTTATATTGGTGGTGGAGAGCAGGTTATTTTATGCTTAAAGACAAATTCCAGAAACAGAGGTTAAAACATGAATTAATTCATATCCTATATCTTGTTCCTGCCCGTTGACTGCTACAGCTGTACTAAAATACCCTTTACACACTCAACCTGCTTCCAGCCAAACAATGACAATGCAGACATTACAAGATAACTAGCTAGATTTAGTAAGCATTTAACTTCATAATTACCAGCTGGCTAAATTAGATGTAAATGGTATTCATCTAGCTAGCCAGCTAGTTGAACATGCAATGAATGACCTGAAAATATATAATCCAATGTAGATAGCTAGATATTTAGCTATAATTTCATCATGGCTAGTTAGCCAACTTAGCAGGTGTCCTTATCATTCTCACAGTGACTATTTTTGGTAGCTAGTTACACATGACAACCTGACAAACATGACAAAGATTAGCATCATGTCATGCATGGCTTAGCACATCAGCAAATCAACAATAACAGCAGAATGCAATTGGCCAGGACCTGTTTTCCCAAAAGTGTCATAAAGGATTCTATAGTTCTAAGATTAATTTAACCTTAAAATACTTTTGGAATACTGGGCCCAGCTCAACTAGCTAGCTGGCTATATTGTTACAGTGGTTCCTCCTTTAAAAGTTGCGTTATCCTGCACCACACCTTGCGGGCTGCCGCAGCATTCTGTGGCATGGTATCTATTTGTCAGACATTTTTTCTGTTAATGCAAGTTATTGCTAGTTTGACCAAAAGAGAGCATCTTTAAGAAGCATTTGATAGTCTTCCATGTTGCAGGCACGCGGAGACCGGGGTTCAATCCACCATCAGTCCTTGACTGATTCCATATTCGTTCTTTCATAGTTGTGATGTCTTCATTACTATTCTAAAATGTAGAAAAAAATTAAAAATATATAGAAAAATCCTGGAATGAGTAGGTGTGTTCAAACTTTTGACTGGTACTTGCTTAATTAATTAGATTAATATTATGGTGTTTCTATTCCATGAAAAAGGAAAAACCCTCAGGGTGTCCGTTAGGATGGAACAGAAAATATGGCGCTGTACAACGTGACGCTCATAAATTCAGAGCGTTGTCAGATTGTCAATTAGTATATTCAGACTGTTTTGCTCTCGGAGTGCACACTTGACGTTCAGGTCAAGGAGTAGGGTTGATTTGTGCGTTCTGGCCTTACAACTGCAGTCAAGCACCCAAGCTAACGTTGGCTGGCTTGCTAGCTATTTCCAGATACAAATTAGACCATTTTACTTGCCCTAGCAGAGCAGTTTTCGTGTTAACCAGAGCGTTGGTGACTAACTGTGCTGCTGGAAACTTTTGAATTATGTTTTTTTTTGCCGATGTTTACTGACACCGGCCATATTCAACGGGTGTTGAGGGCTCATACATTTGTTATTCTGCGCTCTGGTACAGATGAGAGTGCTCTGAAATCGGTGTAGATAGCCAGAGCGAATTTTCGAAAGCACCCAAATGTCCATTGAGAAAGCACAACGACTATACCATTTAGCTAAGAATGACGGGAATAATCAAGTCAATATACATTTGGTAGTCAGATAGCCTATAGTTAATATACTGGCAAGTTTGATGTATAACTACTAATGTTCGGTAGCTAGCTAACATACCGGTACATACTGCTGTAATGATATGCTATGTGGTTCGTAAGGACAGCATAGCTAACAAATTGTCAGCCACCATAACTTGTAAGGTAACTTATTTGAAAAGTGATTACTTTATTACATTGAGTAGAAAGCTACCCCTTGGTCGTTAGGGCAAATCTGGACTGTGATAGGAGTTTTTTTCACACCTAGCTCGGCTATTAGACGATACTTTAGTAAAGGTTGAATAGTCTCTTGTTCAGCTATTTGTCACACCCTGATCTGTTTCACCTGTCCTTATGCTTGTCTCCACCCCCTCCAGGTGTCGCTTATTATCCCAGGTGTATTTATCCCTGTGTTTCTTGTCTCTCTGTGCCAGTTAATATTGTTTGTTAAAACCTGTTTGGGATAGGGGGCAGCATTTTCCCTTTTGGATGAATAGCGTGCCCAGTGAACTGACTGCTACTCAGTCCCAGATGCTAATATATGCATATTATTATTAGTATTGGATAGAAAACACTCTGAAGTTTCTAAAACTGTTTGAATGATGTCTATGAGTATAACAGAACTCATATGGCAGGCGAAAACCTGAGAAAAATCCAACCAGTAAGTGGAAAAATCTGAGGTTTGTAGTTTTTCAAAGCTTGGCCTACCAAATACACAGTGTCTATGGGGTCAATTTGCACTTCCTAAGGCTTCCACTAGATATCAACCGTCTTTAGAAACTTGTTTCGGGCTTCTGCTATAAAGGAGGGGGGAAAGGGAGCTGAATGAGTCAGTGGTCGTTCTGGATGGTGGTACTTCATTACACAAAGGAAAAACCTCAACAAATCAAATCAAATCAAATTTATTTATATAGCCCTTCGTACATCAGCTGATATCTCAAAGTGCTGTACAGAAACCCAGCCTAAAACCCCAAGCAGCAAGCAATGCAGGTGTAGAAGCACGGTGGCTAGGATAAACTCCCTAGAAAGGACAAAACCTAGGAAGAAACCTAGAGAGGAACCAGGCTATGTGGGGTGGCCAGTCCTCTTCTGGCTGTGCCGGGTGGAGATTATAACAGAACATGGCCAAGATGTTCAAATGTTCATAAATGACCAGCATGGTCCAATAATAATAAGGCAGAACAGTTGAAACTGGAGCAGCAGCACGGCCAGGTGGACTGGGGACAGCAAGGAGTCATCATTTCAGGTAGTCCTGGGGCATGGTCCTAGGGCTCAGGTCAGTTGAAACTGGAGCAGCAGCATGGCCAGGTGGACTGGGGACAGCAAGGAGTCATCATGCCAGGTAGTCCTGAGGCATGGTCCTAGGGCTCATGTCCTCCGAGAGAGAGAAAGAAAGAGAGAAAGAGAGAATTAGAGAGAGCACACTTAAATTCACACAGGACACTGAATAGGACAGGAGAAGTACTCCAGATATAACAAACTGACCCTAGCCCCCCGACACATAAACTACTGTAGCATAAATATCAATAAATACCAATTTCTAAAGACTATTGACATTCAGTGGAAGCGGTAGGAACTGCAAGAAGGTCCCTTAGAAATCTGGATTCCCAATGAAACTCATTGAAAAGATAGTGACCTCAAAAAAATAAAATCTGAATGGTTTGTCCTCGGGTTTCGCCTGCTAAATAAGTTATGTTATACTCACAGACATGATTCAAACAGTTTTAGAAACTTCAGAATGTTTCTATCCAAATCTACTAATATGCATATCTTATATTCTGGGGATGAGTAGCAGGCAGTTGAATTTGGGCATGCTTTCATCCAAAATTCCCGAATGCTGCCCCCTATCCTAGAGAAGTTTTAATGCAACCGTGGTGTCAGATTTCAAAAAAACTTTACGGAAAAAACATAATCTGAGAACGGCGCTCAGAGCCCAATCCAGCCAGAGAAATATCCTCCATTTTGGAGTCAACAGAAGTTAGAAATAACACTATAAATATTCACTTACCTTTGATGATCTTCATCAGAAGGCATTCCCAGGAATCCCAGTTCGAAAATAAATGACTGATTTGTTCCATAAAGTTCCATAAAGTCCATCATTCATGTCCAAATAGCCACTTGTTGTTAGCGTGTTCAGTCCAGTAATCCATCTTCATGAGGCGCGAGCACTAGGTCCAGACAAAAACTCATAAAAGTTATATTACAGGTCGTAGAAACAAGTCAAACGATGTATGGAATCAATCTTTAGGATGTTTTTAACATAAAACATCAATAATGTTCCAACCGGAGAATTCCTTTGTCTGAAGAAAAGCACTGGAACGAGAGCTAACTCTGTCGGGAGCGCGCTTTACGAGCCTGAGACACTCTACCAGACCACTGACTCAAACAGGTCTCGTGAGCCCCTCCTTTATAGCAGAAGCCTGAAACAAGTTTCTAAAGTTTCTAAAGACGGTCAAAGCCGTAGGAAGTGCAATACACTATGTATTCGGTAGGCCAAACTTTGAAAAACTACAAACCTCAGATTTCCCACTTCCTGGTTGGATCTCAGGTTTTCACCTGCCATATGAGTTTTGTTATACTCACAGACATCATTCAAACCGTTTTAGAAACTTCAGAGTGTTTTCTATCCAATACTCATAATAATATGCATATATTAGCATCTGGGACAGAGTAGAAGGCAGTTCACTCTGGGCACGCTATTCATCCAAAAGTGAAAATGCTGCCCCCTATCCCAGAAGAGTTAAGTCAACCTGTGTTGTGTGTCTCAGCTCCTGCTTTTCCCAGTCTCTCTTTTCTCGCCCTCTTGGTTTTGACCCTTGCATGTCCTTACTCTGAGCCCCCCTGCCTGGCTACTTTGCCTACCCTTGACCTCGAACCTGCCTATCGTCTTGTCTCGTTTGGACTCTGACCTGGTTTATGAACTCTCACCTGTACCCGACCTGCCTTTTGCCTACCCCTTTTGCTATAATAAATATCGGAGCTCAACTATCTGCCTCCTGTGTCTGCATTTGGGTCTCGCCTTGTGCCCTGACAGATCCAGCAGACTTGGACCAACTCCTTCACATAGCCTGGAGGAATTTATGGCAGAGGTGAGGAAGTTCTCCGTTTCTCCGGTGCCTGGGAGAGAGGCGGCTCAAAAACTACTGCAGGTACGTCAGAACTCCCGTGGTATGGCAGACTACACAGTAGATTTTCGTACATTGGCCGCCGAGAGTTCCTGGAATCCGGAGGCTCTGTTTGACACCTTCCTCCATCAATGGTTGGAGGGGAGAAAGGATGATCTCGCAGTTCGGGAAATACCACTGGACCTCGATTCCCTCATTGCCCTTTCTATTAGGATTGATGGGCGCCTACGAGAATGCCGGTGTGAGAGGAGGTCGGGCATCGGAAACACTCGTTAATCTGTTGATGCTGGTGCACTCCCTAAGGAATCCGGATATCCCCGAAGTGTGTATTTCCGAGGAGAGCCGAAAATCATCTGCGACGGATGAGTTGGATACTCCAGAGCCCATGCAACTGGGAAGAGCTAGATTATCGGTTGGGAACGCTCACGTAGGCTGAGTTCTAACTGTTCTCTGTACTATGGAGGTGTGGGACATTATATAGCTACTTGCCCTGTTAAGAAACACTTTTCTCTTTTCTAAAGGGTACAAGTACTCTGGTGAGCCAGACGGGGAGTCCCTTAATTCCCATCACCCGTATAACTTTTTCTGTTATTCTGCTGTCGGGAGACCAGTCTAAGTCTCTCTGGGTGCTCATTGACTCTGGGGCTGATGAAAGTTTTATAGACAGTACCATGGTTTCTGAATGAGGTATTCCCACTCAACCTCTCTCTGTCCCCATGGATGCTAGGGCACTGGACGGCCCCTCAATTGGAAGAGTCACCAATAGCACAGTGCCCGTTTAGATACGGGTTTCAGGAAACCACAGTGAGACCATACAGTTCCTCCTCATCGATTCACCCCATGTTCCTGTTGTTCTGGGTTTTTCCTGGCTCCAAAAACGTCCGTCCGTCTGCATCTCCTGCAGGCACAGGGTTTTTCTTTGTGGAGAAGAAGGACAAGACCCTGCATTCCTGCATTGACTACCTGGGTCTTAATGATATAAGGATCTCCCTCCTGGAGAAGCAGTTGTTTGTGAAAGCCGAGAAGTGTGAGTTCCACCGCTCTTCAATCTCCTTTCTGGGCTATGTCATCGCGGATGGAAATGTCCAAATGGATTCTGAAAAGGTGAAAGCAGTCGTAGATTGGCCTCAATGTTTCCTTGGCTAACTTCTACTGCTGTTTCATTTGAGGCTACAGTATCCTGACGGCTCCCCTCTCTGCACTCACCTCTCCCAAAGTACCATTCACATGGTCTCCAGCTGTTGACAGAGCCTTTGTGGACCTGAAGCATCAGTTCACCACAGCCCCCATCCTCCTCCATCCAGACCCGTCTCGTCAATTTGTGGTAGAGGTTGATGCTTCTGATGTTGGAGTGGGGGCCATCCTGTCCCAGCGATCTGCCCAGGACCAAAAGCTCCATCCCTGTGCCTTCCTGTCCCATTGTCTTAATCCTGCAGAAAGGAACTACGACGTAGGCAATCGAGAACTTCTGGCGGTCAAGATGGCGCTGGAAGACTGGAGTCACTGGCTGGAAGGAGCAGAACAGCCATTTTTGGTTTGGAACGACGATAAAATTGTGGAATATCTCCATACAGCCAAGCCCCTTAACTACGGTGGGCTTGCCTTCACCATTTCTTACCACCCAGGGTCCAAAGAATGTGAAGCCTGACACCCTCTCCCGCCTATACAGTTCCTCTGCCACAGGAAGGATATCACTCCATTTTGCAACGCCATGCCATACCCTGTGGAGGGCGCTTAATTGGAGCCAATTTCCTTCTTCAACAGGACAATGACCGAAAGCACAGCTCCAAACTATGCAAGAAAAATTTAGGGAAGAGGCAGTCAGCTGGTATTCTGTCTATAATGAAGTGGCCAGCACAGTCACCGGATCTCAACCCTATTGAGCTGTTGTGGGAGCAGCTTGACCGTATGGTATGTAAGAAGTGCCCATCAAGCCAATCCAACTTGTGGGATGTGCTTCAAAATGCATGGGGTGAAATCTCTTCAGATTACCTCATAAAATGTCAACTAGAATGCCAAAGGTCTGCAAGGTTGTAATTGCTACAAACGGAGGATTCTTTAACGAAACCAACGTTTGAAAGACACAATTATTATTTCAATTTAAAATCATTATTTATAACCTTGTCAACATCTTGACTATATTTCCTATTCATTTTGCAACTCATTTCATGTATGTTTTCATGGAAAACAAGGACATTTCAAACTTTTGAAAAATAGTGTATATATATATATATATGTGGAATGTATAGACATTATGGGCGGTATGTGGATAGAATATGTAGTATATTTGAAAAATACGTAGGATAGAATAGTACTGTTTATGTACAGCAATAGTGAAATAGGATGGCCTTGACTAGAGTACAGTATACATACGAAATTGTGAAAACAGTATGTAAACATTATTAAAGTGAGCAGTGTTACATTATTAAATTACAACCAGCCATGACACAGCTTTCCAGAAATTGGTTTTGTCACATAGGAGAAGCTGACTGATTGACTCATACAAAAGAGACTGTAAATCAGAGAGATTGGGTTGAAACTAGGGGAGCGCTAACCCAGAGGCTACAGCATCACCTGTCGACATTACTATACAACTGTTTAAACCCTCAACTTTCCTACTCCTGCCTGCATGGCCAGTCAGTGACCATTATTAATCTGTCTATTTTCCTGACTGGCTGAGTTTGCGCTCAAGTGGAGAATGGGTCTATCCCCCCTGCATCACACACCTTGGGGTTGTTTTGTAAATGGACTGGGACAGGCACTTGGGAGGGAGGGGGAGTGGTGCCGTGCTCCGAGGTGTTTCCTCATGATAATCTGTGCTCTGTGGAGCTCTGCTCAGCCCTGCATGCTGACTGCTAATGCATTACTAACAGGACAGAATGCTAAAAGCCACAGAGGGGCTGGCTGCCTTGGCCTAAATGTCTGAGGTAATATACACTGAGTATACAAAACATTAAGAACACCTGCTCTTTCCATGACATGGACAGACTCGGTGAAAGTTATAATCCTATATTGATGTCACTTGTTAAATCCACTTAAATCAGTGTAGATGAAGGGGAGGAGACAGGTTAAAGAGGGATTTTCAAGCCTTGAGACAATTGAGACATGGATTGTGTATCTGTGCCATTCAGAGGGTGAATGGGCAAGACAAAAGTGTGAAGTGCCTTTGAATGGGGTATGTTAGTAGGTGCCAGGTGCACTGATTTGTGTAAAGAACTGCAACGCTGCTGGGTTTTTCACACTCAACAGTTTCCCATGTGTATCAAGAATGGTCCACCACCCAAAGGACATCCAGCCAACTTGAGAAAACTGTGTCCTCCTTGAGTCCATGTCCTGACAAACCGAGGGGTGTACTCACAATATACCACACCTGCTAACACTCAACTTAATAGATAATAAATGACGAATAATATAAGAACAAATAAGTTGTGAACAACATTTCTATGAAGTTTCTGAAATCTGAAAAGTAAAAACTGCCCTGTTCATAATACATTTAGGTTCAGAAAGTATGTATGTCATTCCTGTGCCAGTCATTTGTGCAAGAGCATGCTTCTGATGTAGCCCAATAATTAAATATTAATATTAAATATCTCTTTTCTGTTAAATACACTACTGGTTAAGGGAAAGTTAGTAGGGGATTTATATATATATATATATTTTTAAACCTTTATTTAACTAGGCAAGTCAGTTAAGAACACATTCTTATTTTCAATGACAGCTTAGGAACAGTGGGTTAACTGCCTGTTCAGAGGCAGAATGACAAATTTGTACCTTGTCAGCTCAGGGATTTGAACTTGCAATACTCTCAGTTACTAATCCAACGCTCTAACCACTAAACTACCCTGTCAGGGGGGAATATTGGAATCAGTGAGGACAGTGTAGTCAAAACTCAACTGAAGAAAACTCAGCTCTTTTTATCTTTCTGGATCATCCTTCCTGTCCACAGATTGTATGTTGATACATCTGCACAGCCCATAGGGTGAGTGTGTAAAAGACATACAGTACCAGTCAAAAGTTTGGACACACCTACTCATTCAAGGGTTTTTTCTTTATTTTACTATTTTCTACATTGTAGAATAATAGGGAAGACATCAAAACTATGAAATCACACATACGGAATTATGTAGTAAACAGTGTTAAACAAATCAAAATATATTTTAGATTTGAACTTCTTCGAAGTAGCTACCATTTGCCTTGATGGCAGCTTTGGTGGCATTTGATGGCATTTTCTCAACCAGCTTCATCAAATCAAATGAAATTTTATTGGTCACATACACGTGTTTAGCAGATGTTATTGCGTGTGTAGAGAAATGCTTGAAATGAGGTAGACATGAGATAGTCACCTTGAATGCATTTCAATTAACCTCTACATGATCGGTGTCCCTAAACCGGTATGGTTGTTGCTCGGTATGTGATAATGTGACTAGAATGACATTGTAAACAACAGCCAATTCCGGGACACAGACATGTCTTATATGGGCAGAAAGCTGAAATTCTTGCGATCCGACCCGTTGTTCAATTTTCGCCTAAAAGGACATACCCAAATTTAACTTCCTGTAGCTCCGGACCTGAAGCAAGGATATGCATATTTTTGATACCATTTGAAAGAAAACATTTTGAAGTTTGTGGAAATGTGAAATTAATGTAGGAGAATATAACACATTAGATCTGGTAAAAGATAATACATAGAAAAAAAAATATATATATACACACAGTGCCTTCGGAAAGTATTAAAGTATTCACACCCTTTGACTTTTCACCATGTTTTGTTAGGTTACAGCCTTATTAAAAACAAATCCCTCATCAATCAACACATAATGACAAAGCAAAAACAGTTTTTTAGACATTTTGGCAAATTTATTACAAATAACAATCTGAAATATCACATTTGCGTAAGTATTCAGATCCTTTAATCAGTACTTTGTTGAAAGTACCATTCTTAGTACTCCCATTCTTCACTGCAGATCCCCTCAAGCTCTGTCAGGTTGGATGAGCATTGCTGCAAAGCTGTTTTCGGGGCTCTCCAAAGATGCTTGATCGGGCTCTAGCTGGGCCAGTCAAGGACATTCAGAGACATTTCCCGAAGCCACTCCTGCGTTGGTTTGGCTGTGTGCTTAGGGTCTTTGTCCTTTTGGAAGGTGAACCTTCGCCCAAGTCTGAGGTCCTAAGCGCCCTGGAGCAGGTTTTCATCAAGGATCTCTCCATACTTTGCTCCTTTTATCTTTGCCTCGATTCTGACTTGTCTCCCAGTCCCTGGACACTGAAAAACATCCCCACAGCATGATTTTGACACCGCAATGCTTCACCATAGGGATGGTTCCAGGTTTCCTCCAGAACGTCGACATTGCTCGTCCTAATATTTATATATTTCTCTATACTTTTACTTTTGTGTGTATTGTTGTGTATTGTTAGATATTAATATACTGTTGCATCTTGGAACACAAGCATTTTCCTACACCCACAAACACATCTGCTAAATATGTGTTTGCAACCAATAAAATGTGATTAGATTTACATCTATTTTTGCTACCTTTTGTTTTTGTTTCCGTTTATTTTGACTCCTAAACAAATTCTGCTGGGTATAAAAAGCATAATAATCAGACCTGTAGCATCCTCAACCATCCAGTAATGAGATGATGATGTAAGCAGGGGAATGCAGTAAAATACAAATGAAATAAGAAATATAGCTGCAAGGAGCAATGAACGGGGTTCACAGGATGACAGAACTGACACAATATTAGTTGTATAACAAAGCAAGCACTCTATCATGTAGGAACAAAATTCCTTTATGAGCAATCATGAGGCTAAATATAAAATCTGGAATGAATCTGACTTATGGTTCATAAATAGAAGATGATGTTGGACATGATCATTTCATATGCAAAGAACAAGTTGTTAATAATAGTTTTCTTATTTTTTGAGATAGGAATAGCACATTTAGCATGGTTAATCTTAGGGACGTCCTTGATAGCAATGACAAGTTGATAGGCCACGGTGGAGTGGATTTCAGATTTTGGATTTGTCAATAACTCAGCCATCTTTTGACCAGTTTCTAAATGTAGTGAACCCCTAATAATGAGGATCACACACCTCTCAAATCACAACACTCTTAGAAAAAAAGCTTTTATCTGGAATCTAAAAGGGTTCTTCGGCTTTCCACGTAGGAGAACCCTTTTAAGAACCCTTGTTGGTTGTAGGTAGAACCCTTTTGGATCAAAGTATAATGGTTTTGGGTTCCATGTAGAACCCTTTGCACATGGGGGCAGCCATAGAACCCTTTTGGACCACTATTTTCTAAGAGTGTAGCGGGAGCCTTGCAACACACAATTCACACAGGAAATGACGTCATCAAAATAGGATTGACAGATAATTGAACACATTTTCCTAACTGGGAACGAACAAGAATGAACGGAAGAACATAATCACATTATGTTATTCACATAATAGAATTAGTATCTCAGGAGTTGAAATTAAATGGCCCAGCTCACTGTAACCATTACATTGTGTCTGTGGCAACTTAACAGTGTTCATTGAATTAAAGGCTGTTCCACAACAATGTACAGCAGAACCCTCCCTCCCTCCCAGCAGTGTTGCACTACAGTGTAGTGGTGTAGGGAAGGGCCCATGGAGACTGGGATGGTAATTTCTTAATGCAGTAGTTTATGTATAATGAGACTAGGGCTTTAGTTACAAAGCCCTTTGTGGTGCTGTACAACTGCTAATACTGCAGCAGTACCAGGCCCTCCTATTCTCCAGACACTCTATTATATATTTTTTTATTTCATGTATGAATTAAGAGCAGATAAAACACATGTTTTCCCCCACATAGTATGTGTTTTGAGGCATTGGAGTGTGAGTGTATATTTGTTCCAGTATATTTCTGCATGGGTTTGTATTTCCTTGAACAGTGTGTGATATTTCACACATTCACGCATTAGATGCTCCAGGCCATTTGTCCTTCTTGTATATGTCAGAAGGACACAACTACCCACATATAGCTAATACCGCACATGCAAAAAAAGAATTATTTGGCAGACACTCTTATCCAAAGCAACATGCAGTACTGACTGCACACATTTTTGTACTTTTTCAATCTGGCCCACTGTGGGAATTGGCATTTGGCAACTCCGGCATTTAAAATCCCATGCTCTACCAACGGAGCTATTCCGGACCTACAAATGCATACAAACCGAGTTTTCATTACAGAGTTACAATTATACCCAGCAGTGTTTTTCATCGAGTGTAAATAATCGTGACAAATGATTACACAACACTCTTCAGATGTCCTGAGGTGAAGGTTAGCTTGATTCAATTTCATACCCCTTTTATGCATAAAATGTGATTATTGCTTCCTGTCTGTCGGCTCTCTCACTGCTGTAGGAGATTGAGCATACCTACTAATGACACACTTGTCACAAGCTATACCTTCATCAGTCTATTTCTACGCAGGTTTCTGGGTTATTTATATAATTGACAGAGAACAGATTCATAGCAACATTGACATGAAGCAAAATGTAAAAATGTAAAAATGTATAAAAATATATATATATATATATATATATATACAGTGCCTTGCGAAAGTATTCGGCCCCCTTGAACTTTGCGACCTTTTGCCACATTTCAGGCTTCAAACATAAAGATATAAAACAATTTTTTGTGAAGAATCAACAACAAGTGGGACACAATCATGAAGTGGAACGACATTTATTGGATATTTCAAACTTTTTTAACAAATCAAAAACTGAAAAATTGGGCGTGCAAAATTATTCAGCCCCCTTAAGTTAACACTTTGTAGCGCCACCTTTTGCTGCGATTACAGCTGTAAGTCGCTTGGGGTATGTCTCTATCAGTTTTGCACATCGAGAGACTGACATTTTTTCCCATTCCTCCTTGCAAAACAGCTCGAGCTCAGTGAGGTTGGATAGAGAGCATTTGTGAACTGCCGTTTTCAGTTCTTTCCACAGATTCTCGATTGGATTCAGGTCTGGACTTTGACTTGGCCATTCTAACACCTGGATATGTTTATTTTTGAACCATTCCATTGTAGATTTTGCTTTATGTTTTGGATCATTGTCTTGTTGGAAGACAAATCTCCATCCCAGTCTCAGGTCTTTTGCAGACTCCATCAGGTTTTCTTCCAGAATGGTCCTGTATTTGGCTCCATCCATCTTCCCATCAATTTTAACCATCTTCCCTGTCCCTGCTGAAGAAAAGCAGGCCCAAACCATGATGCTGCCACCACCATATTTGACAGTGGGGATGGTGTTTTCAAGGTGATGAGCTGTGTTTCTTTTACGCCAAACATAACGTCTTGCATTGTTGCCAAAAAGTTCAATTTTGGTTTCATCTGACCAGAGCACCTTCTTCCACATGTTTGGTGTGTCTCCCAGGTGGCTTGTGGCAAACTTTAAACGACACTTTTTATGGATATCTTTAAGAAATGGCTTTCTTCTTGCCACTCTTCCATAAAGGCCAGATTTGTGCAATATACGACTGATCCCACCTCAGCTGTAGATCTCTGCAGTTCATCCAGAGTGATCATGGGCCTCTCGGCTGCATCTCTGATCAGTCTTCTCCTTGTATGAGCTGAAAGTTTAGAGGGACGGCCAGGTCTTGGTAGATTTGCAGTGGTCTGATACTCCTTCCATTTCAATATTATCGCTTGCACAGTGCTCCTTGGGATGTTTAAAGCTTGGGAAATCTTTTTGTATCCAAATCCGGCTTTAAACTTCTTCACAACAGTATCTCGGACCTGCCTGGTGTGTTCCTTGTTCTTCATGATGCTCTCTGCACTTTTAACAGACCTCTGAGACTATCACAGTGCAGGTGCATTTATACGGAGACTTGATTACACACAGGTGGATTGTATTTATCATCATTAGTCATTTAGGTCAACATTGGATCATTCAGAGATCCTCACTGAACTTCTGGAGAGAGTTTGCTGCACTGAAAGTAAAGGGGCTGAAAAATTTTGCACGCCCAATTTTTCAGTTTTTGATTTGTTAAAAAAGTTTGAAATATCCAATAAATGTCGTTCCACTTCATGATTGTGTCCTACTTGTTGTTGATTCTTCACAAAAAAATACAGTTTTATATCTTTATGATTGAAGCCTGAAATGTGGCAAAAGGTCGCAAAGTTCAAGGGGGCCGAATACTTTCGCAAGGCACTGTATATATATAGTACCATTCAAAAGTTTGGACACACCTACTCATTCAAGGGTTTTTCTTTATTTTTTACTATTTTCTACATTGTAGAATAATAGTGAAGACATCAAAGCAATGAAATAACACAAATGGAATCATGTAGTGACTAAAAAAAGTGTTAAACAAATCAAAATATATTTTAGATGTTATATTCTTCAAAGTAGCCATCCTTTGCTTTGATGACAGCTTTGCACACTCTTGGCATTCCCTTAACCAGCTTCATGTGGCAGTCACCTGGAATGCATTTCAATTAACAGGTGTGCCTTGTTAAAAGTACATTTGTGGAATTTCTTTCCTTCTTAATGTATTTGAGCCAATCAGTTGTGTTGTGACAAGGTAGGTTTGGTATACAGAAGATAACCCTATTTGGTAAAAGTCCATATGATGTTAAGAACAGCTCAAATAAGCAAAGAGCAACTACAGTCCATAATTTCTTTAAGACATCAAGGTCAGTCAACATTGAACACTTCAAGAACTTTGCAAGTTTCTTCAAGTGCAGTCGCAAAAACCGCCAAGCTCTATGATGAAAATGGCTCTCACTGGAAAGGAAGACCCAGAGTTACCTCTGCTGCAGAGGATAAGTTCATTAGAGTTATCAGCCTCAGAAATCGACAATTAACTGCACCTCAGATTGCAGCCCTAATAAATGCGTCTCACTGTAGTGTTGAGATTTCCCTTCACTGGAACTAAGGGGCCTAGCCTGAACCATGAAAAACAGCCCCCAGACCATTTTTCCTCCACCAAATAGTTTGCACTATGCATTGGTGCAGGTAGCATCTGTGGGACTGCTGGATTTTGAAGCATGATTCATCACTTCAGAGAACGCGTTTCCACTGCTCCAGAGGCCAATGGCAGCGAGCTTTACACCACTACAGCCGACGCTTGGCATTGCGCATGGTGATCTTAGGCTTGTGTGCGGCTTTTCGGCCAAGGAAACCCATTTCATGAAGCACCAGGCGAACAGTTCTTATGCTGATGTTCCTTCCAAAGGCAGTTTGGAACTCGGTAGTGAGTGTTGCAACCGAGGACAGACAATTTTTACACGCTACGCGCTTCAGCACTCTGCACTCCCGTTCTGTGAGTTTGTGTGGCCTACCACTCCACGGCTGAGCCATTATTGGTTCTAGACATTTCCACAATAACAGCACTTACAGTTGACCGGGCAGCTCTAGCAGGGCATACATTAGATGAACTGACTTGTTGGAATTGTAACATCCAATGACGGTGCCACGTTGAAAGTCACTGAGCACTTCAGTAAGGCCATTCTACTGCCAATGTTTGTCTATAGAGATTGCATGGTTGTATGCTCGATTTTATACACCTGCAACGGGTGTGGCTGAAATAGCCTAATGCTTCTACATCCGCATTGCTTGCTGTTTGGGGTTTTAGGCTGGGTTTCTATTTTGCACTTTGTGACATCTGGTAATGTTAAAAGGGCTTTACATATACATTTGATTGATTGATTAATCCACTAATTTGAAGGGGTGTCCACATACTTTGTACTATATATATAGAAAAGGGTCTCCAAATCAATCAACACATTTGTGCTTGACTGTTCCTTTTATCTTCCTAACTCCAGGTGGGTAGAATGTGAGTTATGGGGGTTCCATACCATTCTTCCTCTCTCTATAGTGCCTGGTCACATCAGGGGAACGTGAGTGCATACAGTAAGACAAGCAAAATGTCACCATGATAAATCTAACTTTTCCAATGAGCCCAGAGTGGCTATGTACCTGTGTACACGCAACAATAATCTGATCTTTCAAAGCCTTTGGGGTGTAATTGCTGTCACCCACTCTGGTCATAAATCGTGAAACCTCAATCACACAAGCACCATAAATCATTGTTAAAATGTTCACCTGTGATGTACACTCTCCTGCAGCTTTCCTGCTTTTTTACTAAGCTTTGTCTAGTCAAGAGGAGTGGTTGTGTGATTCAGACTAAGTTTCCTTTCCTATGTTTTAGCGTCACAGTCCATGGCCCTGAAAATCCATGACGTGACTATGTCCATGGCCCTGAATCCTGGGACCTGTGTCCTGGAGTGCTTACAAAGAGAGGAGAGTGTGGTAGAACTGTTATATTATATGCTGTACATGGCCCATTGATGTACCACACATCCTGCCCTCAATCTTCTTCAAGCCAGATCATTATCTTACCCTGGATGCCACTCTCTCTCACAGTGTAAATAAAGAGACCACTTCTTCTCACTATGACTGGGTCTGGCCATCAAGACTTGGTGCTGATGAGGCAGTCAAGGACATTTTCCATGGATGAGGGGGGAGGGGGGGGGGTGTGACAATTGCAGCATTGAGTGAATGATGTAAGGAGAAAAGCAGGTCTGGGGTTTTAATAAATCAGTAAGGGTGTTTCCAGTCAGCAGGGGAATTTCCTGTGTGGGAGCCTGGAGCCAGGAGCCATCTTAGGGGAAACCAGAGAGGAAAGATGAGAGAGGAGGGGAGATGCAAGCCTGGGGGCTTGCTGATAAGTCAGCTAATGTTTTCCTTCAGCAGAGCCAACGGACAATCGCCATCAGACCGTATGACCTTTTACCTTTCACTTCTAACGTGCTTTGTGACAGAAGTGGGCGGCCTCAGGAAGACAAAGCTGTGTGAGTCATGGTTCATAAGTCTCTCTATATAATGAACTATGTTCACAAAAATGCAATGATCAGTGTTGTTTGTCCCTGACAGTAGCTTGTAGTTCTTTTGATTGTGCCATTTAATTTGGGAATCTAGCCAGTGTTGGCCAGTGAATAGCTTGCTCCTCTAATTTTTAGATGCAAGTTCAGCTAGTGTACGTACTGAACTATAAGTGAGAAGCGCGACAATAGGCTGTATTCCCTGTGACATGACTCTACCGCCTCCATTGTTGGGCTGAGGGATGGATAGAGCATGTCCCCCCCCCCCTCCATTAATAAAACATCAGTCATTAACAACTTGTATCAATCTACTTTCAACATCAAGTGGTGCATTCATCAGTGAGATGGTGGGAGGGAGGGAAAGATTGAGGTAGGGAGAGAGGGAGGTAGCGAATATGTGTTGATATTGCATTGCCCTTGTCATTACCTTCTGCAAACATTCCACATTAGAATCATTAGCATATGTTTGAGTAGTTTGTCAAAATGCACTTTGTCTGAAGCAAGCATGATTTAGGCTGTACATTGCTTGCAGTTGGTTTAACTGACTAAAAAGTGGGATGTGACTTTTGGATCACTTAGCTTATCTATTTAAGGTTACGATATGTTAATTCTCTCAAACACTATTGTTTCCTTGGACTGTCTTTATTACTGTATATTCCTTCCTTTCCCCGTCCCTTCATCTCTCCCAATGTCCTTTCCCTCCTCCACCATACCTCTCTTCCGTCTGTCTTTAAATGCATGCGAGTCAGTCCCGCAGCAGAGTGACAATAGCGCAACAGACTCTCCCTCCCACGGGACCTTCATTTTAACTGACTGTATTAAGTTAAGCACTTAAAATACCTCATTATGCTCCCTGCCCAGCTCTATTTTAGATCTGAAGTGCTACAGTATTGTGACTGATAGTCCTGAGGGACTTCCTACTCTGCTTTTCACTCTGTTTTTCTCACATCTTTTCACCACTGTAGCAGCGCTGCGTACTTTACACAGAAACACCTTGCATCAGAACCGGCGACAGCGTCGACTCGTGAACCATGAAAGGAGAGGACTAGGAATCCGGCGGTGGGAAGGAGGTGTGTTTTTAGGAAGGTGGACACTGCACTAATTGCTGTGGGAATATAGGAAAGCTCAGACAGCTTGGAATATGTACATTGCAATCAGGAACGCAACATCGGACTACGCCATAGAAAAACACATACATATTTTTGGGGAAAGATAATGAACTCTGTAGGAAGGTAGTCAAGCTGACTCAACTAAAATATTTTAACAGTGGTCAGATCATTCCTAGCAAGTAGCTACATAATTAACATTTTGCCAGGAGTGATGAAAAATAATTAATATGAATCTTTCCAGCCCAAAGAAAACATAATAAGGTTGTTTTCATTGTGATTTATAAGTGTTGACAGTATAATGGGATACAGACAGAGAACACTGCATTGTGTTTATGGTGTTTCCTCTGCAGTAAAAGGGCATTGAATCTACCGGTCCATCCACATTCCATTCAGAGTGACAATAGCGCATAATGTTGTACATAATGTTGCTGCTACCATCTCTTATGACCAAAAAGAGCTTCTGGACAGCAGAACTGGGATTACTCATCTCAGATTAGACAAAGTTTTTCTTCAATGAGTCGGACGTGAGGGAGATACTACAGACAACCGACCAGGCCCAGATCCCCAGCTATCGCTGGAGAAGGAAACTGAGATTTTGCAGGGAAAAAAAACAGGGTGCCTTGTGAGGATCAGGCGACGAGTGGCTAATCTGCCTATCCCTTCCGTCCTGCCAGCTAACGTCCAATCGCTGGAAAATAAATGTGATGAACTAAAAGCACGTACAGTATATCCTGCCAACAGGACATTAAAAACTGTAATATCTTGTTTCACCGAGTCGTGGCTGAATGACAACATTAAGAACATACAGCTGGCGGGTTATACACTATCGGCAGGACAGAACAGCAGCCTCTGGTAAGACACGGGGGGGGGGGGGCTCATGCATATATGTAAACAACAATTGGTGCACGATATCACAATATAAGTTTTGCTCATCTGAGGTAGAGTATCTCATGATAAGCTGTAGACCACAGTTTTCATCTGTATTTCGAGTTTTCATCTGTATTTTTCCCAGAAGGCATGACTCTACTGGGATGAACCTCCCAGACGAGTCCCTGTCTCTGGTTCTCCTGTCACGGAGTTAGGCAGTGGAGCAGATGGCTGCCTATTGACATGCAGGGAGAGGCCTACATGACCTGCCGCAACGACATAGGCAGTGTACTGTTGTGTTCTGGGCAACAAGGGAAAACTTGATGGAGTTTAAAGTGAATTAACGTTATGTTTTGTTAGCATTTATCGCCCTGCTCTGTGAGTCAACGCGCTTGGTGTTCCTGAGATTGGGAAGAACAAAGGGAGGGTGGGAGAAAGGCGGGAAGGAAGCATGGAGTGTTCTGATACAGATCTCCCTTGACATGTCTCACTGTCACTTTAGCTCAGGGAGAAATACAGGCATGCACGCACGCACACCAAGATGCCCCCGAAAAAATATCTACGTTTGCTAGCCTCCCACGGTTAATCCTTGTTGGTGAGAGCATACAGAACCAGCTACTGTCAATGAATGGAGTTGTGTTGACGTTTTGATGCAGGATGATAGTACAAGTGATAAGATTAGGGGATAAGTGCTTCCAGTCTCTCTGCGTGGATATCAGGTAGGTCCGATCCCCCTTTCTCTCTCTGTAGCCTATCTCAGTTCCTTCCCCTTACCTCAGCAAACCTTATCAGGTCATTCATGCCATGAATAGATGTCTAATGACCCTCACATCAACCTTGTTGAAAAAAACAGCATAATGGAAGATGTTATCTCTCCACTTGTAATAAAGCAATGGGAGGGTGAGGGTATGGGGTTGAACGGTATTCCTGGGACGTCAATGTCATCATTTTACTGATCAGGATCAGAATATCACTTATATATTTAACACCAGACCCATTTAGACAGACAGCGCATCACACACACACACCTACACACACACACACAAGGAAGGTCATATTATTAATTAAATACTGTAAAGTGATTGAAAGGCAGTAGAGTTCTGCATTTCTTGCACATTTTGTACCAGGGTGTTTTTGTATTGAAAAATCTACAGCCAAAGCCCAAGGACGGTTTCATTGTTGTAGAACATAGAATGACAATGGTACCAGGCATAACACCAGCGATACCTTTGTCTTTGTGTGTGGCCTTTAATTACCTCCTGAATCTCGGAATCTCATAAAGCAACAGGAACAAAAGCTTTGGTCTGAATAAGCGGATTATGAAACAAAAATAAGAATGTAATTATTGACGTCATCACCATCACCATTTAAAAATGTTTTTATTAAAGAGAATATTTGGGCTGATACAAACAGTCATTTATTATTTATCTACCTCATTCTCTTCTTTTACTCTCCTCATGGTCTAAGAGAGGCTATTCCCCTGTCACTGGTCTCCAGACTACATTACAGTTTTTCTCAATTGAGCACAAACAATTTTTGGATCCGTGTTGAAATCTACAGTGCCTTCAGAAAGTATTCACACCCCTTCACTTTTCCACATTTTGTTGTGTTACAAAATGTAAATTTGAATTTAAAATGGATTAACCCTCTAAGGTATGCTGTTGCTCTCAGGCAACAAACTACCTTTTTGGACCTCACACCGCTTTAAATAAATATATGATATCACCTGACATGTCTGTGTCCAATGAAATGAGGGGCTGAAGTGGGTGTGGACTTTTGTCTGGTGGTGAAGCAGTCCTTTCAGGAAGCAAAGCTGCATGGGACACGGTGCCACCAATTGGTAAGAGAAAATAACTTTTTAACATGTTTAAATTTAAATAACTTTGTATAAAAAGAATATATGCATGTACATGAGTATGTTAAGTTGTATGTTTGATTGTTTAAATACTTATTTTGTTTTTATTTATATACTAAAATTGTGCTTTTTGGTTTGTTGCCTCAAAGCAACATTGTGCAGTTAGACCACTTTTGTTCAGGCAATATCATGCTAAAGTGTGGAGATGTGCTCAGATGCATAATTATGACCATCAATGTTTTTAATTTACTATCTACTGATACTTACAGGAAATGGACACAATAACATTTTATGGGCGGAAGGAACATGATCGAGCAGTTAGGGTCATTCCATCTGACAGTGAGCTTGAGGAGAGTGACAATGAGGACAGTGAACTTGAAGAGAGTCAGGAAGAGTGGATCCCCGAATCAGATTTGAGAGACAGTTAGGAGGTCAGGAGTCAGTTAGGGATCAGTCAGTGAGGTAACGTGTGTGTGTGTGTGTGTGTGTGTGTGTGTGTGTGTGTGTGTGTGTGTGTCAGTGGAGGAAGAAGGGTATATGACATTCAAATTTGGGCTTCCTGCTATCTTTTTTTAAAGGAGAATGCTTGTCTGTTGACAATGAGACTGAGTCTGAGGATGAAGATGTCTCAGAGGTTGATGTTCCATGTTGATGTTCCACGCCTAATGCATACTTCAATGCTTACCCTGAATGGCAGGGCCTGCTTTCAAGATATGATGATATCATGTCCCCCCTCCAGTACTTCAAGCAGTATTTCGCTGAAGACATTCTCTACGTTATTGTAGGGCTGTCAAATCTACATGTGATACAATGTAATGCAAACAAGCCCCTTAACCTCACTACAAAATAATTGTGAAGTGGTACGACACCGCTCAGTGACCCTTCTGAGTGATTACACTGGAGCCCACCCAGTCACCGAGGTTGACAGGTGGAATCGCAAGCAAAAGATGATCACCACAGTCCCCTGCCCTGCTGTGGTGAAACAATACAACAAGAATATGGGTGGGCTGGATCTGCTTGACTCACTGATTGCACTGTACCGGAACAAAATCAGATCAAATAAGTGGTACCACCGGCTGGTGTTCCACTTCCTGGATATGATCATCGTGACCACCTGGCTGATCTACCGAAGGGATTGTGAAGGCACTGGCATGAGAAAGAAGGAACAAATTAAGCTGTATACCTTCAAGTCATACATCGCTGAAGGCCTATGCCAAAGTGTAAAGAGTCTGGAGTGCAAGAAGGTCATCACAGTTCCACAATTGCTGGTGAGTGGAGAAAAGGGAAAAGAGAGGAGAAAAGGGCCCGCTGCTCCAAGTCCAGTCCCTGATGGATGCCACAGCCAGGCGCACATGATTATGGCTGAAAAGAAGGGGAGATGCAAGGTACCAGGGTGCGCAGAAACACCAAAAGCCAAGTGCCAGAAATGTGATGTCCACCTCTGTTTCACATCCACCAGCAACTACTTCCCCAGGTTCCACACAGAATAGGAAATCAGAGTGCTTTGTCAAAAAGAGAAACATTGATTCAAACAATAACCCACACAAACACACATTCAGACACACTGAAACACATACACACACACTCGCACATATACCCGCACACACAGGCTAACCCCTCCACATTTTTCAATGCTTCGCAAAGAAGGGCACCGATTGGTAGATGTGTATAAAAAAATAAACTGATGCTGAATATCCCTTTGAGCATGGTTAATTAGGCTTTGGATGGTGTATCAATACATCTAGTCACTACAAAGGTACTGTCACGCCCTGACCGTAGAGAGCTTTTTATGTCTCTATTTTTGGGTTGGTCAGGGTGTGATTTGAGTGGGCATTCTATGTTCTTTTTATATGTGTTTGTATTTCTTTGTTTTGGCCGGGTATGGTTCTCAATCAGGGACAGCTGTCTATCGTTGTCTCTGATTGGGAACCATACTTAGGTAGCTTTTTCCTACATGGGTTTTTGTGGGTAGTTGTTTTCCATATCAGTGTTTGCAACTTACAGGACTGTTTCGGATTCATTTATTCTCTTGTTATTTTTGTATTTAGTGTTCAATAAATGATATGAACACTTACCACGCTGCACTTTGGTCCGACTACTCTTCCTCATCTGACGACGAAAGCCGTTACAAGGTACAGGCATCCTCCCTAACTCAGTTGCTGAAGAGGAAGGAGACTGCTCAGAGATCTCATGAGGCCAATGGTGATTTTAAAACCTTTACTGAGTTTAATGGCTGTGATAGGAGAAAACTGAGGATGGATCAGTAACATTGTAGTTACTCCACAATACTAACCTAAATGTCAGAGTGAAAAGAAGGAAACCTGTACAGAATAAAAAATATTCCAAAACATGCATCCTGTTTGTAACAAGGGACTTAAGTAATACTCCAAAACATGTGCCAAAGAAATGAACTTTTTGTCCTGAATACAAAGCACTATTTTTGGGGCAAATCCAACACAACACATCACGGAGTACCACTCTTCATATTTTCAAGCATGGTAGTGACTGCATCATTTTATGGGTATGCTTGTCATCGGCAAGGACTAGGGAGTCGGCAAGGACTTAAGATAAAAATAAACGGAATACAGCTTCGCACAGGCAAAATCCTAGAGGAAAGTCTGGTTCAGTCTGCTTTTCAACAGACACTGGGAGACGAATTCACCTTTCAGCAGGACAATAATCTAAAACACAAGGCCAAATATACACTGGAGTTGCTTACCAAGACAACATTGAATGTTCCTGAGTGGCCTAGTGAATACATGGAATTGGATTGTGATGATACCGATGAATGAATGCTGCAAACAATGTTTTTTTTAATGATTACTATTTTGATGGGAAATAATGTTTGATTTGATGTGTTTGAAATTGCTTGATGAAATATGCATAAAAGGAAAGTAATTGCCCATAATGCTGCACCTTTGACTAGATGTACTTCCAATTTTGATTTAGGGACTGCAAAGGAAACATATTGATTTAGTTGGATTTTTAAAAGACAGACTTTTCTGTTTTGTCTGCTTGGACTCAAAAGATAAGTATGCTTGCAGTAATCTTTTTGCAGGCAGTCGTGTTCTTTTGCTGAATATATTTTCAATTCTGATGGTATAATATAGTTTTGATTGTTTTTATGTTTTGAGAAGGAACCTAACTTTTGAAAAAGTATTTAATGTTTGTAAAAAGCCACAGAGTTATTTGTCTTGTGAACACTGAACACTGCACCCACATGCACATGCACATGAATTAGCTTTTTTACTTAATGATAACTTGCACTTCACTGTTGCTTTTCTAGATGTGCCGACTAACTGTCTTCTCACTATCAGCCACGATTGGCAAATTAAATCAGCATCTGACGTGCCCACAGAACTGAATATGTTGTACAGTTTGAAATCACACCTGCCCGCTTAAAACACAGCCAAGCAATTTCTCCTGTAAGCTGTTCTGGATAAGAACGTTTGCTAAATGACAAAAAATGCAAATATAAATGAAAATGTGTCTGATAGTGGCATTTATGGATTTCTGTGAGGGAAAATGCTGACACAGTCTCCAGTAATGCCTCTCACATGCACATTTCATCACCATCCTGCACTACTAAAATAAAATAAATTAAAAATAAAAAAAATAAAAAAAAAATAAAAAAAAATATGTATATAATTTGTCACAAGCGCTGAATACAACTGGTGTAGATTTTACCGTGAAATGCTTACTTACGAGCCATTCCCAACAATGCAGAGTTAAAAATAAAAATAAAATAGGTACATGAGGAATAAAATCAAATCCACAAGAATGGAGCTACAGTATATACAGGGAGTACCAGTACCAGATCAATGTGAGGCTATATACAGGGAGTACCAGTACCAGATCAATGTGGAGCTATATACAGAGAGTACCAGTACCAGATCAATGTGGAGCTATATACAGGGAGTACCAGTACCATATCAATGTGGAGCTATATACAGGGAGTACCAGTACCAGATCAATGTGAGGCTATATACAGGGAGTACCAGTACCAGATCAATGTGGAGCTATATACAGAGAGTACCAGTACCAGATCAATGTGGAGCTATATACAGGGAGTACCAGTACCATATCAATGTGGAGCTATATACAGAGAGTACCAGTACCAGATTAATGTGGAGCTATATACAGGGAGTACCAGTACCAGATCAATGTGCAGAGGTATGAGGTACAGTTTTTAAGGTAGATCTGTACACGAAGGCAGGTTAAAGTGACTAGGCATCTGGATAGATAATAATACAAGTAAAATAAAGAACAGAACAGTGTAACATTATGAGTGTAAAAGTGTGTGTGTGTGTAATGTGTATCTATGTGTGTTTGTGTTGTGTCGGTCTGCATGTGTGTTATGCGTGGGTATGTAGTGTATGTGAATGCGTGTGGGTTTTGTGTGGGAGTGTCAATGTAGTGTGTGTGAGTGGTTGGTTTGGTTTATATATTTAGTCTAGTGTGTGTGTGTGTGTGTGTGGTTGGTTTGGTTTAAATACAGTGCCTTAGCGAAAGTATTCAGCCCCCTTGAACTTTGCGACCTTTTGCCACATTTCAGGCTTCAAACATAAAGATATAACACTGTATTTTTTTGTGAAGAATCAACAAGTGGGACACAATCATGAAGTGGAATGACATTTATTGGATATTTCAAACTTTTTTAACAAATCAAAAACTGAAAAATTGGGCGTGCAAAATTATTCAGCCCCCTTAAGTTAATACTTTGTAGCACCACCTTTTGCTGCGATTACAGCTGTAAGTCGCTTGGGGTATGTCTCTATCAGTTTTGCACATCGAGAGACTGAAATGTTTTCCCATTCCTCCTTGCAAAACAGCTCGAGCTCAGTGAGGTTGGATAGAGAGCATTTGTGAACAGCAGTTTTCAGTTCTTTCCACAGATTCTCGATTGGATTCAGGTCTGGACTTTGACTTGGCCATTCTAACACCTGGATATGTTTATTTTTGAACCATTCCATTGTAGATGTTGCTTTATGTTTTGGATCATTGTCTTGTTGAAAGACAAATCTCCGTCCCAGTCTCAGGTCTTTTGCAGACTCCATCAGGTTTTCTTCCAGAATGGTCCTGTATTTGGCTCCATCCATCTTCCCATCAATTTTAACCATCTTCCCTGTCCCTGCTGAAGAAAAGCAGGCCCAAACCATGATGCTGCCACCACCATGTTTGACAGTGGGGATGGTGTGTTCAGCTGTGTTGCTTTTACGCCAAACATAACGTTTTGCATTGTTGCCAAAAAGTTCAATTTTGGTTTCATCTGACCAGAGCACCTTCTTCCACATGTTTGGTGTGTCTCCCAGGTGGCTTGTGGCAAACTTTAAACAACACTTTTTATGGATATCTTTAAGAAATGGCTTTCTTCTTGCCACTCTTCCATAAAGGCCAGATTTGTGCAATATATGACTGATTGTTGTCCTATGGACAGAGTCTCCCACCTCAGCTGTAGATCTCTGCAGTTCATCCAGAGTGATTATGGGCCTCTTGGCTGCATCTCTGATCAGTCTTCTCCCTGTATGAGCTGAAAGTTTAGAGGGACGGCCAGGTCTTGGTAGATTTGCAGTGGTCTGATACTCCTTCCATTTCAATATTATCGCTTGCGCAGTGCTCCTTGGGATGTTTAAAGCTTGGGAAATCTTTTGTATCCAAATCCAGCTTTAAACTTCTTCACAACAGTATCTCGGACCTGCCTGGTGTGTTCCTTGTTCTTCATGATGCTCTCTGCGCTTTTAACGGACCTCTAAGACTATCACAGTGCAGGTGCATTTATACAGAGACTTGATTACACACAGGTGGATTGTATTTATAATCATTAGTCATTTAGGTCAACATTGGATCATTCAGAGATCCTCATTGAACTTCTGGAGAGAGTTTGCTGCACTGAAAGTAAAGGGGCTGAATAATTTTGCACGCCCAATTTTTCAGTTTTTGATTTGTTAAAAAAAGTTTGAAATATCCAATAAATGTCGTTCCACTTCATGATTGTGTCCCACTTGTTGTTGATTCTTCACACAAAAAATACAGTTTTATATCTTTATGTTTGAAGCCTGAAATGTGGCAAAAGGTCGCAAAGTTCAAGGGGGCCGAATACTTTCGCAAGGCACTGTATATAGTCTAGTGAATGTGTGTGTGTGTATGGTCAGTGACATATTTCGGGTACCATTAATTGACTATTTAGCAGTCTGGCTATTTAGCAGTCTGGCTATTTAGAAGTCTTATGGCTTGGGGGTATAAACTGTCTTGGAGCCTGTTCGTCAGAGAGCCAATGCTCCGCTACTGTTTGCTGGATGGTAGCAGAGTAAACAATCTATGGCTTGGGTGGCTGAAGTCTTGGGGTAATTTTTCAGGTCTTCCTCTGACTCTGCCTGATATAGATGTCCTGGGTGGCAGGGAGCTCAGCCCCAGTGATGTACTGGGCTGTCCGCACCACCCTCTGTAGTGATTTGCTGTCAAGGGCGGTGCATTTGCAGTGATGCAGCCAGTCAAAATGCTCTCAATAGTGAAAAACTGTAGAACCTTTTGAGGATCCGAGGGCCCATGACAAATCTTTTCAGCCTCCTGAGGGAAAAGAGGCGTTGCTGTACCCTCTTCACAACTGTGCAGGTGTGTGTGGACCATGTTAGGTCCTTAGTGATGTGGAACCAAGGAACTTGAAGCTCTTGACCCGCTCCACAACAGCCCCGTCAATGTGGATGGGAGGGGTTCAGTCCCAAGGTCCCGAGCTTGGTGATGAGATTGGAGGGCACTATGGTGTTGAACGCTGAGCTGTAGTCTATGAACAGCATTCTCACATAATTATTTCCCCTCTTGTCCCGGTGGGAGAGGGCAGTGTGAAGTGCAATTGAGATTGCGTCATCTGTGGATCTGTGATGGCGGTATGCAAATTGGGGCTGTATGCGAATTGAAATGGATCTAGCCTAGGGTGTCTGTGACGATGGTGTTGATGTGTGTCATGATCAGCCTTCCAAAGTACTTCATAATTAAAGAGGTGAGTGCTACAGGGCGATAGTCTTTTAGGTAGGTTACCCTGGAGCTCTTGGGAACAGGGACAATAGAGGTCAGCTTGAAACATGTTGGGATTACAGCCTGGATCAAGGATAGATTGAAAATGTCTGTGAAGACACTTGCCAGCTACTACTACTGTTTATATGGCAAGTTATACTACAGCTAGAAGCAGACAAAAAAACAACAACACACATTGCGCGCACAACACACACACACACACACACACACATATGATTGTTTTACTATCCTTGTAGGGACCAAACAATTGATTCCCATTCAAAATCCTATTTTCCTTAACCCCTAATCCTAATCCTAAACCTAACTCTAACCCTTAATCTATCCTCTATCCCTAACTCTAACTGTTACCTTAACCCTAAACCTAACTACTAAGCATTAGATATGTACTTTTTCTGAGGACACACACACAAAACAAATACACCTGCAAAGAGAGAGTGATACAGATGAAGAAAGCACAATAGACACAGGAAGGCCATAAAGATCATCAAGGACAATAACCACCCGAGCCACTGCCTGTTCACCCCGCTATCATCCAGAAGGCGAGGTCAGTACAGGTGTATCAAAGCAGGGACCGAGAGACTGAAAAGCAGCAACTATCTCAAGGCCATCAGACTGTTAAACAGCCACCACTAACATTGAGTGGCTGCTACCAACATACTGACTCAATTCCAGCCACTTTAATAATGGAAATTGATGTAAAAAGTGTATCACTAGCCACTTTACTTTTTATGGCTGCAGGGGCAGTATTGAGTAGCTTGGATGAAAAGGTGCCCATTGTAAACGGCCAGTTCCTCAGTCTCAGTAGCTAATATATGCATATTATTAGTAGTATTGGATAGAAAACACTCTAAAGTTTCCAAAACTGTCAAAATATTGTCTGTGAGTATAACAGAACTGATATTGCAGGTGAAACCCTGAGGAAAATCAAAGCAGGAAGTGGCTTCTATTTTGAAAACTCCATGTTACATAGCCTCCCTTTGCTCCATTTAAAGGGATATGAACCAGATTCCTGTTCCTATCGCTTCCTCAATGTGTCAACAGTCTTCAGACATAGTTTCAGGCTTGTATTTTGAAAAATGAGCCAGAACGATAACATCGCGTCAAGTGGTCACATGAGTTTTGCTCGCGCAACAGAATTTGGATAGGTATTGCTTTTCCCTCTCCTACTGTGAAAGACATTTGCGGTTGATATGTTATCGATTATATATTTGAAAAACAACCTGAGGATTGATTGTAAAAAAACGTTTGACATGTTTCTGTGGACATTATGGAAACTATTTGGAATTTTCGTCTGTGTTGTCGTGACCGCTCTTTCCTGTGTATTTCTGAACATAACGCGCCAAACAAACGGAGGTATTTTGGATCTAAAAATAATCTTTATGGAACAAAAGCAACATTTGTTGTGTAACTGGGAGTCTCGTGAGTGAAAACATCCAAAGATCATCAAAGGTAAACGATTCATTTGATTTGCTTTTCTGATTTTTGTGACCTAGCTACCTGATGCTAAGTGTACTTAATGTTTATCGTGCGATCGATAAACTTACACAAACGCTTGGATTTCTTTCTCTGTAAAGCATAATTTCAAAATCTGACACGACAGGTGGATTAACAAAAGGCTAAACTGTGTTTTCCTATATTGCACTTGTGATTTCATGAATATAAACATTTATAGTAATGTTTATTGTATGTAATGCTATGCTATTCAGCGGTTGTTGATGACACTTATCCCAATATCGGGATTGCAGCCATAACAGGTTTTTAAACAATGCCACTTAATATAATGTTTACATACCCTACATTACTCATCTCATATGTATATGTATATACTGTACTCTATATCATCTCCTGCATCTTGCCATCTTTATGTAATACATGTATCACTAGCCACTTTAAACTATGCCACTTTAATGTTTACATACCCTACATTACACATCTCATATGCATATACTGTACTCGATACCATCTACTGCATCTTGCCTATGCCGTTCTGTACCATCACTCATTCATATATCTTTATGTACATATTCTTTATCCCTTTATCCCTTTGCTAACTACATGTAGTAGTTGTGGAGTTGTTAGGTTAGATTACCCGTTGGTTATTACTGCATTGTCGGAACTAGAAGCACAAGCATTTCGCTACACTCGCATTAACATCTGCTAACCATGTGTATGTGACAAATAAAGATTTGATTTGATTTAGGCAGACAGAAGAGACACTCTTTACAACAGACAGACAGACAGACAGACAGACAGACAGACAGACAGACAGACAGACAGACAGACAGACAGACAGACAGACAGACAGACAGACAGACAGACAGACAGACAGACAGACAGACAGACAGACAGTGAGTGAGTGAGTGTCAGGCTCCAGAGACCTGTGGAAGGCCAGGTTATTGACCACTACCTGCTTTATTTGACAGCTATTGCCGTTCTCAGGGGTTTTTACAGCCAGGCTGCACAGCCACAGGGCACAGTGTCTCACTGCCTGTCTGCCTCTCCCACTGCTCCCCATTTCCATGCTGTATCCCCTGCTCTACTCTGAGGTAATTTACAATGCCTTTGGTGTGGTGAAGCCCACTCACCATCCCTCCCCATTGAGCTTCAAACAAGTCTACAGCCATGACCTATGAGCGCCTCCATCTCTCTCCTATCATTCTTACCCTTCCCTCTCCGCACCAGGCCCTGCAGAACAGCACAGATTGGAACGGGAGATTATATATTTAGAAAGAGTGAATGGAGAAAAGAGGAGAGGATTCAAAAAGAAGAGGGGGAGAGTTATCGGTCCTATTGAGCAGCGTTCTCTTTCTCATGTAGCGCGTGGGAGAGCTCATTGAAAGGCTGTTGCTGTCTATCGATCGGCTAGTTCCCTAAGAGTGGATACTGTGAGGCTACTGGGGACAGAGAGAAAAACAGGGATGGAGAGAGAGACAATAAAGCTCAGCTATGTTCAGGATAACAGAGAGATGGAAAATGGAGGAGATGGGAGAGAGAGATACATGGGAGACACAAAGTAAAGCTTGCTTGCCTTAATTTTCTCGCTGGATGCTGGTTATACATTTGTTGTTGTTATATTCCTCTAACCTGCTATTTGAAAAAAACACCCCAGCCCTGAACTCCACCGCCAACGTGAATTGTGTGCTTTTGATTGTGCTCTACAGGAATTTGTTTAAACTTCTCCAATCCTAACCCTGACACAACCAGAGGATGCAAGGTCTACTTTAATATACTTTCAAAGTTAATATTTGTCTTTGTACTTCTATGCTTCTGCCCTCAGGGGTTTTGTGTTGAGAAGGGTTTGCTTGGCTAACTTTAGCCCTGAAAAAGAGGGATAGAGAAGAGAAAAATAGTGGAGAGAGCAATAGAGAGGGGAGAGAGAAAGAGTGGGAGACAGGTGGGGTTTGGGGATGAGAGAGAGAGAGAGAGAGAGCGAGAGAGAGAGAGGCTAAAGGCAGAGGGAGAGATCTGAGCTCTCTCTGTGTTTAAGGGACATGATTATGGAGCTTATACTGGAGGCTGAAGCTACAGAGACCTACAGCCACATGCCAGGTGTGGGAGCGAATTCACGAGCTGTGTGTGTGTGTGTGTGTGTGTGTGTGTGGGTGGGTGATTCAAGTTGTTCCTTTGATAGAGTGGGTCTGAATAACCCCCTTTTTCACTTCTTTGAATGTCCCTCCCACTGTTTGACAAAGTGCTCTCTAGGTTGACTTGAAACACAATTTTATAGATGATACAAATCAAAGCTCAATGTTTGAATCTTTGGATCTGGTCTAAAACAGTTGTTCATATCACACACACCGTGCAATTCCTTGACTGTGTCACAAATCTTCTTACGACGTCTCTGACAAGGTTGACATATGAAAGACACGGTCAAGACTGATGTGTAGACCTGAGAGACCTAAGTCTAATAGGCCCGGCAACTCCCCCCCCCGCCTCACCCCTGGCTCTTCCCTGGCTAACCCATCTCTAAAACCTTGAGTGTGTCCAGGACGAGGCTGTGCTCTGTAGGATGACATCAGTCTTCCAGGGTCAGATAGTGTTGTGATTAATGGCACCTGGTGGACGTGGGAAGCTTCTGTGGTTCATCTGGTGGCAGACACACACACACACACACACATATTACAAAACCCCCACACACAAACACACACACACATTGTCTGCACTCATTTAATTATTTTTTTTATTTCATCCTTTATTTAACCAGGTAGGCAAGTTGAGAACAAGTTCTCATTTACAACTGCGACCTGGCCAAGATAAAGCTAAACAGTGCGACACAAACAGTATGTCTATGACCTTTCCCTGACCACAATGTTAAATGGCAGTCAGTGTGTCTGATGACTGGTCAGTTGGCTCCATGAGGAGGAGTGGGGCATATGTGAAGATGAAATACCCCTCCTCTACACCCCTCGGCCCCTGATGGTTCGAGGACAAGGACCCTAATTGCTCTTTGTGGCATCTGGGTGACCTCACAGGATCCAGGGCACAGATTCATCACCCAGTTCTCCACACTGTCCCACCGTCCCCTCACTCACCACCACATGATCTCCTGGCCAGCTACACAATATGGCCGACATGGGACATTTCACCTGATATAAAGAGCCTGGATTAATTCATTCATAAGACTTTCAGTTATCGTAACTGTGACTTGATCCAATGGCTCCCATTATGAGGACTGTAATGATGTCATCGAGTGTATAAGAGGCGAAGTCAGGTGCAGGAAAGTAGAGTGATGTAAACAGGCACACTTTTATTTTAGTTCCAAAACGAGAGCACTACATAAATCAAACGCGCTCAAAACACGGAACACAAGCAAAGTAAAGAGCGTAATAAAACAACACAATAACATGAAACGATTACACACAAAACATGGTGAGAAACAGAGGGTTAAATACAAGTAGATTGATTGGGGAAATGAAAACCAGGTGTGTATGGAAACAAGACAAGACAAATGGATATATGAAAAATGGAGTGGGGATGGCTATAAAGCCGGTGACGTCGATCGCAGAACGCCGCCCGAACAAGGAGAGAAGCCGACTTCGGCGGAAGCCGTGACAAAGGATTTTAATATTTCAGTCATATAACTGATCAAAATGGAAATGGACACAACCTTCCTCCAACCCCCATCTATCCCTGAGAAGAGCAGGGAATTATGTAAAAGGGATGTTGTAAACTGTTGGGAATTCGGGGGATTGTGGGGTGATGGGATAGTCTTGTTGTGACCCTTTAGTAGCAAGCTCCCTCCCCAAGCATGCAACTGGCTGGTGTTGTGAGAAAATCTGGTTATATGTATCTGTTGTGATGCTCAGTGTAGTTATTCGTTGACCTGTGTATCAGGCCAACGAATAACCCACATTCCATTGAATCAGAAATTAATTGAAGATTCCTCCAGGAAAATCTGCTCCAGCTTGACACTGTCACACCCGTTCCTGGTCTTATTCCCTGCACTGTAAAACGTCTAAATACAATTTCTCCCAGAGACAGCACGAAACAGACACCTCGCCAGAAAGGGAGAAAGAGAGAATCATCGGGGAAAGTATAATTTTAGATGCATTCAATCCAAAGGTACTTATATATCCAGTTAAGATTGTTATGAATATGAATTGGCCGGGCTGTTTGTTACAACCATATTATTCATACATCAGAGACACGCCAGGGTTTGATGCAGGACTCAGGCTTAAAAATGATAGCATCTTCCTCTTTTAGTCTCTCTCCTTTTCTTTCAAGCAGAAGTGCCAGTCTTCATCTCCGTCGTGTGGAAACGTTGAAAGGAGGTAATAAGATTGTAAGAGAATCCCGCTGATGCATTTCTATGATGGATTACAGCGCCATGCACAATGCATCCGTTTCCCTGTTTACCTGATTAGTGATACACATTTAACACTTGTTAGGCGTTTTGTAAACAACATTAAGGGAGAGAAATTGTCAGTCGTGCAGCTTTGCTTTCAGGTGAAGTGTAAGCCATTACGATCGCATAATATTTTAGCAAAACACTACTTAAAAATTTTTTTTTACCTTCATTTCATTAGGCAAGTTAGTTAAGAACAAGTTCTTATTTTAAATGACAGCCTAGGAACAGTGGGTTAACTGCCTTGTTCAGGGGCAGATGGACAGATCTTTTACCTTGTGAGCTCAGGGATTCGATCTTGCAACCTTTCAGTTACTAGTCCATGCTCTAACCACTAGGCTACTTGCCACCCCGGATAGTCATTTAGTATTTTGAGGTGAAATATGAATTTAAATTGAATCATTCTACACAGTATATCCAACTATTAACTATTAAAGATTCAGACTGTATATTATTTTTAATTCAAATGAAAATTACACATTTTCTGGTCCAGGCGGTGCGTTTTACCCACACAATACTGAAAGCAGTAGATTGTTCATTTAGAAAAGGTTTGCTTTAAGTCACCGTTACAGGTCTTCATTTGATTGGACCTTTAATTAATCCCAAAGCCTACATGAAAATCCATTGCAGTAACTGGGTGAATCCATCTGAAGCCCACCACAGCCATTAGCTAGACTTGGAGGCAAAACCCTGGGCATTTAACTGGTGCTATCTGAGTGCTCTTCTCTGGCTTATGGTGCCCTAACCCGTGCACACAGCCGTTTTCACATCATTACATTGACTTATTCATGTGGGATCTGAAGTATGGCACCCCCAGCTCCTGTATCTCTATCACATTGATGGGTGGGCCTTTAAATCAATGGGGAGAGTGTGTGAAGGTTGCTGTGTCTTCATCCAGAGCAACAAGTGAGTTGACCTGGTTATTGCTTCCACCGTTGGCCTTTGGGTGGGAGTCCTAAGATAGATCCAGATGGATCAAGTCTGTCTGTTCACATACAGATCCATGTGGGGAACTCATTGTTTCACTGTACCTTGAGTGTGTCCACATATCAAAGACACAACCTGAGCCATTGAAAACGACTCTGTTTTAGATGGGTGAGAAATGAATACCCAGGTCACGGACCATAGCAGGGTTCCCGCAATAGCCTATTCATGGTGTGTTATGCTTGACACACATCAATTTCAAAGACATGGCTTCATGTTTACAGCCTCAAAGAGAATTTACATCCTACATTATTTGGCACAATGCAGTGCTGTCATACTTGTCTTATCTGTAGTGTCTGGGAGGTGGTCTTTTTTCCCTCCATGTAGCCGCCTAGGAAAAGGATGCTACGTTGAGTCCCTCTGTGCCAATGGGGTTTGTGTTGGGTAGTATTTCTCTGTCAGCTCTCTTGGTGTGTGTGTGTGTGTGTGTGTGTGTGTGTGTGTGTGTGTGTGTGTGGAGAGGGGGGGGGGGGTCAGCTCCTCTCTGGTCCTAGGAGAGGGGGTGGTCATGACCTCAAACCACCTCTGTTACTCGTTTACCCCCGTAGTGTGGGTGAGTCAGGGCAAAGCTCAGATTTCCTCACCCCGAGGTGGTGTCACATAGCCCCGCTTGGTTGTTAAGTGGTGTGGAAACTGTGCCGTGTAAAAAGTTAGCGCGGTAATTGCTTCATGGCTAATGTTTAGACCAAAGATGTTTGTTTCATTGGAGGAGGATTAAAGAGAAAATTCATCAGAGAGTGAATCAGGCTTTTGATCTCGGATTATAGTGCTTTTAAAGAGAAATACAATGTGAAAGAGAAAGTCAAGTCCATTGCCAGTATTTATTTGATCAATACTAGCACAACACAATGAGCTGTCATATTTCCTATCTAATTGGCCTCTCATTAGGACTATTCGTTATATCAGCTCAACTGTTTTGAGCACCAATGAGAAATCAATCAGGCCAACACCAAACACTGCCCTGAATCAGTCGTTTTCATCACTTTAAAAAAAAGCTCTGTCAAAGTGAAAAAAGTTATGTCAAAGTGAAACTCTGAGCCAGCATGCTGCTGAGTACACATCAAAAAACTGAAAGAAAGAGGGAAAAGTTCCTGCGCTAAGGTACTTTAGCAAGGCCTTCAATGCTCAAAGGAGGTTCTCCCTGGGGAATGCATGTGTACAAAGGCTCTGTAAATAAATAATTAAGAGATAAATCGAGGGCTAAGCAGACAGCTGATGAGACTGATCAGAGAGAGGGGGCGAGTCAGGTCCTCTCTGACGCTGTCAGCAGGGACTGGGGGGTTAGTGGTGATTAAAAATGCCTTCCTAGCTCTCACCTGTCAGCAGCTCTCCTGTATGCACACAAAACAAGCATACACACAGGCATGTATACATGCGCGTGCTCGCGCACACACACACACACACACACACACACACACACACACACACACACACAACGCTATCTCTGCAAAACCGCCTTACAAATGTACAGCTTAAGCCCCTGTGATGTGCAAAACAGATGATTTATTTTCACTCAACAGAGGGACCTTTTTGACCACCCCTGCATTTCTGTCTGTCTGTGTGCTAAACCTGGCAGATGACTGCTGCCACCAGGGTAAATCAAATCGAACAACTTTTTCTATGAGCAGTGCACATGGGCAAACAGGATGGCAATTTCAATAGGATGGCAGACAGTCATTTAATTCTGGTGTTTTAAACATGATTTCCAAGGCTGTGTGTTATCATTAGCCACAGGAGAGAATCATTCCCCTGGGAAAACTGCAGGCTTGGCTTTTCTCCGTGGATACGGAAATATTTTTATTATACACGACGTCTATTTGTGTGTGTGTGTCAGTGCATTATTCAAACATCAGTTAAACTAAGCATCGTTATCTGGATGTGATTGTGTTGGATTGACAACATCTCACATTCCATATTCTATTCAATTAGCTTCCATATTCTAATTCTTTGCACACCATCTCCTCTTTTTATTTGGAGAGATACAATTCTGATTGCACTGCTTCAAATATGTATGTATTCAGATCTACAGTGTGCTTATGGCAGTAAACTGGAACTCCAGATTCTAGAGGGCATGATGCAGGCCGAACCAGTCGGCTTTATAAATAGTAATGTGCAAAGAGCAAGGGAGGGGTAGAGAGGAGGAAGAGGAGAAAGAGAGAGAAGTAGAAGGTGAGGGAGAACAAATGAGAGAGAGAGAGAGCGAGACAGCGAGAGAAACAGAGCTGGGGAGAATAAGAAAGGAGGAGAGAAAAGAAAGTGGGGAGAGAGGAAGGAGCGGAAAAGAACACAGGAGCACATTCTCAGTTGGAAATTGCAGTCTTCCATACAAATAGTAGATAATGGAAGGAAATTATACTACATTAATAAATGGGTATATTTAAAGTGGCGCAGGGCATATATGCAATAATGTATTATTTATTATAAGTGAGTGTGAATGTCAAACTCACACTTTTCTCTTCCGTATGCAATTGGGGTCACAGCAGGGAGAAGTCAGGCCCTGGACGTGTTTAAAACACACCCCTCACTATAATCAGCTAAATGATTAGTATTCCTTATTCATCGTCCTTAAGGCCTATAATACTTGGGAATGTGTTATTTAGTGTCTGTCATAATGTGCTGTCAGTGGGCTAAAGACGTTCGTCAGGCCTGAACATACAATACAGGTAGCCAGTGTAGGATACTGAAGCTTATCAATGCAAATAAAGGAGAGGACATCTTAAGTCTATGGTGTGACAGCTCACTCATCCGAGTGTGAGTAATGGTGTCTGTGTGTGAATGATAATGAAAAGCACTGTAAGGAGAGAAGAGTCGCTACAACACAGGCAATATGCTACTTCATATGACAGCTGATTACGAGTGGAAATGTGTGGTTAATCAATTTTAAACAGGCCTTTCGAATAATGATCGATGAAAGAAAGGAAAGGATGAAATGAAAGTAAGTGTAAGGACCAACGCTGGAGTAGAGAAGCAGGTACGGGTAGTCAACATTTAATTGGAACAGACATGGAACAGGACAGGAACAGCGTCAGAACCAGGTAATACACAGACGTAAGACAATTAATGCTGAAGCGGGGAACGGAAAGGGGGAACAGACAGATATAGGGGAGGTAATAAAACAGGTGATTGAGTCCAGGTAAATCCAATGAATCGTTGATGTGCGTAACGAGGGAAGGCAAGGGTGCATTACGCTGGTCACTGGAGTGAGTAATGCAGGGCAGCCTGGCGCCCTCGAGCTCCAGGGGGGGAAGGGCACGAGCAGGCGTGACGGTAAGGACAAAGGGAAAGGCTAAAATATGGAATTGTTTTAAGATGGTCATACTGTCAGGAGGCTCCTCCTGCACCATGTGTGGTCGGAGAGGCACTCCTTAGATAGCCGACCATTAGGTTCAGGGCTGGTCAGGGAGGCCACGGTTCCACTGGACATGGTAACGCAGGGGGATCATAAGGAGCGGATTAGTCTCTTCCTTATTGATTCACCCGCGTTTCCAGTGGTGCTGGGAATTCCCTGGCTGGCTAATCACCATCCGGAGATTTCATGGAGACGGGGCTCTCCGAGGGTGGTCAGAGGAGTGTTCAGGCAGGTGCATAGGAGTTTCCATCGGTGCGACGACAGTGGAGAGTCCAGACCAGGTTTCCACTGTGCGCATTCTCTCTGAATATGCCGATTTGGCTATTGCCTTCTGTAAGAAGAGGGCGACCCAATTACCACCTCATCGACGAGGGGATTGCGCGATAAACCTCCTGGTAAGCGCTGCACTTCCCAGGAGTCATGTGTACCCGTTGTCCCAGGAGGAGACAGTGGCTATGGAGACATACGTCACTGAATCTCTGGGTCAGGGGTACATTCGGCCTTCCACGTCACCCGTCTCCTTGAGCTTCTTTTTTGTGAAGAAGAAGGAGGGAGGTCTGCGTCCGTGCATTGATCATAGAGGTCTAAATTTCATCACAGTGGGGTTTAGTTACCCGCTATCTCTCATCGCCACAGCGGTGGAATAATTTCACGGGCGCGTTTCTTTACAAAACTGGACCTTAGGAGTGCATATAATCTGGTGCGTATCCGGGAGGGAGATGAGTGGAAGACCGAGTTTAGTACCATATCTGGCCATTATGAGTACCTCGTCATGCCGTATGGGTTGAAGAATGCTCCAGCCGTTTTCCAATGTTTCGTAGACGAGATTCTCAGAGACCTGTACGGGCAGGGGGTGGTAGTGTATATCGATGACTGATCTATTCTGCCACACACGACGCGCACATGTCTCTGGTGCGCAAGGTACTTGGGCGACTCCTGGAGCATGACCTGTACGTCAAGGCTGAGAAATGTGTGTTCTCCAAACAAGCCGTTTCCTTCCTGGGTTATCGAATTTCCACCTCTGGGGTGGTGATGGAGTGTGACCGCGTTACAGCCGTGCGTAATTGGCCGACTCCGACCACGGCAAAGGACGTGCAGCGGTTTTTAGGGTTTACCAATTACTACCGGAGGTTTATCCGGGGTTTTGGTCAGGTGGCTGCTCCCATCACCTCACTGCTGAAGGGGGGGCCGGCCTGCTTGCGCTGGTCAGCTGAGGCGGGCAGAGCTTTCAGTCGCCTGAAGGAGCTGTTCACCAACGCTCCCGTGCGGAACTATGACGTGGGGGACCGGGAGTTGTTAGCTGTAGTTAAGGCTCTGAAGGTGTGGAGACATTGGCTTGAGGGGGCTAAGCACCCTTTCCTCATCTGGACTTACCATCGTAATCTCGAGTATATCCGGGCAGCGAGGAGATTGAGGTGGGCCATGTGCTTTACCCGTTTTTGTTTTACAATCTCATATCGGCCAGGCTCCCAAAATACGAAGGCCGACGCACTGTCCCGCCTCTATGACACCGAGGAGCGGTCCATCGAGCCGACTCCCATCCTCGCAGCTTCATGTCTGATGGCATCGGTGGTATGGGAGGTGGACGCGGAGATCGAGCGGGCGTTACGGTTGGAACCTGCACCCCCTCAGTGTCCAGCAGGTGTTCAGTACATGCCGCTTGGTGTCCGTGATAAGTTGATTCGATGGGCCAATACACTACCCTCTTCAGGTCATCCTGGGATCGAGAGGACAGTGCGGAGTCTTATGGGGAGGTACTGGTGGTCCACGTTGGTAGGACGTGAGGTTTTATGTCTCCTCCTGCTCGGTGTGCGCTCAGAGCAAGGCTCCTCGACACCTGCCTAGAGGGAGGTTACAGCCCCTCCCCGTTCCACAACGGCCGTAGTCGCACTTGTTGGTGGACTTTCTCACCGACCTTCCCCCGTCTCAGGGAAACACCACGATCCTGGTCATTGTGGATCGGTTTTCTAAGTCCTGCCGTCTCATCCCATTGCTCAGTCTCCCTATGGCGCTACAGACTGCGGAGGCTCTGTTTACCCATGTCTTCTGGCACTACAGCGTGCCTGAGGACATTGTTTCTGATCGGGGTCCCCAGTTCCCGTCCAGAGTTTGGTGAGCATTCGTGGAACGGCTGGGGGTCTCGGTCAGCCTGACCTCGGCTATCCACCCCGAGAGTAATTGGCAGGTGGAGAGAGTAAACCAGGTTGTGGGTAGGTTTATGCGGTCGTATTGCCGGGACCGGCCTGGTGAGTGGGCGAGGTACGTCCCATGGGCGGAACTAGCCCAGAACTCCCTCCTCTACTAACATGTCTCCGTTCCAGGGCGTGTTGGGCTACCAGCAGGTCCTGGCTCCATGGCATCAGAGCCAGACCGAGGCTCCTGCGGTGGAGTGGGTGCAGAACTCGAGGGACACCTGGAGAGCCGTCCAGGAATCACTAAAACAGGCTAGTGGACTGCAGAAGAGGAGCGCTGACCAGCACCGCAATGAGGCCCCCGTGTTCGCACCAGGGGACCAGGTCTGGCTCTCAACCCGAAACCTGCCCCTCCGCCTGCCCTGCCGGAAGCTGGGACCGCAGTGTGTGGGGCCATTTAAAGTCCTGAGGAGGATAAACGAGGTGTGTTATAGGTTACAGCTTCCTACTTACTATCGTATTAACCCCACGTTTCATGTGTCTCTCCTCAGGCCGGTGGTGGCTGGTCCCCTGCAGGAAGGTTAGGTGCCGGAGGTCCCTCCACCCCCTCTGGACATCGAGGGGTCCCCGGCATACACAGTACATGCTATTCTGGACTCGAGACACCGGGTGAGGGGCTTACAGTACCTTGTGGACTGGGAGGGGTACGGTCCGGAGGAGAGGTGCTGGCTACGGGTGGGGGACATTTTGGACCCATCACTACTGAGGGACTTCCACAGCCTCCACCCGGATCGCCCAGCGGCCCTTGAGGCCGGTGGCGGCGCGCTGCGGGTACAGTGCGTCGGGAGGGGGGGGTACACTGTCACGACTCCCCTGCCTGTTCGGGCGGTGCTCGGCGGTCGTCGTCGCCACTCTACTAGCCGCCACCGATCCCTTCTTTCTTTTCTGTTCGTTTGGTCTTATTAGTTGCACCTGTTTCTTATTGTGTTTCTTGCGCATCTTCAAAGTGATAGGCATGTTGTATAAATCAAATTATACAAACACCCGCCAAAAAAATATTTTAATTCCAGGTTGTAAGGCACTATAAAACATAAAAAATGTCAAGGGGGGTGTATACTTTCACAAGCCACTGTAAATGGCAAAAAAGACGGTCAAAAAGTAAATCATAAGAATAAGGTTTTGAAGTGTCTGTCCTATGGCTAGGAGATATAATAAATATATACAGTACAAGTCAAAAGTTTGGACACACCTACTCATGCAAGGGTTTTTCTTTATTTTGACTATTTTCTATATTATAGAATAATAGTGAAGACGTCAAAATATTAGTATTTGGAGTATTTGGATAGAAAACACTCTAAAACAGTTTCTAAAACTGTTTAAATCATGTCTGTTAGTATAGCAGAACTCATATGGCAAAAACCTTAGAAAAAATCCAACCAGGAAGTGGGAAATCTGAGGTTTGTTGTTTTTTAACTCAGCCCCTATCGAATTAACAGTGTGATATGGGTTATTTTGCACTTCCTAAGGCTTCCACCGTCTTTAGAACGTTGTTTCATGCTTCTCGTGTGAAGAGGGCCAGATGGGAGCTGTTTGACTAAGGGGTCTGCCTGTATCTCTCATTCCATTGCTTTTCTACAGACAATGGAATTCTCCGGTTGGGACTTTATTGAACATTTATGATAAAAACATCCTAAAGAACTATACTTAGTTTGACAAGTTTCTTTGATCTGTAATATAACTTCTTGAACTTTTCGTCCGACTGGACTTGAACGCGATTTTGGATTTGTTTACCAAACGCCCTAACAAAATAAGTTATTGGACATAAATGGACATAAATGATGGACATTATCGAACAAGACAAGCATATATTGTGGATTTGCATTCTGATGAAGATCATCAAAGGTAAGTGAATATTTATAATGCTAATTATGACTAATGTTGACTACCCAACATGGCGGATATTTCTCTGGCTGGTTTGGGCTCTGAGCGCAGTTCTCAGATTATGCTTTTTGAAATCTGACACAGCGGTTGTATTAAGGAGAAGTTTATCTAAAGTTCCATGCATAACACTTGAATTTTCATCAACATTTGTAATGAGTATTTCTGTGAATTCATGTGGCTCTCTGCAATATCACTGCATGTTTGCTAGCAGAACTCCAGTCCTAGCTAGACAGGTTAAAGACTACAAAGGGAAGCACAGACAAGAGCTGCCCAGTGACACGAGCCTACCAGACAAGCGAAAATACTACTATGCTCGCTTTGAGGCAAGTAACACTGAAGCATTCATGAGAGCATCAGCTGTTCCGGGGACATTATGATCACGCTCTCCGTAGCTGATGTGAATAAGACCTTTAGACAGGTCAACATTCACAAGGCCGCAGGGCCAGACGGATTACCAGGACGTGTACTCTGAGCATGTGCTGAGCAACTGGCAAGTGTCTTCACTGACATTTTCAACCTGTCCCTGACTGAGTCAGTAATACCAACATGTTTCAAGCAGACCACCATAGTCCCTGTGCCCAAGAACACTAAGGTAACCTGCCTAAATGAATACCGTACCATAGCACTCATATCTGTAGTCATGAAGTGCTTTGAAAGGCTGGTCGTGGCTCACATGAACACCATTATCCCGGAAACTCTAGACGCACTCCAATTTGCATACCGCCCCAACAGATCCACAGAGGATGCAATCTCTTCTGCACTTAACACTGCCCTTTCCCACATGGACAAAAGGAACACCAATGTGAGAATGCTATTCATTGACTACAGCTCAGCGTTCAACACCATAGTGCCCTCAAAGCTCAGGACCCTAGGACTAAACACCTACCTCTGCAATGGGATCCTGGACCTCCTGGAGAGCCGCCACGCTGATCTTCAACAAGGGGGGCCCTCAGGGGTGCGTGCTCAGTCCTCTCCTCTTCTCCCTGTTCACTTATGACTGCATGGCCAGGCATGACTTCAAAACCATCATTAAGTTTGCTGATGACACAACAGTGGTAGGCCTGATCACAGACAACGATGAGACAGCCTATAGGGAGGAGGTCAGAGACCTGGCCGTGTGGTGCCAGGACAACAACCTCTCCCTCAATGTGATCAAGACAAAGGAGATTATTGTGGACTAGCGGAAAAGGCGGACCGAGCATGCCCCCATTCTCATCGATAGGGCTGCAGTGGGGCAGGTTGAGAGCTTCCAGTTCCTTGGTGTCCACATCCTCAACAAACAAACAAACATGGTCCAAGTACACCAATACAGTTGTGAAGCGGGCATGACAAAACATATTCTCCCTCAGAAGACTAACTATTTGGCATGAGTCCTCAGATCTTCAAAAGGTTCTAGAGCTGCACCATCGAGAGCATGGTTGCAATCACTGCCTGATATGGCAACTGCTCGGTCTTCAACCGCAAGGCACTACAGAGTGTAGTGGGATCGGCCCAGTACATCACTGGAGCCAAGCGTCCTGCCATCCACGAACTCTATACCAATCGGTGTCAGAATAAGGAATAAAAAAATGGTCAAAAACTCCAGCCACCCTAGTCATAGACTATTCTCTCTGCTACCGCATGGCAAACAGTACTGGAGCACCAAGTCTAGGTCCAAAAGGCTTCTTAACAGCTTCTACCCCCAAGCCATAATAGTCCTGAACAGCTAATCAAAGGGCTACACAGACCCCTCTTTTATGCTGCTACTCTGTTTATTATCAGTGCATTGTCACTTTAACTCTACCTACATGTACATTACCTAAACTAACCGGTGCCCCCACACATTGACTCTGTACCGGTACCCCCTGTACATAGCCTCACTATTGTTATTTTATTTCTGCTGTTGAATTATTTGTTACTTTTATTTTCTATTTGTTACTAATCAATTTTTTACTTATTTCTTCTTAAAAACTTCTTAAAGCATTGTTGGTTTAGGGCTTGTAAGTAAGCATTTCACTGTTGTATTCGGCGCATGTGAAAAATAATAAATACAATTTGATTTGATGAGGACTGCCACAGGAAAGGAGGACCCAGAGTTACCTCTGCTGCAGAAGATAAGTTCATTAGAGTTACCAGCCTGAGAAATTGAATCCCCAAAAAATGCTTCAGAGAGTTCAAGTAACAGACACATCTCAACATGAACCGTTCAGAGGAGACTGCGTGAACCAGGCCTTCCTGGTCGAATTGATGCAAGGAAACTACTACTAAAGGACACCAATAAGAATAAGATATTTGTTTGGGCCAAGAAACACAAGCAATGGACATTAGATCGGTGGAAATCTGTCCTTTGGTCTGATGACAGGTGCTCAGCATATATGGGAACTCCTTCAAGACCGTTGGAAAAGCATTCCAGGTGAAGCTGGTTGAGAGAATGCCATGCATGTGCAAACTTGTCATCATTTGTTTTACATTTTTTGGTTACTACATGATTCTGTGTTATTTCATAGTTTTGATTTCTTCACTATTATTCTACAATGTAGAAAAATTAAGAAAAACCCTTGAATGAGTAGTTGTGTCCAAAATTATGACTGGTGCTGTATATATCTATATCTTTTTAAAACACATATTTAACCCCTTATTTTTGTTGGCACAAAACTACCTCCATTCGTTTGTATGGGTTACCTTCAGACGTATCCCTTCAAACTGCTTGGACGCTACAGCGTTTTTCGTGAGAAGACCTGTTTTACAGGATGTCTCATGGTCTGATAGACATTGCTCTAGCTCTGCCACCTGTCACCGCAGATGCGGCAGGCTGAAATAGGCGGATGCGGAGGATTGAGATGCAGCCCAACTGATATCTCTAGCTTTAACAGACCGATGCATCCATGCGTCAATAGACTCTTGAGGATTTTAATTAGGGAGCAAGTGCTTGTGGTAATGGCTGGAGCGGAAAGAGTGGAACTGTATCAAATACATCAAACACATGGGCTGTGTCCGAAATCTGGTTTGCCTACTACTTACTTAAACTACATACTGTGTATTAATCATACTACACACCATTTAGAACGTGCCGTTTAGAAAAAACAAATGCAGTAAGAAACAAATATCGGCATACTAGGCTTATCCTACTGAATATACATCATATAATGCACATTTGCGTTGATTCCTACAGATTCATACATTTTGCTACAGCGTGTCCCCTCAGCTGATGATCAGCTGTTGTCAGATACACGTGTCCGGAAAGGTAATTCTGTTCCTCAATAGTGTGCAGGAAATTCTACTACATGAAAGGCATAAATGAGTATGACATCCTGGCGTTTAAAATCATACTACATTTGTAAAATTTTACGTACGATAATAAATTAAACAATTTGCATACCCAAAATGGCTACTATTTAGAACCCAAGTACCGGTATTCGGACATAGCCATGGTTTCCATGTGTTTGATGACATTCCATTCGCTCCGTTTCAGATATTATTATAAGCCGTCCTCCCCTCGGCAGCCTCCTGTAGTATAGAGAGTCAGGAAATCAAATCAAATTTTATTTGTCACTTGCTTCGTAAACAATGCAGAGAGAAAAATAGAGAATAGGACATAACTCAAGTAATAAATACACAATGAGTAAAACTATCTTGGCTATATACACAGGGTAAGTACCGAGTCGATGCGCAGGGGTACGAGGTAATTGAGGTATATACTGTATATACATATACAGTGCCTTGCAAAAGTATTCAATCAAATTTAGTCTCCTTGCATAGAGGCTAAGTTGACCTTAGTTCAAAGAAATTATTAGGTATTTACTTATCAGTTAATTGTAAATGCTAATTACACATTAATAATTAATTACTTGTTTGTTTCTTTAGGAATCATTATACAAGCACCACTAGGCAAATTCAGGCTCATGGTTGAGTGTCAGACTTGACCCTTGTTCTTATCAGATGCTGTTGAGGATGAAGAAGTGCTGGATGCAGATGCAGCCGAAGGTCAGGATGCTCCCCCCAAGCCAATTCCAGGCACGGGCTTGGTGAATAATCAATTTTCATGGATCTGCCGAGTGATATGGTTGGTTCACACTGCCAGCTCTATCAACTGGAGCACAGAGAGTAGCGTAGACAATGCACATGATGTAAGATGACCTGACAGAGTTATTCATTCAGACCGTGTAGTAGGTGAAACTCACAGGCCTCGAGGCCGAAGTAGGCTAGGCGCCCACGAAGGTAAGGGGCACGGAGATGCCAACCCACAAAGCCAAGATTGCCACCAGCTTGCCGAAGAAGATGGCGGCCAAGAAGCCTTCCACCCACAGGATCAGTTTCACCAGAACGTCTGCAAACAAGATCCTGAGAGGGAGGGAGTGAAAATGGTTGGGAAAGGGATGGGAGAGTTAGTATGGAAAAATGGACAACCGCATCACCCTCATAGTCTAGACATGTTTAAAGATTTTCAGTCAAGCATGTTGCCATGATGTGTAGAAGCTGCTATTGACAAAAGTGAATATTAATCATAAATACAATTCACAAAGCATCCAAGAGTAGGAGTGCTGGCCCCGTTTGAAAGTATGTTCCAGAATGATAACACCTCACCTGATTGGTCAGAAGAAAAGACTGCCGTGTTGTTGCATTTATTAGCAAAAGAAGTGACATGTTTCCAAATATTTTTTTGCAACCACAAAACTGATTATACAGGCGGAACTCATATTTTACATGTGCAAATTATATTTTACATGCTTGTACACTTATGACATTAATTTACCTTCATAGATTTGCCCCAAACATAAGGCTTTGCATTTAGGCCAAAAAAAAGTGTATTCCTTTGCTGTGTTTTGCAGTATTACTTTAGTAACTTGCTGCATACAAGATGCATGTATTCTATATATTAGAATTCTTCTATTCAATCCGTCATTTTGGCCATTTTTGTGGAGTCACAACAATGTTGTTGATCACTCCTTAGTTTTCTCCAATCACAGCTATTGAACGATGTAGCTGTTTCAAAATCCCCAATTTAAGTAACATCCCTGAGCAGTTTCTTTCCTGTCCTGCAGCTCAGGTCAGAAGGACGACTATCTTTGATGTGACTGAGTGGTTTAATACATCATCCACAGCATAACTATTATCTTGACCATGCTTAAAGAGGTATTCAATGTCCAACTTGTAGTGCCTTGTGGTTGGATGCTAAGCAGTTGCCATACCAAGCGGTGATGCAGCAAGTCAAGATGCTCTTAATGGTGCAGCTGTATAACTTTTTGAGGATCTGAGGACCCATGAAAGGTAGAACAGGTGGAGAAAGAGGGAGATTGTGGAGAAAGAAGAGGGAGATTTAACTGAAAGACAGACAGGGATAGATAAAAGTTGAGGAAGACATAGTGCCCATAGAGACAGTTAGAAAGATGAGAGATAGAGGAACAGAGATAGAGACTGACTGAATAGTATTGGTATCCGCTCCTCCTGCTGCTCCTCCTGTTGTTGTTGCTGGAGCAGACAAACATTACAAAGTATTAATTACACCTCAATATATCTCACTGTGTCAAAACCTCCAATAAAACTGTCCCGTTTCGACATACAGTGTCATCAAACGTCATCAAGCGCTTCAACACCTGCCACTGTGAACCCCCAACGCCAGCACACTTCATATGAAGGGCACATTGTTTCTCATTTTTATCAATTTACTTCAGATTAACTCGATTTGCTCTCTGTGTTCGCCCGCAATTATGAGCTTTGCTGGCATGCTGGGTAAACAGGATCAGAGTAAAATAATCATTCTTTCAGACAACATGTATGAATAACACATGCATATATGGCGCCAACATACTTTCAGGGAGATATGTATGTGTTGATTTGGAGAGAATTTAGCTCACCAGTCGATCTCCCTATGTCTGCGGCAAGCTCATTTTCCATTGCCTCCTCACTCATAGTGTTAGAGAGTTGAGCTTTTAGCTATCAGTCCTTTCCTTTCACAGACAGAGGTAATGTGGGTGTCAATAGGTACTATAGAGTGTCTTCAGTTGTGAATGATTCAGTGCCCTTCCTGCCATTTCTCACCAGGTTGAGGTGAGGCTGAGTCCTATGATAGCTCCTTAGAGGTGATTTTTAAAGTGCAGGGTCTGACTGAGGACTCAGGGAGGAAGAACAATGGGTGAAACTCACCTTTAAAGGTCTCCAATATTTCTTTATCTGACTTTAGATATATCCACTATCCCTCTCTCCATTCAGCAAAGCTCAGACAGTGGGGGGAGACGAAGTGAATTAATCAAACTGTAAGTATCGACACTGGAGATGAGAAGCAGGTACAGGGACTGAACATTTAATGAAACACTTACATGAAACAGAACAGGAACAGTGTCTGGACTGGGGAAAAATAACAACATCAATGCTGACACAGGGAACAAAGTGAGGAGCAGACAGATATAGAGGGGATAATCAACAAAGTAATGGAGTCCAGGTGAGTCCCATATTGCGCAGCTGTGTGTAATGTTGGTGACCGGTGTGTGTAATGAATGGCAGCCTGGCACCCTCGAGAGAGGGAGAGGGAGAGCGGGAGCAGGAATGACACAAACCTTTGTTCAGGGTTTTAGCGTTTGTTTTCTTAGTGCAACGAATTCCAATGCTGCCTCCTACATCTCCTGGCCCGATCAATAAAGCCCTCATTCTCATCGATGGGGCTACAGTGGAGCAGGATGAGAGCTTCAAGTTCCTTGGTGTCCACATCACCAACAAACAATTTTTTTATTTATTTTACCTTTATTTAACTAGGAAAGTCAGTTAAGAACCAATTCTTACTTTCAATGATGGCCCAGGAACAACTGCCTTGTTCTGGGGTAGAGCGACAGATTTTTACCTTGTCAGCTCAGGGATTCAATTTTGCAAATCTTTTGGTTACTAGTCTAATGCTCTAACCACTAGGCTACCTGCCACCCCATGGGTTCAAGCATACCAAGACAGTCGTGAAAAGGGCACAACAAAACATATTCCCAATCAGGAAATGAAAAGATTTGGCATGGGTCCTCAGATCCTCAAAAGGTTCTACAGCTGCACCATCGAGAGTGGTTGCATCACTGCCTGGTATGTCAACTGCTCGTCCTCCGACTGCAAGGCACTACAGAGGGTAGTGCGAATGGTCCAGTACATCACTGGGGCCAAGCTTCCTGCCATCCAGTACATCTATACCAGTCAGTGTCAGAGGAAGGCCCTGAAAATTGTCAAAGACTCCAGCCACCCTAGTCAAAGACTGTTCTCTCTGTTACCACATGACAAGTGGTACCAGAGTGCCAAGTCTAGGTCCTAGAGCTTCTACCCCCAAGCCATAAAACTCCTGAACATCTAGTCAAATGGCTACCCAGACTATTCACATTGCCCCCCTCCCCTCTCCCATTTCCCCTCTCCACACCACTGCCACTCTCTGTTGTCATCTATGCATAGTCACTTTAATTAACTCTACCTGCACACACTCTGTACCGGTACCCCTTGTATGTATTGTTTTTTTAAACTGCTCCTCTTTAATTACTTGTTACTTTTATCTCTTATTCTTATCCGTATTTTTTGAAACAGCACTATCGGTTAAAGGCTTGTAAGTAAGCATTTCACTGTAACATTTGATTTGATTTGATTTGATATCTGTCACTCCCTTCGGTTTTTTCCCGAGGCTTTTTTGATTCTGTTCTTGTGTTATATGTCTGTACACTACTTGTGTTTCTTGTTTTGTTCCATGTTTAATTTATTATTAAATTCAGTCCCTGTCCTTGCTTACCAACTCCTTGCATACACGTTACAGAATAACGCCTCACCAAGGGGAAGCAACAGGGTTTGTTTTTATTTTACTGGTGAAAGTTTACAGGTCCAAGTGCCGCTGCCAAAGTAACCGGGGAAGCTTCAGCTGGCTCGACAGGCATCCACGTCTCAGCTGGCTCGACAGGCATCCACGTCTCAGCTGGCTCGACAGGCATCCACGTCTCAGCTGGCTCGACAGGCATCCACGTCTCAGCTGGCTCGACAGGCATCCACGTCTCAGCTGGCTCGACAGGCATCCACGTCTCAGCTGGCTCGACAGGCATCCACGTCTCAGCTGGCTCGACAGGCATCCACGTCTCAGCTGGCTCGACAGGCATCCATGTTTCAGCTTGCTCGACTGGTTCTCAGGCCTCTGTTGCCTCGGCAGGCTTCCATTGCCTCAGATACCGTTGGTGCCTCAGCTAGCTCAGCCTTCTATGCCTCAGCCGGCTCGACAGATTCTCAAGCCTCAGTCAGCTCTTCAGGCTCCCATGCCTAAGCCGGCTCGTCATGCTCCCGCGCCTCAGAAGGCTCGACTGGTTCCTGCGCCCTCAACTGGTTCCCGCGCCCACAGCTGGTTCAACTGTTTCCCACGCCCTCAGCTGGCTCAACTGTTTCCACACCCTCAGCTGGCTCTACTGGTTACCGCGCCTCAGCAGAAGTGCCCGGCCTCTTCCTTGTCCTCGGGACCGTCCCTCTGGTCGGCGTCCTGCAGCTGGAACCGCACGTCAGGGAGGGTGTACTGTCACGTCTACTCCCGCTCCTCTTCTCTGGCGCTCATTGTCGCCAGTTTATTAATTATTACGCACACCTGCCACAATCTTTACATGCACCTGCGCCTCATGAGACTCACCTGGACACCATCACATTCCTGATTACCTCCCCTATATCTGTCACTCCCTTTTGTTCTTTCCTGAGGCGTTATTGATTCTGTAACTGTCTTATATGTCTGTACGCTACTCGTGTTTCTTGTTTTGTTCCATGTTTCATGAATTATTAAATTCACTCCCTGTACTTGCATCCTGACTCCTAGCATGCACGTTACATATACAATATATTAATAGGCTGTATGTATCTTCAGATATAAACCTATTGTAAATATGTATTGTTTCATCATCTTTATTGCAAAAATAAATACAAATACACACAACTTTAAGGTACAGTCATTTGACTGAGGTAAAGAACTGTCCATTGTTCAGAACAGCAATTGACAAAATGGGACCATGTTGGAAAAACAAGTGGTTCTGAGCTTATGTTAATACTACACAGGTAAACGGTTTAGAGAAATCAAGAATGCAGACAGACCTCTGTCTATATATATCTATATATATATATATCGAACACGCCACCTCCTGTTAAGTTGGGTACCTACTGACAAAAATACAGTGCCTTGCGAAAGTATTCGGCCCCCTTGAACTTTGTGACCTTTTGCCACATTTCAGGCTTCAAACATAAAGATATAAAACTGTATTTTTTTGTGAAGAATCAACAACAAGTGGGACACAATCATGAAGTGGAACGACATTTATTGGATATTTCAAACTTTTTTAACAAATCAAAAACTGAAAAATTGGGCGTGCAAAATTATTCAGCCCCCTTAAGTTAATACTTTGTAGCGCCACCTTTTGCTGCGATTACAGCTGTAAGTCGCTTGGGGTATGTCTCTATCAGTTTTGCACATCGAGAGACTGACATTTTTTCCCATTCCTCCTTGCAAAACAGCTCGAGCTCAGTGAGGTTGGATGGAGAGCATTTGTGAACAGCAGTTTTCAGTTCTTTCCACAGATTCTCGATTGGATTCAGGTCTGGACTTTGACTTGGCCATTCTAACACCTGGATATGTTTATTTTTGAACCATTCCATTGTAGATTTTGCTTTATGTTTTGGATCATTGTCTTGTTGGAAGACAAATCTCCGTCCCAGTCTCAGGTCTTTTGCAGACTCCATCAGGTTTTCTTCCAGAATGGTCCTTTATTTGGCTCCATCCATCTTCCCATCAATTTTAACCATCTTCCCTGTCCCTGCTGAAGAAAAGCAGGCCCAAACCATGATGCTGCCACCACCATGTTTGACAGTGGGGATGGTGTGTTCAGCTGTGTTGCTTTTAAGCCAAACATAACGTTTTGCATTGTTGCCAAAAAGTTCAATTTTGGTTTCATCTGACCAGAGCACCTTCTTCCACATGTTTGGTGTGTCTCCCAGGTGGCTTGTGGCAAACTTTAAACGACACTTTTTATGGATATCTTTAAGAAATGGCTTTCTTCTTGCCACTCTTCCATAAAGGCCAGATTTGTGCAATATACGACTGATTGTTGTCCTATGGACAGAGTCTCCCACCTCAGCTGTAGATCTCTGCAGTTCATCCAGAGTGATCATGGGCCTCTTGGCTGCATCTCTGATCAGTCTTCTCCTTGTATGAGCTGAAAGTTTAGAGGGACGGCCAGGTCTTGGTAGATTTGCAGTGGTCTGATACTCCTTCCATTTCAATATTATCGCTTGCACAGTGCTCCTTGGGATGTTTAAAGCTTGGGAAATCTTTTTGTATCCAAATCCGGCTTTAAACTTCTTCACAACAGTATCTCGGACCTGCCTGGTGTGTTCCTTGTTCTTCATGATGCTCTCTGCGCTTTTAACGGACCTCTGAGACTATCACAGTGCAGGTGCATTTATACGGAGACTTGATTACACACAGGTGGATTGTATTTATCATCATTAGTCATTTAGGTCAACATTGGATCATTCAGAGATCCTCACTGAACTTCTGGAGAGAGTTTGCTGCACTGAAAGTAAAGGGGCTGAATAATTTAGCACGCCCAATTTTTCAGTTTTTGATTTGTTAAAAAAGTTTGAAATATCCAATAAATGTCGTTCCACTTCATGATTGTGTCCCACTTGTTGTTGATTCTTCACAAAAAAATACAGTTTTATATCTTTATGTTTGAAGCCTGAAATGTGGCAAAAGGTCGCAAAGTTCAAGGGGGCCGAATACTTTCGCAAAGCACTGTATACAGTTGAAGTCGGAAGTTTACATACACTTAGGTTATAGTCATTAAAACTCGTTTTTCAACCACTCCACAAATTAGTGCATGACACAAGTCATTTTTCCAACAATTGTTTACAGACAGATTATTGCACTTATAATTCACTGTATCACAATTCCAGTGGGTCAGAAGTTTACATACACTAAGTTGACTGTGCCTTTAATTAAACAGCTTGGAAAATTCCAGAAAATGATGCCATGGCTTTAGAAGCTTCTGATAGACATCATCTGAGTCAATTGGAGGTGTACCTGTGGATGTATATCTAGGCCTACCTTCAAACTCAGTGCCTCTTTGCTTGACATCATAGGAAAATCAAGAGAAATCAGCCAAGACCTCAGAAAAACAATTGTAGACCTCCACAAGTCTGGTTCATCCTTGGGAGCAATTTCCAAACTCCTGAAGGTACCACGTTCATCTGTACAAACAATAGTACGCAAGTATAAACACCATGGGACCATGCAGCTGTCATACCACTCAGGAAGGAGACGCATTCCGTCTCCTAGAGATAAACGTACTTTGGTGCAAAAAGTGCAAATCAATCCCAAAACAACAGCAAAGGACCTTGTGAAGATTCTGGAGAAAACAGGTGCAATAGTATCTCTTTCCAGAGTGAAATTAGTCCTATATCGCCACAACCTGAAAGGCCGCCCAGCAAGGAAGAAGCCACTGCTCCAAAACCGCATAAATAACCAGACTACAGTTTGCAACTGCACATGGGGACAAAGATCGTATTTTTAAATGTCCAATGGTCCGATGAAACAAAAATAGAACTGTTTGGACATAATGAACATCGTTATGTTTGGAGGGAAAAGGAGGAAGCTTGCAAAACGAAGAACACCATCTCAACCATGAAGCACAGGAGTGGCAGCATCATGTTGTGGGGGTGCTTTGCTGCAGGAGAGTCTGGTGCACTTCACAAAATAGATGGCATCATGAGAAGGAAAATTATGTGGATATATTGAAGCAACATCTCAAGACATCACTCAGGAAGTTAAAGCTTGGTTGCAAATGGGTCTTCCAAATGGACAATGACCCCAAGTATACTTCCAAAGTTGTGGTAAAAGGGCTTAAGGACAACAAAGTCAAGGTATTGGAGTGGCCATCACAATGCCCTGACCTCAATAATATAGAAAATATGTGGGCAGAACTGAAAAGGCGTGTGCGAGCAAGAAGGCCTACAAACCTGACTCAGTTACACCAGCTCTGTCAGGAGGAATGGGCCAAAATTCACCCAACTTATTGTGGAAGGCTACCCAAAACGTTTGACCCAAGTTAAACAATTTAAAGGCAATGCTACCAAATACTAATTGAGTGTATGTAAACTTCTGACCCACTGGGAAAGTGATGAAAGAAATAAAAGCTGAAATAAATCATTCTCTCTACTGTTATTCTGACATTTCACATTCTTAAAATAAAGTGGTGATCCTAACTGACCTAAAACAGGAATTTTTACTATACCAACATAGCTAATGTAGTACTGTAGGTCAAAGCTGTGTTCTGGAAAACATTGGTGGAGCATGGGTGAAGTATTCCTTTCTTTTACGGCTTCAGACCAATGCCTACTTCTCATATTAATCATGTTATTTAGAGTGCTTGGTCAGGTCTGATGTCCTATATGTATAGTTCCCTGGGGAACATCTTAAATCCTGTCTTTTATTCTCCTCTCCACCCCTCACTCCTCCCACGCTTTTGTGTTCATGACATAATCTGGTTAACAGCTTTCGCGTTTCCAATGATCTCTGCAAATTTAACAGCCATAAACAGGCTTTATGATGCTATTATGTACACAGGTAGCGTGCCTGGTTGACTGAGCCTGGCCATGGAATCAAGGGAGACGGGCATCGACAACGCTAGCATATAAAACCCATACAGAGGCAGCTAGTGAAAATAAAGATAAAGGCCCCTTTTAAAACCTCAGAGATGTTAAGTCCCCTATTTAGGCCATTAAAAACTTGATAGATGTGAAGTCCACTATTTAGGCCATTAAAAATGTCATAGATGTTAAGTCCCCTATTTAGGCCATTAAAAACTTCATAGATGTTGTTAAGACCCCTATTTAGGCCATTAAAAACTTCATATATGTTAAGTCCCCTATTTAGGCCATTAAAAACTTCATAGATGTTGTTAAGACCCCTATTTAGGCCATTAAAAACCTCATAGATGTTAAGTCCCCTATTTAGGCCATTAAAAACGTCAGATGTTAAGTCCCCTATTTAGGCCATTAAAAACTTCATAGATGTTGTTAAGACCCCTATTTAGGCCATTAAAAACCTCATAGATGTTAAGGGGACTTTGAGAGGTTCTGGACCGGTTCCGACTGACATTTTGGTGTACAAAGCGCTCTGTGAGCATTGCAGTGTCCAGTGCCTAGTACCAGAAAGATACATCTGTCTGCTTTCCGCTACCACTGTCAGCTGAGCTGACTTGAAGAGTTAGGTTTCACACCCCACATTTTCTGGCCTATCAAGACAAATAATACATTTCCAGCCTTCCAGCCTAAAGGCATCAGTACGACCAAGAATATGTTTTTCGCGACGCGGATCCTGTGTTCTGCCTTACAAACAGGACAACGGAGTGGATCCTATGCAGCGACCCAAAAAAACGACTCTGAAAGAGAGGGAAACGAGGCGGTCTTCTGGTCAGACTCCGGAGACGGGCACAGCGCGCACCACTCCCTAGCATTCTTCTTGCCAATGTCCAGTCTCTTGACAACAAGGTTGATGAAATCCGAGCAAGGGTAGCATTCCAGAGGGACATCAGAGACTGTAACGTCCTTTGCTTCACTGAAACATGGCTCACTGGAGAGACGCTATCCGAAGCGGTGCAGCCAACGGGTTTCTCCACACATCGCGCAGACAGAAACAAACATCTTTCTGGTAAGAAGAGGGGAGGGGGCGTATGCCTCATGGCCAACGTGACATGGTGTGATGAAAGAAACATACAGGAACTCAAATCCTTCTGTTCACCTGATTTAGAATTCCTCACAATCAAATGTAGACTGCGTTATCTACCAAGAGAATTCTCTTCGATTATAATCACAGCCGTATATATCCCCCCCCAAGCAGACACATCGATGGCTCTGAACGAACTTTATTTAACTCTCTGCAAACTGGAAACAATTTATCCGGAGGCTGCATTCATTGTAGCTGGGGATTTTAACAAGGCTAATCTGAAAACAAGACTCCCAAAATTTTATCAGCATATCGATTGCGCAACCAGGGGAGGAAAGACCTTGGACCATTGTTACTCTAACTTCCGCGACGCATATAAGGCCCTGCCCCGCCCCCCTTTCGGAAAAGCTGACCACGACTCCATTTTGTTGATCCCTGCCTACAGACAGAAACTAAAACAAGAGGCTCCCACGCTGAGGTCTGTCCAACGCTGGTCCGACCAAGCTGACTCCACACTCCAAGACTGCTTCCATCACGTGGACTGGGAGATGTTTCGTATTGCGTCAGATAACAACATTGACGAATACGCTGATTCGGTGTGCGAGTTCATTAGAACGTGCGTTGAAGATGTCGTTCCCATAGCAACGATTAAAACATTCCCTAACCAGAAACCGTGGATTGATGGCAGCATTCGTGTGAAACTGAAAGCGCGAACCACTGCTTTTAATCAGGGCAAGGTGTCTGGTAACATGACCGAATACAAACAGTGCAGCTATTCCCTCCGCAAGGCTATCAAACAAGCTAAGCGCCAGTACAGAGACAAAGTAGAATCTCAATTCAACGGCTCAGACACAAGAGGCATGTGGCAGGGTCTACAGTCAATCACGGACTACAGGAAGAAATCCAGCCCAGTCACGGACCAGGATGTCTTGCTCCCAGGCAGACTAAATAACTTTTTTGCCCGCTTTGAGGACAATACAGTGCCACTGACACGGCCTGCAACGAAAACATGCGGTCTCTCCTTCACTGCAGCCGAGGTGAGTAAGACATTTAAACGTGTTAACCCTCGCAAGGCTGCAGGCCCAGATGGCATCCCCAGCCGCGCCCTCAGAGCATGCGCAGACCAGCTGGCCGGTGTGTTTACGGACATATTCAATCAATCCCTATACCAGTCTGCTGTTCCCACATGCTTCAAGAGGGCCACCATTGTTCCTGTTCCCAAGAAAGCTAAGGTAACTGAGCTAAATGACTACCGCCCCGTAGCACTCACATCCGTCATCATGAAGTGCTTTGAGAGACTAGTCAAGGACCATATCACCTCCACCCTACCTGACACCCTAGACCCACTCCAATTTGCTTACCGCCCAAATAGGTCCACAGACGATGCAATCTCAACCACACTGCACACTGCCCTAACCCATCTGGACAAGAGGAATACCTATGTGAGAATGCTGTTCATCGACTACAGCTCGGCATTCAACACCATAGTACCCTCCAAGCTCGTCATCAAGCTCGAGACCCTGGGTCTCGACCCCGCCCTGTGCAACTGGGTACTGGACTTCCTGACGGGCCGCCCCCAGGTGGTGAGGGTAGGCAACAACATCTCCTCCCCGCTGATCCTCAACACTGGGGCCCCACAAGGGTGCGTTCTGAGCCCTCTCCTGTACTCCCTGTTCACCCACGACTGCGTGGCCACGCACGCCTCCAACTCAATCATCAAGTTTGCGGACGACACAACAGTGGTAGGCTTGATTACCAACAACGATGAGACGGCCTACAGGGAGGAGGTGAGGGCCCTCGGAGTGTGGTGTCAGGAAAATAACCTCACACTCAACGTCAACAAAACTAAGGAGATGATTGTGGACTTCAGGAAACAGCAGAGGGAACACCCCCCTATCCACATCGATGGAACAGTAGTGGAGAGGGTAGCAAGTTTTAAGTTCCTCGGCATACACATCACAGACAAACTGAATTGGTCCACTCACACAGACAGCATCGTGAAGAAGGCGCAGCAGCGCCTCTTCAACCTCAGGAGGCTGAAGAAATTCGGCTTGTCACCAAAAGCACTCACAAACTTCTACAGATGCACAATCGAGAGCATCCTGGCGGGCTGTATCACCGCCTGGTATGGCAACTGCACCGCCCTCAACCGTAAGGCTCTCCAGAGGGTAGTGAGGTCTGCACAACGCATCACCGGGGGCAAACTACCTGCCCTCCAGGACACCTACACCACCCGATGTCACAGGAAGGCCATAAAGATCATCAAGGACATCAACCACCCGAGCCACTGCCTGTTCACCCCGCTATCATCCAGAAGGCGAGGTCAGTACAGGTGCATCAAAGCTGGGACCGAGAGACTGAAAAACAGCTTCTATCTCAAGGCCATCAGACTGTTAAACAGCCACCACTAACACTGAGTGGCTGCTGCCAACACACTGACACTGACTCAACTCCAGCCACTTTAATAATGGGAATTGATGGGAAATGATGTAAATATATCACTAGCCACTTTAAACAATGCTACCTTATATAAATGTTACTTACCCTACATTATTCATCTCATATGCATACGTATATACTGTACTCTATATCATCGACGGTATCCTTATGTAATTCATGTATCACTAGCCACTTTATACTATACTATGCCACTTTGTTTACATACTCATCTCATTTGTACATACTGTACCCGATACCATCTACTGTATCTTGCCTATGCTGCTCTGTACCATCACTCATTCATATATCCTTATGTACATATTCTTTATCCCCTTACACTGTGTACAAGACAGTAGTTTGGAATTGTTAGTTAGATTACTTGTTATTACTGCATTGTCGGAACTAGAAGCACAAGCATTTCGCTACACTCGCATTAACATCTGCTAACCATGTGTATGTGACAAATAAAATTTGATTTGATTTGATTTGATTTTGACATTTTCATTTCATTGTATTTTAATTTAACCTTTATTTTACCAGGTAAGTTGACTGAGACATTCTCATCTACAGCAACAACCTGGGGAATAGTTACAGGAGGAGGAGAGGCGGTGAATGAGTGAATTGGAAGTTGTTTATTATTTTATTTTTACTATATTTAAAAAAGCATTTCAGTAATTTCAAGCCCTATTCCCCCACTTTTGTTGAATATTTGTACTATGTACTTGAGCTTGAACTATGCAGCATTACTAGCTGTTGTTTATGGCCAGCTCATGAAAAATATTTAGGCAGAAATCTACATTTTGCCATAACGTTCAAGAGGAAGGCCCAGAGCAAGACTAGCCGAGCAAGACTAGCAGGGAGCAATGCTAGAGTAGCACGGTGCCATTCTGAATAGCTTGCCATGTTTCTCTTTATGCGGATTGACAGGCCACATCTGCCGAGGGGACTGAGAGACACCAAAAGGCATACAGGTGTTAATATTTCAGTAGGTACATTAATACATGAAGCATCTGGACAGGGGATGAATGGGGGATGAGGGGTAGGGTGAGGGTGAGGAGGTGTTGCAGGGAATGGGAGGTGGATAGAGCGGTGGGGTACAGAATGAGAGGAGAGTTGTGGTAGAGGTGAGGGGGTGTTGAGAAATAGGGGAGGGGATTCCTTGAACGGGGCGCCAATGTCAAATGAATGGGAGTGATCAGGAGAGAAAGAGTCATTGTAGACTGGCGTGTTTGATATTACAGCAGAACGATTTTGTTTATGTTCATAAGTGGCTCATTATGTTATAAACGCAGCAAAAAAAGAAACGTCCTCTCACTGTCAACTGCATTTATTTTCAGCAAACTTAACATGTAAATATTTGTATGAACATAACAAGATTCAACAACTGAGACATAAACTGAACAAGTTCCACAGACATGTGACTAACAGAAATTGAATAATGTGTCCCTGAACAAAGGGGGAGGTCAAAATCAAAAATAACAGTCACTATCTGGTGTGGCCACCAGCTTCAATAGGTACTGCAGTGCATCTCCTCCTCATGGACTGCACCATATTTGCCAGTTCTTGTTGTGAGATGTTACCCCACTCATCCACCAAGGCACCTGTAAGTTCCCAGATATTTCTGGGGAGAATGGCCCTAGCCCTCACCCTCCGATCCAATAGGTCCCAGACGTGCTCAATGGGATTGAGATCCAGGCTCTTCGCTGGCCATGGCAGAACACTGACATTCCTGTCTTGCAGGAAATCACGCACAGAATGAGCAGTATGGCTGGTGGCATTGTCATGCTGGAGGGTCATGTCAGGATGGGCCTGCAGGGAGGGTACCACATGAGGGGATGTCTTCCCTGTAACACACAGCATTTAGATTGCCTGCAATGACAACAAGCTCAGTCCAGTGATGCTGTGACACACCGCCCCAGACCATGACGGACCCTCCACCTCCAAATCGATCCCGCTCCAGAGTACAGGCCTCGGTGTAACGCTCATTCCTTCGACAATAAACGTGAATCCGACCATCACCCCTGGTGAGAGAAAACCTTGACTCGTTAGTGAAGAGCACTTTTTGCCAGTCCTGTCTGGTCCAGCGACGGTGGGTTTGTGCCCATGGGCAACGTTGCAGGTCCTCACCAGAAATCACCGGCAGCCTTACAACAGGCCTACAAGCCCTCAGTCCAGCCTCTCTCAGCCTATTGCGGACAGTCTGAGCACTGATGGAGGGATTGTGCGTTCCTGGTGTAACTCAGGCAGTTGTTGTTGCCATCCTGTACTTGTCCCGCAGGTGTGATGTTCGAATGTACCAATCCTGTGCAGGTGTTGTTACAAGTTGTCTGCCACTGTGAGGACGGTCAGCTGTCCATCCTGTCTCCCTGTAGCACTGTCTTAGGCGTCTCACAGTACGGACATTGCAATTTAGTGCCCTGGCCAAATCTGCAGTCCTCATGCCTCTTGCAGCATGCCTAAGGCACGTTCACACAGATGAGCAGGGACCTTGGGCATCTTTCTTTTGGTGTTTTTCAGAGTCAGTAGAAAGGCCTCTTTAGTGTAATATGTTTTCATAACTGTGACCTTAATTGCCTACCGTCTGTAAGCTTTTAGTGTCTTAACGGCTGTTCCACAGGTGCATGTTCATTAATTGTTTATGGGAAACAGTGTTTAAACCCTTTACAATGAAGATCTGTTAAGTTATTTGGAGTTTTACGAATTGTCTTTGAAAGACAGGGTCCTGAAAAAGGGATGTTTCTTTTTTTGCTGAGTTTATATTGACTGGTGGCAATTAACCAGTCCATTGTTTTACAACATCATGTGTATAGTGAGTAAAATAAGAGAGACTTACCATTCCCAATAATGATATGGTGTTGTATATGCTACGCATTACAGCAGGTGTCTAGGCTTGATTTTTGTGTGACTCTGCGATTTAGAGATGAGTGAGTGGTTATGTATTCACACGGAGCATAAACATTATTACTGTGTTCCCTGTCTTCGCTTCCAGCTGCTGCGGAAAATCTAAACAAACCGCTGCATCGCCCTCAACGCTAGCTGCCTCCCTTCAGAGACACACCGCAGTCCCCTCTGGGCGATAGACACGGAGCTCCGTTATTAACACAAATATCAAGGCAAAAACAAACATGACCCCCAAGGACTGGAGGGAGAAAATGAGAGGAGAGGAGGAAGAGAGAAAGGAGGATAGGAGTTTAGCTGTGCTCTCCTCCCTTCTCCAACAGTACCTCTCTTCTAGAGAGGAAATGTCCTAATTACCTGTCTGCTGTCCCTCTCAAATCAAATCAAATGTATTTATATAACCCTTCGTACATCAGCTGATATCTCAAAGTGCTGTACAGAAACCCAGCCTAAAACCCCAAACAGCAAGCAATGCAGGTGTAGAAGCAAGGTGGCTAGGAAAAACTCCCTAGAAAGGCCAAAACCAAGGAAGAAACCTAGAGAGGAACCAGGCTATGTGGGGTGGCCAGTCCTCTTCTGGCTGTGCCGGGTGGAGATTATAACAGAACATGGCCAAGATGTTCAAATGTTCATAAATTACCAGCATGGTCGAATAATAATAAGGCAGAACAGTTGAAACTGGAGCAGCAGCACGGCCAGGTGGACTGGGGACAGCAAGGAGTCATCATGTCAGGTAGTCCTGGGGCATGGTCCTAGGGCTCAGGTCCTCCGAGAGAGAGAAATAAAGAGAGAAGGAGAGAATTAGAGAACGCACACTTAGAGTCACACAGGACACCGAATAGGACAGGAGAAGTACTCCAGATATAACAAACTGACCCTAGCCCCCGACACATAAACTACTGCAGCATAAATACTGGAGGCTGAGACAGGAGGGGTCAGGAGACACTGTGGCCCCATCCGAGGACACCCCCGGACAGGGCCAAACAGGAAGGATATAACCCCACCCACTTTGCCAAAGCACAGCCCCCACACCACTAGAGGGATATCTTCAACCACCAACTTACCATCCTGAGACAAGGCTGAGTATAGCCCACAAAGACCTCCGCCACGGCACAACCCAAGGGGGGGGGGGCCACCCAGACAGGATGACCACATCAGTGAATCAACCCACTCAGGTGACGCACCCCCTCCAGGGACGGCATGAGAGAGCCCCAGTAAGCCAGTGACTCAGCCCCTGTAATAGGGTTAGAGGCAGAGAATCCCAGTGGAAAGAGGGGAACCGGCCAGGCAGAGACAGCAAGGGCGGTTCGTTGCTCCAGAGCCTTTCCGTTCACCCTCCCACTCCTGGGCCAGACTACACTCAATCATATGACCCACTGAAGAGATGAGTCTTCAGTAAAGACTTAAAGGTTGAGACCGAGTTTGCGTCTCTGACATGGGTAGGCAGACCGCTCCATAAAAATGGAGCTCTATAGGAGAAAGCCCTGCCTCCAGCTGTTTGCTTAGAAATTCTAGGGACAATTAGGAGGCCTGCGTCTTGTGACCGTAGCATACGTGTAGGTATGTACGGCAGGACCAAATCAGAGAGATAGGTAGGAGCAAGCCCATGTAATGCTTTGTAGGTTAGCAGTAAAACCTTGAAATCAGCCCTTTTTTTGACAGGAAGCCAGTGTAGAGAGGCTAGCACTGGAGTAATATGATCAAATTTTGGGGTTCTAGTCAGGATTCTAGTAGCCGTAATTAGCACTAACTGAAGTTTATTTAGTGCTTTATCCGGGTAGCCGGAAAGTAGAGCATTGCAGTAGTCTAACCTAGAAGTGACAAAAGCATGGATTAATTTTTCTGCATCATTTTTGGACAGAAAGTTTCTGATTTTTGCAATGTTACGTAGATGGAAAAAAGCTGTCCTTGAAATGGTCTTGATATGTTCTTCAAAAGAGAGATCAGGGTCCAGAGTAACCCCGAGGTCCTTCACAGTTTTATTTGAGACGACTGTACAACCATTAAGATTAATTGTCAGATTCAACAGAAGATCTCTTTGTTTCTTGGGACCTAGAACAAGCATCTCTGTTTTGTCCAAGTTTAAAAGTAGAAAGTTTGCAGCCATCCACTTCCTTATGTCTGAAACACATTATTCTAGCAAGGGCAATTTTGGGGCTTCACCATGTTTCATTGAAATGTACAGCTGTGTCATATCCGCATAGCAGTGAAAGTTAACATTATGTTTTCGAATAACATCCCCAAGAGGTAAAATATATAGTGAAAACAATAGTGGTCCTAACACGGAACCTTGAGGATTACCGAAATTTACAGTTGATTTGTCAGAGGACAAACCATTCACAGAGACAAACTGATATCTTTCCGACAGATAAGATCTAAACCAGGCCAGAACTTGTCCGTGTAGACCAATTTGGGTTTCCAATCTCTCCAAAAGAATGTGGTGATCGATGGTATCAAAAGCAGCACTAAGGTCTAGGAGCACGAGGACAGATGCCATTAAAATGTCATTTACCACCTTCACAAGTGCCGTCTCAGTGCTATGATGGGGTCTAAAACTCTCAACTCAATGTGTGTTCCCCAGCCTCCCTTGCCGTCCCCTTTTTGGTCTGAAGAGGGTTTATCTGAGTGGGGAGCGGTAGCTAGTCCCGGGTGCTGTGTGGCTATGCTGTGGCGTATCCATACTCCACACCCTCTCTTGGCTCAGTGAGCCTCACTAAGAAGGACACAGGAGGGACTATCCCTCAATCCTCATCCACTGGCCTACATTTCCCCTCTTGCTTTCACACGGCCTGACAGAGTGCTGGACACAACCTGCGAAAAAAAACTCCCCATCCTTCATACACACACCCCTTACTTCTCCTCTGTGGGACACATCCCTATCATGACCCGCTGCTGCACTCTGTGGGAGTATGAGCTGCTGCCCCACGAATGACCTCACATCCTGACAGGGTGATGACACGCGCTGTGAAGTTTTTTTGTTTAGTTACAGAAATTATCTGTGTGTCTGTCGGTTTCACAGAGCATTCATTTTTAAGATTTTCACTTCCTTTATGACGAATTCCTGGGCCAGGCTGACTTCCATGGAAGTCTGAAAAATTGTTTGGCCATGAATACTGTTTGCTCTTTTAAAAAATGTTCAAACACATCCTTTGCCAAGCCTTTTTTTGGATGGGAGAACTTTGTGTTACTAATAGTAGCGATGTAAATGTCCAGCAGACAGACTTGTCATTAGAAACATAAAGGCATTTCACTGACATTACAACTTGAAACTTAGATAATGATGCAATGGAACAGATCTTGCCAGAACACAATCAAAAGCACATAGCAGCTCCCCAAGTCCAGACACTCTCTGGCTGCAATTTCTCAGAGTGTATTCATTAAAATCACATAATGACGGGCTGTCTAAATAAGAATAACACATGAATACCATGAAATGTCCCCTACCTCCCAGGCATATTCATCCAGCCATTTTACTCATCTATCCTGCCCTCTTTCATTCCAATGTGTTCAACAGCTTCTGTTCAGTTACCTGTCTTCTTCAATTAGCGTAATTGGAGGAATGGTTCCACGCCTGCCAAGCATCAACAATAGGGTTGCAAAGGGATTGTATATTACTGGAAACTTTTGAAGTTTACCAGTACACTACCAGCATTTTGGTATCTTTCAAGGATTTTATGTAATCTATCACAAGATATCTAGTGGCCCTTTTGGGTACTTCAGAATATCACAGGTGTCTGTAATTATCTCTGTCCCTCTGTGTGGCCTTATCACATGTACAATATATTAAATAATAAAATAAGATATGAAAAAAAAGTATGACAAAGATGTAAAACATTATCATAAATATAAAGGCTCAATTTAGTGAATACCATTGGTGTTTAATATGAGGGGTTCAGCATTAAATATCCTTTGTTTTTAATTGCACACTTATGTATTTTACTATGTCAATATTTATTTATTTTCAATGTTTTGGAAACAAACTGGTGGCAGTTGTGAAAAAAGTTACAACTTAAATGTTAAAAAGGTTATGTTAAAAATTCATTGAAAATAAAGCCATTGTTCATTAGATGCTTTTTTAATGATTAGGCAATTTTCTCTTGAACCATATAGACTATCTACTAGAAAGTTATGGACAATTTGGACACAGATATAACAAATGATGAATCTTAAGCTATTTTCTGCCGAATGAGTTGCTGCTCCAGTTTCAACTGTTCTGTCTGCGGCTATGGAACCCTGACCTGTCCACCGGACGTGCTACCTAGTCCCGGACCTGTCTCTGCCACACCTGCTGTCTCGATCTCTGAATGCTCGGCTATGAAAAGCCAACTCCTGAGGTGCTGACCTGTTGCACCCTCTATGACCACTGTGATTATTATTTGACCCTGCTGGTCATCTATAAATGTTTGAACAGCTTGAAGAACGATATGGCCTTAAATGGCCATGTAATAATCTCTACCTGGCACAACCAGAAGAGGACTGGACACCTTTCAGAGCCTGGTTCCTCTCTAGGTTTCTTCCTAGGTTCCTGCCTTTCTAGGGAGTTTTTTTCTAGCCACCGTGCTTCCAAATCTACATTGCTTGCTGTTTGTGAGTTTCTGCATAAGCACTTTGTGACATCTGCGGATGTAAATTGGGCTTTATAAATACATTTGATTGATTGACTAATGTACTTTGTGTCAAGGAAAACTATAGTTGAACTATAGAGTTGATCACTCTATGAAAGTTTTAAAAAACTCTGTTGACTTTCAATATAAAACACATGTGAAATGGTTTAAAACCCACCTTTTTTGAAGGTCTGCGTTTTGAAAATGCCGATTTCTGAACTTTAACGTGACCCCTGTTTATATCAATACATTTAAGTCATTGAAATATAAAAGGTACGATAGATTTCCATAGATTTTCTGTTAATAACCAAAATTACTGAAGATTTTCTGGCAACTTTGGGAAATTACCAGTAGCTTTGCAATCCTAATCAACACACACCCTCACCCAGAGGAGGCTGGTGGGTGGAGCTATAGGAAGATGGGCTCATTGTAATGGCTGGAATGGAATTAATGGAATGGTATCAAACACATCAAACATATGGAAACCACCATATGTTTCACTCCGCTCCATTGATTCCATTCCAGCCATTACAATTAGCCTGTCTTCCTATAGCTCCTCCCACAAGCCTCCTCTGCCCTCACCTGTAGGGTCACATCTCAGGTAATCCGGGTCCACCCTCACGTGATGATGTGAAGCCTTCCCAGTATCATGAAATGAATCCCTGTCATTTCCCATATATTTATCCTAGGTAACAACATATTCCAGTCTTGTCCGTGCAATGACATCGTGCAGAGGGGTTGTGTCAAGGGTTGTTCTGCGGAGAGAGCAAAATCACCCTTCCCCTTTTCTTCCCATCTGGAAACCGCATGGATGACACTGCATTGAAATTCTCTCGCCTTGCATTGTTTTTTCTAATACATGTACAGCCAATGACGTGGTGGTTGCTTGGCCATGAATTACAGATTTGTTGTTGGCACAGTGTGTGTGGAGATGAACTGTGCATGTCGGGGCCAGATAAGGCCATATTTACACCTTTGGCTGCCAGACACTGCCTCAGGGAGCCAGCTCACAAATTAAATGGAAATTGAGTTTGAGGGAGCTAATAAAACAGCTCCAGCCCTCTTGTGCAGGGCCATGTCCTTCTCTCCATACAATGCATACATTTTGGGCCAATACGGACAGCAAGCTATGCCTGGCTCATCCTGTGGTCAACCCGACTGGGTTTTGGCTTCACATTGCTGTTTAAAAAGTAGTTTATTCTAGTTTTCAGGAGGTGGTGGGGATGGTCAGTAGGCAGAGAGGGGTGTATTTGTTTACATTTTGCAAAGGTAAGCCCTGAGCCAAGTTTCTACAACATACTTGGCAGCAAAGTATTCACCCCCGAATAGTTTATTTTTGCCAAACTATGTGAGCAATTGCTGTTCATATGTCCATGAAATGCTATATGTCTATAATATGCGTCACAAAAGTTATATTGCACAAACTGTATATACAGTTAAAGTCGGAAGTTTACTTACACCGTAGCAAAATACTGAATATAGGAGCAACGTCAACTCACCATCAGTACGACAAGGAATATGACTTTCCCGAAGCGAATACTGTGTTCTGCCTTCCACCCAGGACAAAGGAATGGATCCCAGCCTGCGACCCAAAACAACGACGTCGTAAAAGAGGGAAACGAAGCAGTCTTCTGGTCAGGCTCCGGAGACGGGCACATCGCGCATCGCTCCCTAGCATACTACTCATCTCATTTGTATATACTGTACTTGATACCATCTACTGCATCTTGCCTATGCCGTTCTGTACCATCACTCATTCATATATCTTTATGTACATATTCTTTATCCTTTTACACTTATGTGTATAAGGTAGTCGTTTTGGAATTGTTCGGTTAGTTTACTCGTTGGTTATTACTGCATTGTCGGAACTAGAAGCACAAGCATTTCGCTACACTCGCATTAACATCTGCTAACCATGTGTATGTGACAAATAAAGATTTGATTTGATTTGTTAGCACGTTTAGTTCACAAATCCAAACTCACGAGGCGCGGGCAAGTCCAGGCGAACGTTCAGACGAAAAGTCATATTACAGTTCATAGAAACATGCCAAACGATGTATAGAATCAATCTTTAGGATGTTTTTATCATAAATCTTCAATAATGTTTCAACCGGACAATTCCTTTGTCTTTAGAAATGTAATGGAATGCAGCTAATTCTCAAGGCTGTTCGCAAGACTGAGCTCATGGCACTCTGCCAGACATCTGGTTGAAACAGCTCTCATTCTCTCCCCCTTCACAGTAGAAGCCTCAAACAATGTTCTAAAGACTGTTGACGTCTAGTGGACGCTTTAGGAAGTGCAATATGACCCCATAGACACTGCATATTCGATAGGCAATGACTTGAAAAACTACAAACCTCAGATTTCCCACTTCCTGGTTGGATTCTTTCTCAGGTTTTTGCCTGCCATACGAGTTCTGTTATACTCACAGACATCATTCAAACAGTTTTAGAAACTTCAGAGTGTTTTCTATCCAAATCTACTAATTATATGCATATTCTAGTTTTTGGGCCTGAGTAGCAGGCAGTTTACTCTGGGAGCCTTGTTATCCAAGTTACTCAATACTGCCCCCCAGTCCCAAATAAGTTTTGGGACTGGGAAGCCATTTTGCCACAACTTTGGAAGTATGCTTGGGGTCATTGTCCATTTGGAAGACCCATTTGCGACCAAGCTTTAACTTCCTGACTGATGTCTTGAAATGTTGCTGCAATATATTCAAATAATTTCCCCTCCTCATGACGCCATCTACTTTGTGAAGCGCACCAGTCCCTCCTGCAGCAACGCACCCCCACAACATGATGCTGCCACCCCCGTGCTTCACGGTTGGGGAGGTGTTCTTTGGCTTGCAAGTCTCCCCGTTTTTCCTCCAAACATAATGATGGTCATTATGGCCAAACAGTTCTATTTCTCCAAAAAGTATGATCTTTGTCCCCATGTGCAGTTGCAAACCATCTCTGGCTTTTTTATGCGGTTTTGGAGCAGTGGCTTCTTCCTTGCTGAGCGGCCTTTCAGGTTATGTCAAAATAGGTCTTGTTTTACTGTGGATATATATACTTTTGTACCTGTTTCCTCCAGCATCTTCACAAGGTCCTTTGCTGTTGTTCTGGGATTGATTTGCACTTTTCGCACAGTCATCTCTAGGAGACAGAACGCGTCTCCTTCCTGAGCGGTATGCCGGCTGCATGGTCCCATGGTGTTTATACTTGCGTACTATTGTTGTACAGATGAACGTGGTACCTTCAGGCATTAGGAAATTGCTCCCAAGGATGAACCAGACTTGTGGATGTCTACAATTGTTTGTCTTGGCTGATTTCTCTTGATTTTCCCATGATGTCAAGTAAAGAGGCACTGAGTTTGAAGGTAGGCCTTGAAATACATCCACAGGTACACCTCCAATTGACTCAAATTATGTCAATTAGCCTATCAGAAGCTTCTAAAGCCATTACATAATTTTCTGGAATTTTCCAGGATGTTTAATAAAGGCACAGTCAACTTAGTGTATGTAAACTTCTGACCCACTGGAATTGTGATACAGTGAATTATAAGTGAAATAATCTGTCTGTAAACAATTGTTGGAAAATGTACTTGTGTCATGCACAAAGTAGCTGTCCTAACCGACTTGCCAAAACTATAGTTGGTTAACAAGATATTTGTGGAGTGGTTGAAAAATGAGTTTTAATGATTCCAACCTAAGTGTATGTAATCTTCCGACTTCAACTGTATATAGTTTATTTTGCAGTGAGTGGGATATAAACTGTGCTCTGGCTCTAAATCTTTAGCAGGGAAATGGATTGGTTCATTCTCAGTTTGAAAAGTGACAGCAGCATAGGACCCTTTGACAGCAGCATAGGACCCTTTGACAGCAGCATAGGCCTCCTGGAGTATGTGGATGTTCTATGCAGTCTCTCTCACACACATTATCCTTCCTCCACATTAATAACAAGTATCCTGTGTCATGTCTCTGTGTCAGATCGGCCTCACCCTTTCTCTCTCTGTATTTCTCTAACTCTTCTTTTCTCTCTGAGGTCATAACAAGGATCTATTAGTCAAACACGTACGATGTCAACGTTGACACCTTGTGACACAGAGAAGGAAAGAGCTTCCACTCAGCCTGTCCCAGGACCATCATGCAATCCGCATCACATCTTGTATCAAGCATTCATGCTAGTGTTTCTCCGTAAGACCAACTAGTATATAACATACAGTTTGATACAGGGTCACGATGTAACAACACACGCATTACTGTTATTCAGCCTATCTATGTAATGTGTTGTATTGATTTGAGCAATAAAACTCTACATTTCATCATAGTCGTGTTGTGCTCTAGTTGTTCTTTCTCATTGTATGTTACCCACAGAAAGAGATGATAGTGGTTTCATATCATACACTCTTAGAAAAAAGGGTTCCAAAGGGGTTCTTTGGCTTTCCCCATAGGAGAACCCTTTTTGGTTCCAGGTAGAATTTTTTGGGGGGTTCCCTCTGTGTGAAAGGGTTCTACATGGAACTCCAGAGGCTTCTACCTGGAATCAAAAGGGTTCTACCTGAAACCTAAAAGGCTTCTTCAAAGGGTTCTTCGATGGGGACAGCCAAAGACCTTTTAGGCTCTAGATATCATTTTTTTTTAAGAGTGTAGGGTATGAGACTGAGGCATCTAACACAGATGCTTCCAGATGCTATTATGCCTAATTTTAAAACAATGACAGTATCTCAATTGGTCTTCATCAAATGTTTGATTCCAGCAGTGCAGTATTCAGAGCAGCGATAGTCAGAGGGGCTGTCCTCGTCCCACTTATGCCCACAACAGCCCTCCATCCCCTGGCCTGAGATCTGAGGAGGCATGGGGGGCCACTGGAGGACCATGTCTGGACCTTTTTGTTGTTGTTAATTAATTACCTCCCTGAAGCCTCGCTGGGTGTCCTGCACTGCACTGAACCACGGCCTGCTCCTGTGTTCCCGATTTTAGCTCACGCCGCTCCCCAACTGGCCTGCTTTCCCAGCTGGCTGTGCCAAGGATCCAGCTTCAAGTTCCCGTTCTGTATTAAGAGAGAAGTGCCACTTTAAATTTAGAAGAATGCGTAGATGGAGTGTACTGGGAATGTAAGTTCTTTTGATTATTCTGGAAGCCAGTCTGAGAATATACTGGTCGGATTGATATGAATCATCTCACACATACTTTTATTGAATTATTGTACTACATTATTACACTACTCTCATGATAAAAAATGTATAAACTCTGTGATGCTTGAAGTAAGACCAAAAATTGAAATTGGGTCACCATGACAACAGTGGTATGTGAGTAAAATCACTGGGGAAGCCAAACCAGAAAAAAAGCCATATAACAACCTATGTGTTGTGACAATTGCTTTGTTTGCTCATAACCTGTTAGTTCACATGCCTTGCCACCATGATACAGTATATAGGCCTAAGGCTGAGACAATAAGAAGACACAGTGGCAGAATACATTCAACCACACCTTTGTTTCATGACAAAACCAGAGAGGAGGCATGGGGGGCCTATGGAGGACCATGTCTGGACCTTTTTGTTGTTGTTAATTAATTACCTCTCTTGAAGCCTCGCTGGGTGTCCTGCGCTGGGTGTCTGGTGAAATCCATGATGCAAATAACAAACACTTCATGTTTCAAACATTTTCGGACTACTAAACAACTATTGATTTAGAGTTACTGCAAGTCGCAAAGAAAAGGAGCTGCCTCCACTATTCCAGCACCATTTCAACAACATATTTTTTTTATTTAACCTTTATTTAACTAGGCAAGTCAGTTAAGAACAAAATCTTATTTACGATGACAACCTACCGGGGAACAGTGGGTTAACTGCCTTGTTCAGGGGCAGAATGACAGATTTTTACCTTGTCATCTTGGGGATTCGATCCAGAAACCTTTTGGTTACTGGCCCAATGCTCTAGCCACTAGGCAACCTGCCCCACCCCAAAAAACAATATATATAATCATATACAGTGACAACTAAAAGATACCAAAAAACAATTTAATCCAATCAACGTAAGTGAAATATGATGTGGCTGTCCATGGTTCTGATTAGTGTGTGTGTGTGTGTGTGTGTGTGCGCGTTCATGCAAGTAGAAGAGATGTGTTGACTCACCCTACTTGCAGAAAAATGCCAATGCCACCCTCCTCTCTTTCGTGTTGATGAAATGGTCTATAACTATCATACAGTAGGCCTACACACTTCTATTTTTTGTTGTCCTAGGCTACCTGCCTAAAATACTTGCTCGCTAGCCTAACTTCCTTTCATGGGCAGCATTAGCTAGTTAACATTAGCCTTCTACATCTAGCTACATATTGAACTTCCATCCTCTCAGTCAAGGTGCACAATGTATTTTATGGTTGGATCAAGATCATCGTTATAATCATTGGCCAGTACAGAGAATTAAGTAAAACCACAAGTCCAAACCCCTATCTCCATCCATGGCTAATTTTGGAAAGGGCCAGTTTTAGCTAGCTAGCCACCTTCCGAGCACAATACATTGAGATGCAACAATACAAGTTGTTTCTATCGATGAGGTATTTCTCTGTGATAGGAGTGAAGCTAAATTCAAACTGGCTTCCATTTACACTTTTTTTTGGTGCACCAGGACCAGTCATAGTTGAGCTCACTCAGTTTAGCTCAACACTTATTTTCTATTGTTTTATACTTTTTTTAAATCAAGGAAGACCAAATGCTCACTGGTTTTCCTTGCATTCAATGCTACGGGGGGCAACAATGTCAAACTATTTATGACCACAACGCATCAGATAGATGGGCTACACATACACAGGCATAATGGGACCCATTTTGTCCAAAAAGTTATACTTTTGAATCATCTGCCCGTAGGGCATTCTTCCAAAAGTATTGATGATCATCCAGGTGCTTCCAGGTGCATTTTGTCAAACTTGAGTCAGCTTTTAGGATGACATGGGTCCCATTATGCCTGGCGAAAACCAAACACTGCATTTCAGAGTAAGAACTTGATACCAACGGTGAAGCATGGTGGTGGTAGTGTGATGGTTTGGGGATGCTTTGCTGCCCCAGGACCTGAACAACTTGCCTTAATAGAAGGAACCATGAATTCTGCTCTGTATCAGAGAATTCTATGGGAGAATGTCAGGTCATCCATCTGTGAGCTGAAGCTGAAGTGCAGCTGTCTCATGCAGCAAGACAATGATCCAAAACACACAGTCAAGTCGACATGAAAATGGCTAACAAGTAATACATTTGATGATTTGGAACGGCATAGTCAAAAAACAGACTTAATCCTAATTGAGATGTTGTGGCAGGACTTGAAACCAACAGTTCACGCTTGAAAACCCACAAATGCCACTAAGTTAAAGCAGTCCTACATGCAATAGTGGGCCAAAAAGTCCTCCACAGCGATGTGAGAGACTGATCAACAACTACAGGAAGCATTTGGTTGGGGTCATTGCAGCTAAAGGTGGCACAACCAGTTATTGAGTGTAAGGGGGTAGTTACTTTTTAACAAGGATGAAATTAGGTGTTGCATAACTCTAATTAAATAAACAAAATGAGTTTCAATTTTTTTGTGATTTGTGAACTCAGGTTCCCTGATAACATTCAGAATAAAAAATATAAAAAAATAGAGTAAATCAGAAAGATGGCAAATCCCCATTCTGCAGCAATAAGCAGTCGGTTGGGTATGTAGGTCCCTCTCTCAAAGTTGCAGAGAAAATAGACCCCTATTAAACAGTTGACACAATCAGTAGCTTCTACATTTGTCTTACCAGAGAAAAAGATGGAATAAAGAATGTCTAACTCAGTCCATTTAATCTAACAGTATGCACTGATTACCACCCACAAATGGTTCAGTTATTTTCTAACATTTCCTCCCACACTGTTAGATATTGCTTTATGATGAATGGTTGGTAACTGTTAACATTTGATTTCCTTAATGACACACACAGCATCCCATCAGGCTGGGTATTGTTGTTATTCATCACAACGTTCAGCTCCAGGTAGACGATCTGCTGCATGGCCGGCCATAGAGGGATGAAGAAACACTTACACACAGTAATGTGCATTGGGCCAATGAGCCATACACAGGCCTGGTGCCATCTCATTAGACTACCAATGACACCTGCGGAGACTGCCTCACGTCCCATTGTCTGGAAGAGCTGTACGAGACAAGGGAAAAATCAGCACAGGGCTTTACGTCACACAAAAGTAAGTTTGTTCCCAGACAGACACGTATTGATGTTGTGCGCACACGTGCACACACGCAGGCACACACAGACATACACAGACACTCAGGCATGCAAGCACACACACACACAGCTCAGCCCTGACCTGCAGAGAGAGAGAGACGTGTTAAGTCGTTCTTCTTCAAACCACACAGAATAACCTGTAATCAGTGACCTTGATGTCTATGGCTGCGAGTACACACTCCCTCCACCTCACAGCTCAGATTGATAACAGTCCTAAATGACCCTTGATCTGTATGGTGAGAGTTGACGTAGTGTGTGTGGCTCTTCCTACTTAACCCTGATAAATAACAGTAATAACTCTAATCTGTGGTCAGGACCCGTCAAGGGGAGGCAGGCTCAGTTCTTTAGCTTCTCTCGGTCCTCTGTATTCACCAGGAATCTGTGGTCCATGTAGGTGTGAGATGTATTTCAAGACCATTCAAAGAATAAAAATGTGCCTAATGCATTATGGTCTTATTTTAAAGTCTATTGTACCTTGTTCTCTGGATTCCCAAACCTTCATGCATAGAGAAGAACAACCCTGTGGTTACGGTTGCTCTGAAATCGGAAAGAAGGACCACATTTCAGCACAAATACAGAATGCTAGAATGTCGGCAGAACAGGGAAGGATAAGGTCATCTCATTTATTCATGACTTGGGGGTATGCCGTATATCAAGAAACTTTATTGGTGGGTTCAATGACAGGGCAAGCTCGGGGTGATTTAAAGGTTACACTCTGATTGGCTGCATGGGATATTAATGTACCTGCCTAATGATTGACATCCGCGGATACAAGGTGAGTAGGAGGGGTCGGAAAATCAACAAATGAACTCTGCCGTGCCTAATGTAAACTAATCTGCTCCTTGACTTTCTACTGCGCTAATGGTCTATGTTGGGTAATATGCTATGATGTTAATGGCAGTGCACAAGGAGGGTAGTTAGACGTGGGAGGAATAGACATGTACTGTAGGCCATGGAAATGGGCTTTTATCAGAGTGGAAATGAGTGAGCTGCTGCTTGTTGCTGCTGTAAGGTTAAACCACAGAGTGCTGTTGCCATTAGATAACCAGCCAGATGTAAGATCGACAGTGGCCTGAGTGGGCGAACGATAACAAACGCAAATGTGATTGACCCTTCAAACTATCATTCCATTTTGGCTCTGACTAAGAGGTTTACGCTTGTGCCCCTTTTATTCACTCCATCTAAAATGATTATAGCAATATTACAATGTAATGAACAACAGTAAACATCACCTGTTTATGAAATCTACTCCATATGCTCGTGTTCCACTTTCAGATTGCCTACAGTCAAATGAGTTGACAAACTAAAACAAAACTTGAAGCTTCAAAGTTAGCGGTGAAACTTGAAGCTTTAAAGTTAGGGGTGTTCTACATTCAGATTTTTCCATGAAAAACAAGGCCTGGGATGAGAGACAAATGGAACCATCTGGATGCGAAGTTGCTTCCAAGGATTCCCCTGTATCATTTCTGTTTCTGGAGCCCTAAGGAGATAGATGAGAGGCATAAATTAATCTTTCAATGGTTTCTTTTGTAGTCGGATGTATTTCTTTCAGGCCGTGTACAGACCTGGGGTCATTTCAATCTTCAAGTGTTGGACTGTGTGAGTGCTTAATTCTAGATAGGTAACAGCATTCAGATCAGTTAAATAAAGAAGATAACTGTTTTGTCGGGGGTTGACACAAAGAAACTGCCAATCTGCCTGTCCTCTCCAAACTGTTTTCCCAAATACTGTATGTAGTCTATGCTATATCTTCCAATCTCTACTGAACTGGATTCATAGTGAATCTTAAAGCCCTGGTAACTTGAAATCACCTCACATTCCTCTACCCATCTGAAATTAAAAATGGATTCAGTATCTCAAAAAAACACTCCAATTCAAACTTTTTAAAAATAATTCCTGGTGCTAAGAGCACTTAGTGTCAAAGGAAGGCCAAGAAGATCATTAAGGATCTCAGCCACCCGATCCACGATCTGTTCAATCTGCTACCATCTAGCAGACAGAGACAGTACAGGTGCATCAGAGCCGGGACAGAGAGACTGAGAAACTATATCTATATAAACTATATATATATACTCTAAATATAGAGTCTTTGAACACTGGTCACCTCATATTCTGTTTATATACTGTTGTTTACTCACTGTGTATGTATGTACTGTATTCTTGGCATAGCTCATTCTAATATACAGTGTTTTCAGAAAGTATTCATACCCCTTGACTTTTCCCACATTTTGTTGTGGTAGTCTGAATTGAAAATGAATCACTGGCCTACACACAATACTCCATATAGTCAAAGTGGAGTATTTTTTTTCGAAACTTACAAATGATTTCAAAATGAAAAACTGAAATGTCTTGAGTCAATAAATATTCAACCTCATTGTTATGTCAAGCCTAAATAAGTACAGGAGTAAAAATGTGCTTCACAAGTTACATATTAAGTTGCATGGACCCCCTAAGTCTTTCCTGGTTGACAGAAAATATCAACAAATTTAGTTGGGAACGAATCAATCAGCTGCATCCACAATACACATGGGGTGCACACCAGAGTCCAACCTCAACCCAGGAGGAGCCAATGGCCAAGTCTCATCACCCAGTGCTACAGGCGTCACCATAGTTCCTCCAGAGAACCTACACCAGGAACACAAGATCCCAGCCCCGGAGTGGTTTGACGGCCACCTGGGAGGATGCAAGGAGTTCCTCACTCAGTGTTCTCTGGTGTTCGAGCTACAGTCCTCCTCGTTCCACACCGATCGGGCCATGATGGGCTACATCATCTCTCTACTCTCTGGCAAGACCCTGGCATGGGCAACGGCGGTGTGGGAACAGCAGGCACCATCCTGCAGCTCCATATTAGCCTTCACTGCCGAGCTGCAACGAGTCTTAGACCACCCAGTCGGCAAACGAGAAGGGGCCAGCCGACTGTTCAACATCCACCAAGGGGCCAGACCAGTGTTTGACTTCGCCATTGAGTTCCGAATCCTCGCCGCTGAGTGTGGGTGGAATACTGAGGCCCTAGTCACCACTTTCCACCAGGGTTTTTCTAACTCCATCAAGGATGAACTGGCCTCGAGTCCGTGATAACGCTGGCAATCAGGATCGACAACCGCCTCCGAGAACGCGTGAGACAGCACCTTTTTGACACCACCCCAGTATCCTAGTTTCCTGAGCACCTCAAGCCCCCCGAACCCAGCATTGAGGAGCTCATGCAGCTGGACACACATGTCTGAGCCCACAGGAGCGTGACAGGCGCATGCGCGAAGGCTGCTGCCTCTACTGCGGAGGTCTCGGCCATTTCCGCTCTACATTCCCAGAGCTGACGGGAAACACCAGGACAAGGGAAGACCCTGACGAGCTATGCAGTTACCCCCCGGCTACCCAGTCACGTCTGTCACTACCTGCAACCCTCCACTGGGACAACCGTCAGCACCAGATTCAAGCCTTCTTGGACTCTGGGGATGCAGAGAATTTCATTGATCAAGACAGAGAAGAGAATTACAAATCCCCTGAGTGAAATGTCCCATCTCTCTGCAGATTCAAGCCCTCGATGGAGGCCCCATTGGTTCTGGCCAGGTGGAATATCAGACCAATCCCATTCTACTGCAGTTTGTGGTGAATCTCTCAGAGACTCTTAGTTTTCTTTTGATCACGGCTCCCACGAACCCTCTTACCCTAGGGTACCCCTGGCTAGCGCTACATACCCCACTATTCTCCTGGTCCATGGGATACCTAGTAGACTGTGGTAAGAACTGCCAGACTAAATGTCTAAGACCCCCACCAAGAGCCTCGCTGAGCCTCCTCCTGCATCCATTGAAGACTAAGACTTCTCCGCTCTCCCTCCCAAATACTTCGACCTCCGAGAGGCTTTCGGTAAGAGGCAAGCCGCATCCGCCCCATAGTCCATACGACTGTGCCATAGAACTCCTACCCGGCTCCACACCTCCACGAGGCCATCTGTACACTCTCTCAATCCCTGATACAGCAGTCATGGACCTTTACATCCGGGAGTTGTTGGAGGCAGGTTTCATTCGCCCCTCTACATCCCCAATTGCGTCCTTGTATCGATTACAGAGGGCTGAACCCGGATTACGATGAAAAATTGTTACCCCCCACCCCAATGTCTGAAGCCTTGGACTTGGCCTAAGGTGCCCAATTCTTCACCAAACTGGACCTCCGCAACGCTTGCAATCTGGTGAGAATCAGGGAGAAAGATGAGTGGAAAACTGCCTTTAATTTCTTATGGGCAGGTGGGGCGGTAACGTCCTGGAGTGACACTTACAATGAATAAGAATACTTCATTTCTCAAAAGAAAAACATTGAACAATTTCATCTAGTGGAAGCCATAGGAACTGCAAACAGGTTCCTAATAATAATGGTATCCCATAGAAAACAATTGGAAAATCCCATGACCTCAATTATTTTTTTCCTGGATGGGTTGTCCTCTGGGTTTTGCCTGCCATCAGCTCTGTTATACTCACAGACATTAGTTTAACAGTTTTAGAAACTTTAGAGTGTTTTCTACCCAAATCTACCAATTATATACATATCCTAGCTTCTGGGCCTGAGTAACAGGCAGTTTACTTTGGGCACGCTTTTCATCCGGAGGTGAAAATACTGCCCCCTACCCAAGAGTGATTAACACCCCTAGTGGTCACTATGAGTATTTAGTCATGCCCTTCAGATTATTGAACTCACCGGCAGTCTTTCAAGCATTGGCCAATGACACCCGAATCGGTTCGTCTTTGTTTACCTCTACGACATCTTGATCTTCTTCAAAACCCTTCAAGAACACACACTGCACATCCGCCAAGTCCTGATATGCCTCCTGTAGAGTCAACTATATGTCAAGATAGAGAAGTGTGAGTTCCACGTATGCCAAGTTTCTTTCCTGGGTGACATTATCTCTACCACATTCAAATGGACCCCATGAAGGTTAAGGTGGTCGCCAACTGGCCCCGTCCCACCTCATTCAAGCAGGTCCAGCGGTTCCTCGGGTTTGCGAATTTCTACAAGCGTTTTATTATCCTGTCTTATCCGGTGTTCTGTGTGAACTTAAGTATGCTCTCTCTAATTCTCTCTTTCTTTCTCTCTCTCTCTCTCGGAGGACCTGAGCCCTAGGACCATGCCTCAGGACTTCCTGGCATGATGACTCCTTGCTGTCCCCAGTCCACCTGGCCGTGCTGCTGCTCCAGTTTCAACTGTTCTGCCCACGGCTATGGAATCCTGTCCTATTCACTGGACGTGCTACCTGTCCCAGACCTATTATTTGACCATGCTGGTCATTTATGAACATTTTAACATCTTGCCCATGTTCTGTTATAATCTCCACCCGGCACAGCCAGAAGAGGACTGGCCACCCCTCATAGCCTGGTTTCTCTCTAGGTTTCTTCCTAGGGTTTGGCCTTTCTAGGGAGTTTTTCCTAGCCAACATGCTTCAACACCTGCATTGCTTGCTGTTTGGGGTTTTAGGCTGGGTTTCTGTACAGCACTTTTAGATATCAGCTGATGTACGAAGGGCTATATAAATTGATTTGATTTAATTTTATACGCAACTTTGGTGAGGTGGCAGCGCCTCTCGTGGTCTTAACCTACAAGACCCAGACCCATTTTAGCTGGACTCCAGAGGCCGCCAGGGCATTCATGGAGCTCAAGGGACGTTTCACCTCCAGACCCACCCTCGTTCATCTTGATCCTATTCATTCCTTTGTGGTAGAGGAGCAGAGGCGGTCCTTTCACAGTGGAACGAGGAGGACAAGAAACTGCACCCATGCGTTTTTCTCTCCAAGCAGTTCTCACCAGCAGAACGCAACTATGATGTAGGCAACCGGGAGCTCTTGGCAGTTAAGTGGGCCTTTGAGGGGTGGAGATACTGGTTGGAGGGTGCACCTCATCATTTCGTGATCTGGGCGAACCATAAGAACTTGGTCTCCATTCAAGAAGCCAAAAGGTTGAACGGTTCCCAGGCTAAGCGGGATCTGTTTTGTAACAGGTTTGATTTCACACTAGCCTATCACCTGGGATCCAAGAATCAGAAAGCAGACGCCCTGTCCTGCCAACACAATGTCTCCAATGAGGAGAGGGACTCCCCAGCTCCCTCATTGTGGCCCCTGTGAAATTGAGTATTGAGACCATGGTACGACAAACCCAGACCTGAGAACCTGACAACGGCGGGGGTTCCACTAAAATACTGTATGTTCCGAGACCACTATCAGACTTTATGTTCAGAGATCAGCCTGGTCCTGAGTAGTACAATGGGGACACTCCTCTAAATGAACTGGGTATCCAGGGGTTAATCGGACACTGGAGTTCCTGAGGCGGAAATTCTGGTGGCCCAACATGATTGAGGATGTGAGATCCTTTGTTGCGGCCTGTTCCACCTGTGCCCCAGCCTATCCTGGTCCCACCTGTCTGAAGACTTTATCACAGGGCAACCTCCATCCCAAGGGCTTACCATTATCCTGGTGGTCGTCGATTGGTTCTCCAAGGCAGCCCATTTCATCGCCTTACCCAAGTTGCCCTCAGCAAAGGAGACCGCTGATCTCATGATTACCCATGTCTTTCAGCTACAACGACTTTCCCAGGACATTGTCTCAGATTGTGGGCCCTAGTTAGTCGCACGGTATTGGAAGGCTTTCTGCTCCCTGTTTGGGGCATTGGTGAGTCTCTCCTCAGGGTTCCACCCACAGTCTAATGGGCAGACTGAGCGGGCCAACCAGGAGCTGTAGAAGTTTCTCCGCTGTTCATCTCCATTCAGGCCAGCAACTGGATTAAGTTCCTCATCTGTGTGGAATATGCTCATAACACACTGCCGAACTGGTCCACTGAACTGTCTCTGTTCGAGTGACAGTTCGGGTCCGCGTGCCCTGTTACCTGAACAATAGGCCGAAGCGAGGGTGCCATCAGCTGAGGCGTTCATTCGATGATGTCGCCTCAACTGGATCAGAGCGCAATCATCCTTGCTCCGCTCCTCTGCCCGACACAAACACCAGGCAAACAGGCCCCGAAGTCCTCTTCGGCTCCTCCGAATGGGTCAACGGGTGTGGCTCTCCACCCGTGATCTTCCTTAAAAGTGGACTTTTAGAAGCTCGCTCCATGCTACATAGGACCATTCAATATCCTGAGTCGCATCAACCCAGTCACCTATTGTCATTAGGTTCATAGGTCTATGAGGGTCTGTCCATCCTTCCATGCCTCCCCTGTCAGGTTAGGTTAGGTCCAGTCCCTTCTCTCTCCCCACACCTGCCCCTCCAACCCCTCAACTTGTGGATGGCTCCCCAACCTACACTGTCCGTAGGGGAGGGCTATGGTCCTGAGGAGCAGGCGTGGGTGCCTGCCTGGGGGGACATCCTGTATCTGGGACTTGTTCGGGACTTCAATCAACTATGTGGTGGTCACCCAGGCTCTGCGGCTGGAGCCGCTCCTAAAAGGGGGGTTCCACCTATCACCAGAGGGCGCACACTCAGGTGTGTCATATTTCTCATTATGATTTGTCAAAAGAGGTGTGTGTTTTCTGGTTTCCTTTGCAGAAGCTTGAATTGTTTACTGTGTGCGTTTGTTTCCTGAGTGAGTTCGAGACTTAATGATTGTTGATTCATCCAGTGTCCTGTGATCCTGCGGCTACTGTTTATCAGTAAAGTATTTACAGTGGCTTACGAAAGTATTACAAGATGGAATTCAAATGGATTGTTTGGGAGTTTTTATAATTTGATTTACATAACATGCCTACCACTTTGAAGATGCAAAATATTTTTTTATTGTGAAACAATAAATAAGACAAAAAAAACAGAAAACTTGAGCTTGCATAACTATTCACCCCCCAAAGTTAATACTTTGTAGAGTCACCTTTTGCAGCAATTATAGCCGCAAGTCTCTTGGGGTATGTCTCTTTAAGCTTGGCACATCTAGCCACTGGGATTTTTGCCCATTCTTCAAGGAAAAACTGCTCCAACTCCTTCAAGTCGGATTGGTTGCGCTGGTCTTCAAGTCTCAAACCTCTGGAAGACTGAAATAGGTTTCCCTCAAGAATTTCCCTGCATTTAGCACCATCCATCATTCCTTCAATTCTGACCAGTTTCCAGCATGACGGCATGACGCTGCCACCACCATGCTTCACTGTGGGGATGATTTTTCGGGGTGATGTGAGGTGTTGGGTTTGCGCCAGACCTAGAGTTTTCCTTGATGGCCAAAAAGCTACATTTTAGTCTCATCTGTCCAGAGTACCTTCTACTGTATGTTTGGGGAGTCTCCCACATGCCTTTTGGCAAACACGAAATGTATTTGCTTATTTTTTTCTTTAAGCAATGGCCACTCTTCCGTAAAGCCCAGCTCTGTGGAGTGTAAGGCTTAAAGTGGTCCTATGGACAGATACTCCAATCTCCGCTGTTGAGCTGTGCAGCTCCTTCAGGGTTATCTTTGGTCTCTTTGTTGCCTCTGATTAATGCCCTCATTGCCTGGTCCGTGAGATATTCAAAGTTTTGGATATATTTTATAACCCAACCCTGATCTGTACTTCTCCACAACTTTGTCCCTGACCTGTTTGGAGAGCTCCTTGGTCTTCATGGTGTCGCTTGCTTAGTGGTGTTGCAGACTCTGGGGCCTTTCAAAACAGGTGTATATATTCTGAGATCATGTGACAGATCATGTGACACTTAGATTGCACACAGGTTGACTTTATTTAACTAATTATGTGAGGTAATTGGTTGCACCAGATCTTGTTTAGGGTCTTCATAGCAAAGAGGTGAATACATATGCATGCACCACTTTACTTTTTTTTCATAAACGCGTTTTTTTTTTCATTTCACCAATTTGGACTATTTTGTGTATGTCCATTACATGAAATCCAAATAAACATCTATTTAAATTACAGGTTGTAAGGCAACAAAATAGGAAAAACGCCAAAGGGGATGAATACTTTTGCAAGACACTATATGTATTCTTCTCTGTACCTGGGTCCAACCTCACCACATCACAATAACAGGTAGCTAGCTACAGCTTTCTTAATCATACTGAAATCACGTTTACACCCCCCCCCCCCCCCCCCCCACACACACACATATACACACACACACACAGCCATCTCTATCTTCAAAGACCCATCAATTACTTTGGGTCTTCCAATAATAACATCTACACTGCCTCCCCTCTTCTCAGTGTATCCAGCAGGCTGTGCAGAGCTGTCACCTGATGAGACCAATACAGTTACATCATGATGGAGACCATTGCAGGCCCACTGCCAGGAGGTAATTGTGTCTTTATTTAATAAAGTGCGATCTGGAGAGATTGATATCAAAGGGACATCGCCGGACAATTAATACTCCGATTATGAGGCCGCGGAAATGGTCTACCAGTGCTAGATTATTCCTCCAGTCTCTCGGTTCCTGGTTTGTCAGGAGAATTAATGGCTTCCGATGATTAACATTGTGTCAATGTTCCTTTCTCTAGGAACAGAATGAGTTGTTGGCCCTTCCACTGAGCAAGAGTAGAAACAAGGGAAACACAATAGATCATGTGAGTCGCAAACTTCGCTCCTCATCGTTAATGTTTGCCTGATTGATGCCGATAAGCTGGCAGGCAACAGGATCTAAAATCAAAGAAGTGAGGGTTGGGATTATTCATGATGTACCCTCTGGAGGGGGTGAGTGGGCAGGGTGAGCCCATATCTTTGAAGTTAGCCTGTACGGGGCTGTTGTATTTGATGTGTAGTAAAAGTTATCACATGGTACAGTAGTACATCTCAGGCAGATTGGGGTGATTGTGAATGGATGGATGAAGACAAGATGTCGTAAACTTGCCTTTATTATGAACCATGGAGGAAAGTCCATCAATAACAGCATAAGCTGCCCTCACATGGTAGCTAGGCTATAATACTTTTGGGGTAAGACTGAGAGCACAAGAGTGTTGCCAAACCATATGTCTCAATAGTTTGTACTGGAGAGAGTGAGTGAGTGACTGACTGAGCGACAGAGAGTGAATGAGTGAATCAATCCATTTCATTAACCAGAAAGAAAAAAGTTATGGAGACAATAACAAAATATAACGCATTCAAGAGAAAAGAGAGCAGAACTGGATAGCAATAAGGGAAAGGTACAACAGGGACTTTGGTTTGGTGGCATATCTAGATAACATTGTTCATGTAGAGAAGTTTCCGCAGTTACAGGGTACAGTCAGACAAGGGCTCAGTGTTTGACATACCTGGCCATCGGTTTATAAAGACTCTGCAGAAAATATGCTTGAGTGAGACTAATCTAATAATGCCCACATCCTGGTGACCTGACGAATGGAGGAAGCTGATTTTAGTTCACTTCCCACTTGGAACTAATTGGTTGAATTAAGGTTGTTTCCACGTCATTTCAATGAAAGTACATTGAACCAATGTGGAATAGACGTTGAATTGACGTTTGTGCCCAGGGGTTAAGTCCGGGCCTGATTATACCAAGACAGCCACTCAGTACGCCACCTCAGCGCAGAAAGCTGGTTTCATAATAAATAAATAAAACTGGCATCCGCTGCATCCGCCCATATCGACGTTCCACATCTGCGCTGAAAGGTGGCAGAGTTACAGCAGTGTTCAGATCAGGAAACATCCTGAAAATCGGTATATTTACAAAAATGTCTGTAGTGTCCGAATGGTTTGGCCTACAAACAAGCATCACTGTACTCAGCATATCTATTTATTATAGCTTTTAAATCCACAATTTGGATCCCTCCACAGCCTCATAGAGGATCTAGATACGTTTTCTAACCTCTCTGAATTACAACCAAGTGTACTATATTACGTGTTGGATCACTAAAAAATAGCGCTTTTACATTACCGATTGCAGTTTACCAATTAAATGGTCTGATGGTGAACTGGACATCCCGAAAGAACGAAATGATCTCATTACAATACATTTTAGTAGAAAGTTAGCGAAAACAGATAAGATCTTGCTAGCTTGGAAAGGAAAATACCTGTCTATTTGTGGAAAAATCACCCTGATGAACTCTTTAGTCATTTACATTACATTTTATTTGGAATGGCAAGCCACACAAAATTAAACGGCCTATTTATATAATTAACATAAATGCAATATTAAGGTATTGGACCTCTCACTAAAAGCTTCAGTCATACAAAAGTTCTACATAAATGCGAACGGGTTCTCTAGCAGATTGGTAAGAACGTCTTTTTTACCTTTATTCAGATTAGAACCTCGCACTTTCGGTTATTTAAAAATCATCTCCAAAATATTGCTTTTTTTAAAAACAAACCATAGAAAGTTGGTTGCAATTTCAGTTAAATCCACCGGAAAATAAATAGAAAATATTACAACAAATATTATGGTTAAACTAAGAAAAACGATATTTTTGGAAAATAATGTATCAAAAGGTCTAATCTTGTAGTTGATATCATAAATAGGACTGGTGGAGTTGTCACACATGCAGCTAACAGAATTATATGGAAATGTCTGACCTAATCAAAATTACAACCAGCTAAATGCAGCATTACCGATAAAATGGAAGAGGCAAATGGAAGGGGAGAAAGTAAGGCACTTGTCCGTCGGCCCTGCATTATTGACCACACTTGGCTAAAGAAAATTGTGATAAAAAAAGTATACCTGTTTCATTTAAAGACCCAAAAATGTACAGATGTACCATATAGATTTCAAAATAGTTTGGATTAGATTTTTGATGTACCGATTCTATGGCACATGGTTTAAAAACGGATACATAAAGCAACGCTGGATTCAAAACGTAGTTTTTCAATTTAAATTATATAAAATTCTTGCAACCAATAGAATGTTATATATATGGGGGATACAACCATCCCAGCTCTGCAGATTTTGCTGCGAAGAGACAGAAACATTCAATAATTTATTTTCGTACTATCCATAGATCAGGATATTGCCTCTGCGTATTGAAACAGGTCGGTATTGTGGTGAAAAACGATGTAACTATTGTGACCTCTAAGAAATAGAGAACGAAACTCATATGACCCCTCTATGGAAGGTGAGACTCACGAACACGTACATGCTATTGTTTTTGTTGCCCACACGCCTCCCAAGACTCGTTTGAAGGTAGCCCAGTACCAGTTTTCAAAATGAATGGAAGTATACATTGAGTATACTAAACATTAGGAACACCTTCCTAATATTGAGTTGCACCACCCACTTTTGCCCTCAGAACAGTCTCAATTTGTCAGGCCATGGACTCTACAAGGTGTCGAAACGTTCCACAGGGATGATGGGCCATGTTGACTTCAATGCTAGTAGAACCCCCCCCCCCCAACCCAGGCTTAGACTCTAGGGCGTTTTAATGTTTCTGTATTGAAGCCTGTCCTGGCTATACACTAATTATTAGCGTTCAAGGTGGAGGTGGAGAAAGAGAGGGAGGAGGGGAAAAAGGATGTAATCAGCTGCCAGGAATAGCACTTTCCGACGTCTGCGACAAATTAAACGGGAGTAAATAGTGTATTGTGAAAGTCAAGTATATTTACTATGAAGCAACAGCCTCCAATGCACCCTAAGTATATCCTGTTTTATCTGGTATGACATGTTTATGCTTTAGTTTATTTCCTTATCAGCATCAGGTCATGCTTGCTAGTTTTACTGTGTGGCACATTTTAATTGCTTTTGTTTCGCAGCAAGGTCTCTCTCTGTTCATTCCAATTTTTTCTTCTCCTTTTTCCTTAGTTTTCTTTATTCTTAGCTTCATGGAGAATTGTGCGTTTTGCTCAAAATAGAGCAACATAACCAGTGGGGGCAGATTGTCCTGGTAGGCAATTTCCTTCCAACATATTCCTCAATTATCAAAACGATTAACCTTCTACTTTTTCCATGTTGGTGCACAACAGGGATCCAAACTATCTCCTTTGATGTGTTTTTGTATAGAGGGGGACATTGACCGCACCTTATTGCACAGCTTTCATGTAAAAGACCAGGTGTGTGACTGTTTATTGGGTTTTGGAGTAACTGCAATTTACCTACTGCAATTTCACCCTCAAATAGGCTGTAGTTTCAAATCCCCGTTATTTCTGTAGTTTGCCATCAATTTCCTCTCCCTTCCTCTCCTGTCTAGACAGTAATCTTGCTGAGGTCTATCAAGACATTATAGAGCCGTTTGAGAAATATCCTACCGGTAGGTACTGTAGAGAGATTGACATATTCCAATGAAATGCGGTATCTGTTATTTGTTTCACATACCTTTCATAGTGTAGATCAAAAGCTGTTTCAAAGGATCACAGGTTTTATTTCAGACTAATCTCTTCCATTGCATTTTAATCAAAAGATCTGCACATCATATGTGGAGGCCATTGGTTGTGCCATGTCATTGAGTAAAGCAATGATATTGAAACCGTTATTACGCTGCACGCTAAGGATGTAAGATTCCTTTCAACATAGCTGTATGAAAGCTTAACTGACACACACACACACACACACACACACACACCAAATTGCTGTCTTTTCTTCAGCTACTACACGTCTAACCCATAAACGAGTGCTCTTTACTAGACCAACCTCAGGCCATGGCCCACAGCAAGCAGGCAGTTACTGTGGCAACCATCTCTGCACTGTGGCAACCTGAGCCTGTCAGCCTGAGAACATCAGAGAGAGAGAGAGCAAGAGAGAAAAGGGGGAAGAGAGGGAGAGAGAGAGAAAGCTTACCTGACAAATACCCTGCATTACACTTTGTAACCGCAGAAATTAAGGTCAAGCAATGTTTGTGTGGTTCTGAAATATTAAAGCCACGGTAAGCATCTCATAACTCACTCCTGTCAAGCCTCAAATAGGGTGGTTCAGTGAGCGGAGCTAGCACACCGCAGAGATAGTGTAATCGCTCTATCTCCCATCAATGCACAATGCAAGGTGCCACGTAGGGAAGGAAGGAGGGCGAGAGATAGCGTCTGGTTATTTATATCCCCGGTTGGTAGACAGAGGTGCTGTAACACATTGAAGAGAATATAATCTCTTATTTGTTCTGTCTTTGTTGGAATTAAAATACAAAGGAGGCAGTCGTTGGCTGAGAGAGGATTGGAATGAAGAGATGGTTGGATATTCACACAGAGCGTCTCTGGCTGTTCGAATCTTTGACTGCCTGCAGGGTGACTGGTTTTTACATCACATAAATAGCTTTATATGGACATTTTGTTGTTAAATAACACATCAAAGGCTTTAAGTGGCGACAAAACACTCATATAAATCAGTATAAACCCAAAAGTGTGCTTTCATGTTTGGATGCCTATGAACCCTTTTTCAGAGTAAAACTCTGTTGCCTTCCCAGGACTATTGATTTCATGTCCTTGGGAATGCTAGAGACTCAAACTGCTTTATAAACATTATAAAACAGACAGCATTGTTAGTGCCTTGATGACTACACAAAGTTATCGTAGCAACTACAAGGTCACTAACTTTATACTGTGTTTACCTGTTAGACTTGTCAAGCCACGTGGGAGGCAGGCTGTGTCCTGTCCATGCTAAAGTCTATGTGATGGATGACACTCTAATCCTGCTACACTGTGATGATTAAACCACATATTAAGACCGTTGTCCTCTTCAGTGGACGGCTATTCATTATTCTGATGAACACACACACACACACACACAGCTCCACTCGGAAAGAGGGAACACCCCTGTGGCTCGTGATAAAGTGAGGAGAAAAGGACCTGAAGGACTTCTCTGTTTAACTTATATCATTTGTAATTAATGAACACTTACAGGATGACTTACTTAATTAATGAATCAACACTTAAAGGTTGACTTTCTGCATATTCAGCTGCTCTCTGTTTCCCCAATGTTTCAGAGGCAGCCTGTAGTGTACCTTTAATAATGCTGTAGCCTTGCTGTATTAGCTGGCGTTCTTTCTTGCCTCAGTCGGAGGACGTAAATATTGACTGGACATCAAAACTGGCAGGAAGCCATTCCCTCCCTGATTCATCTGGCTGTTAAAAGTGTGTTTTAGCCTCTGGGCTGGAGGGGAGGTGGGGGATAAATGGCAACAGGTCAGCCAAGGTGGGAGACAGAGAGAGAGAGTGAAGCAGGTCTGCATACTCCACACACATTAGGGCTTCGATCTGCTGGTACCTCCTATACATAGGGTGTGGTGAAAATGGGGAGGTGTGTGTTTGTGTGTGTGTGCATGTGTGTGTGTGCGTGCATGTGTGCGTGTGTGCGTGTGCATCAGAATAATGAATAGCCGTCCACTGAAGAGGACAACGGTCTTAATATGTGGTTTAATCATCACAGTGTAGCAGGATTAGAGTGTCATCCATCACATAGACTTTAGCATGGACAGGACACAGCCTGCCTCCCACGTGGCTTGACAATTCTAACTGGTAAACACAGTATATGCCCACAGTCAGTCAGTGACTATGTAAAGTATAGTTGTTTTAACTGGGCTGTGTGACGGGGTTATTAAGAAGATTGTTGAATGCTTTTATAGTGCTCCAACATGGACCAATTCATCACATACAGCCAGGTCTCTCCATGGCAACAGGTTTCCATTCTGATCTCAAAGTCTGAACACATTAGTCAAAGGTGTATTGAGAGAGAGCAAGAGGGATGGAGAGATAGGGAGACAGAGAGAGTGACTACATTATATCATACATAAGCCATCACTCACGGCTCAATGCTCACTCCGCAACCCAACACAATTTATTCTCAACTTCATTTTGTATTTTGTCTCTTTTACTCATGCTTCCTCCCTCTTGCACTCAATTTATTCTCATCCTTATTTCTCCTCTCCATCTCTCTGCCTCAACTATGTACATGTCTTCCTTTTTCTGTCCCCTTGCATTGAAGTACCCAGTGGAATTCTTCATTAGAAACAAATAACCTGTTCTTGTTGTTGTCATTGTTGTTATAATTTTTGGGGGATGTATTTTCTCTGCCATTACAGTACATGGCACATTTAAAATGGCTTTGAATATTTCTGTTGTGAGGGAGAAGATCATATCATATACACTTACACACCTGACATTCACAGATATTATTATCAAGCTGTTTCCTCATCTCTACCTCATATCCACCTCATTGCTACCTCATCTCTATGCGTCATTTCTACCTCATCTCTACCTCATCTCTACTTCATCTCTGTGCTTCTTCTGTGGCTTGTTCATCAGTCTTGTCCATCAGTCTGAAAGACGGGGATGAGTTAAAGAAAAAGAGGAACAAGGTTACAGGGACACAAATCCATGGAGTTTGAAGGGAAACTTGATAAATGTCAGAGACAGCGTTGCATCTTTCTGATGTGAGTTGACAAGTGAAGACCGTGTGAGTTATGAGCTATTAAAAATATAGAGATGTGACAGGCAGATCCAGGAGGCAGGCTGATGGGACATCTCTGTTAGTTGGTTAGCCACAGGCCATAAATAAATAAGCGGGAAGGGAATATCTGAAGAGACCCATGATGGTCCATGATTTGATCATTAATAACAACTTTAAATAGTGGTATTACATTGGGTTCCTGCTCTCTAATGTCTCATTTCCAGAATCTTTTTCATCGTAACGGATGGAATCAACAGTGCCGTTGTTTAGCGGAATGCCCTGATGTCACTGTGATAAGTATCCAATGAGACAGCTGTTCCTTTGTGTGCATTGTGACCTCACACGCCTCTCTCCCTGATGGTCTTAGGACTTGTGTTCCAAAAAATTACTTCTGATGGGTCTCACGAGTAGTGTACATTTTTCAAGGAGAGTCATTACTGATAAAGAATAGTCTCAACAAGGAGCATGAGGACTAAGGTGCCTTTTGTAATACCTTTCAAGATTTATAAGTGCCTCTCCCTCTTTTACAAATATAAAGCTTAGATTTTTCACCATCATTTGTAATCATAATAAAACAAATGAATTGTCCACTTATACAAATATATTTTTCTTATAAAATGGCTTTGTCCTCGGGGCATACTGCAATCATAAAAGACAACCTTGTCCTCCTTAGGTTATATGTTTAATATATCCAGTATTGGTATACTGTACATATAAGTACAGAAATGCTAATAGTTTCCTGTTATGAATCAAATCCAGCAGAAACACCTGATCACAATTAGGCAGATTGTTAGGCAGACTCCTGCTTGAAATTCCTGCTAAAAAACAGATACTTTACCTTTCATCTTAAGAACTACACTCAAATGAGAAATACAAATCATTACTACTTACCAGCCTTCTGGATACAGAGTCTGGCTAAAAAGTGAATTTGCTCATGTGGTAGTTACATATGAATATTAATCCATGCTTCATTGAAGACAAATCAAAGTTATGCTGTATAATTGTAGGGGACAATGAAGAAGACTCAATAGCAATTGGAACTGACAGAACAATGAGGTGAATGCATTGATGGTTGGTTCACATGAGCCTGTTTTTTTTCGTGATTCCTAAATGTTACATGATTCTCTCAATTAAGCCATACTCAGATCTCTCCCTGATTGTCAGAAACAGTGTGTTTGTTAACTATTTCTCTATATTTATGTGCTGTTGGGCATTCTAAAGCATTGATAATAGTTACACTTCTGTGTGTGAGTTTGAAGGGGGAAGGTAAGGGGAGAAAGGTATTTTGGGTCCCCCCTATCAATTGCAGACTGTCCTAGGGAGAGCATATTTCAGCGAGAGCACAGTTTAAGCATCAGCTGTCAGAGCAGCTTACCGATCGCTGCATCTGTACACAGCCCATCTGTAAATAGCCCACCCAACTACCTCATCCCCACATTGTTACTTATCCTCTTTTGCACCCCAGTATCTCTACTTGCACATCATCATCTGCACATCTATCACTTCAGTGTTAATGCTAAATTGTAATTATTTTGCCACTATGGACTATTTATTGCCTTACCTCCCTAATCTTACTACATTTGCACACACTGTATATAGATTTTTCTATTGTGTTATTGACTGTACGTTTGTTTATGTGTAACTCTGTGTTGTTGTTTTTGTCATAATGCTTTGCTTTATCTTAGCCAGGTCGCAGTTGAGAACTTCTTCTCAACTGGCCTACCTGGTTACATAAAGGTTAAATAAATAAATAAATATGATCCTAGATTTATGACTACACTCTTAGAAAAAAGGGTTCCAAAAGGGTTTTTCGGCTGTCTACTGTAGAAACCCTCTGTGGAAATGGTTCTATGTGGAACTTAAAAGGGTTCTACCTGGAACCAAAAGGGTTCTACTTGTAACCAAAAATGGTTCTTCAAAGGGTTCTCCTATGGGGACAAACGAAGAACCCTTTTAGGCTCTACATAGCACCTTCTTTTCTAAGAATGTACGCAGTGCCGAAAAAAAGTGCTAAAGGTTTTCATGTTGGTTGAAAACGTTTGTTAAAGCGAGTTTCATTCTACTTCCTGATTATGTCTCCTGTGATAAGCAGTCTCATTAAGACAGTGGTTTCTCTGTGGGCTCACAGTGATTTGAGGAGATTTCTCTGGCCCGCTGTGTTCCCCTTCTCTTTTGAAGCCTGGATATTGATAAGCCCTCTGAATGAGGGCATGATAAGACCCCTCTGTGGCTGCTGCTGGAAATTAGCCAGTTTCACATGTAGAGATATCATGTTGGGCAATGAAAGCATTGCCTTTCCTCCAGAATGTGTCGGATGGATGGCTTCGTGAAATGATTTGATGAAGTGTTTGAGGTTAGCTGTTAGTACTCAATGTTTTTCTGTTGTTCTCTCTCTGTCAATCTTTCTCAGATCTCTCTTGTGCATTTTCATCCAACTGTTCGGTGTTCCTCACAATCCTTTCTCAAGCTCTGTTTTCCACATCCCTCTGCAAAGTATGAGCTAGACGTGCACAAACACATCTGCAACCGCACATGTTCACTCTCACACACAGGGCATGCACACACACACACGCACGCACGTGCGCGCGCGCACAAAGACTCCCTCACCATCAGCTACAATGGGAATTGATTTAGAGTGATCCTGTGTGCTCTGTAGAGAGGCAGACCAATGACTGGTCAGTGACTTTCTTCTGTAGTTGGATGCTATAGGTGATTGTGAGGATGGAGAAAGACATTCTGTCTCATCCAATTGATCCTCGAACACAGCCCAGTATGGATGTCGATGAAAGGGAAGTGCAGTCACAATTCTCCTGTCCTCATTAAAAGCTTGGTGTCGGTTCATATGGCCCTGGACACAAAAAGTTCAGAATCTCACTTTAGCCTTCAACCTTAACTTTTATACATTATTTCTTCACCTTTTTTTTGTACAATGTACAGCTGACCTGGATTTACTGTGAATGGCAACAAAAAAAAAATGAAATGACTGGATTAAGTGCAGTAAAGTTGCTGGCAGAAAGACATCTTGTACTGTAAGTAAGCCTTTCAGTGACCAACTTTTATATTTTGCACACAAAACCAAAGTTTTGGTTTAGTAACCCTCTACTCTGACACTACTGTACTCAAGCTTCTCTCTCTAGTTTCCTCTCTGTTCTTTGTTCATATGTGTGCAGTTCAGTGCACCACAGTGGGTAGCAGCAGTGTACTTCTGTACAAATAACAGAATGTGGAGGTCTTCTTCCTTTTCTCCCTGGTGGGCTGTACAGCAACACAAAGCAGTCTGAAGAAGCCTTTGGACAAGAGTTTTATAAGTGACATGGCTCAGCGTAATCTGATCCACCTCCCCTGACTACGCCAAGCGCTTCTGCTATGTTCAAATAAAGTCCATCCTCCCTGAGACGACGGATAACACATTCCATCTCGTTCCATCTCTCCACTTCTGCTCCACTGAGACGAGACTGAAGAGAACTGCCACCAAACAAAAATTAGAAGGAAAATATGTATGAATGATTGAAGGCCCAGTACAGTCAAAAACAAGATTTTCCTGTGTTTTATATATATTTCCACACTATGAGGTTGGAATAATACTGTGAAATTGTAAAAAAAATTATAATAATGCAATTTTAATGTAGGAGCTGTTTGAAAGGACTGCCTGAAATGTCAACCTGTTTTGGTGGGATGGAGTTGTGACATCACCAGACGGTAAGTTAGTTAATAGTCTAAACCTCTCTGCCAATAACAGCTAGTATTCAGTTTTCCCCTCCCCACTCAGACCACTCCCAGACAGTCCTAGTAAAATAGTCAGTGCTATCTGAGATCCTTGGGACATCCCTACATCCTACCCTAACTTTTTAAATATCAACTTCATTGGGGTAGGGATGTCCCAAGGATCTCGGATAGCATGGTCCCTAGCAAAATTCAATCACACTAAGGTATTTAATTGTTACCCAAAAAATGATGTGCAATTAAATAAAAACAGCTGCATTGGATCTCTCTCTCTCTCGCTCTCTCTCTCTCTGTGACAGCGTTCCCTGCGACTTTGCTTCCTTTACATCTACTCTGTCCTCTCAGTTTCCCTTGGTGACATGGGCTATGGAGTGGCTGCCAAACGGTGTAGGATCCATAAATGGATCCATGCACCAGTGGTGATTGATCAGCAAACTGACTGCGAGTCTGGGGAGCTGCAGATGAGAGAGAGGGGGTTTTGATTGTATTCTGTTCTGTGGGCTACAGTGTGAGACATGACTGTCACTGTGAATAGAAAGGGTGTTCCTGCAGTCCAGCGGGGAAGGGAAGACCACACAGTGGCAGTTCTCTTAGTATGCACCACACACTTGATAACATACATCCACTACAAATGGACTGTTAGACAACATGGAATTTAGGAGTATAAACATTGTCATTTTTTTTGTCATTCTCTTCTTTACACCTTTAAACTTGTACACTCCTACTCCAGTACAGATCCCAGGCCAGGCAGGAAAACAGTGTATCTGGGCATGTTGATACTGCTTCTCATTCTTGAGTTTCTCTCTATCAGTGAGAGATAGAGACAGCAAAAGAGTGAAAGAGAGGAAGATAGAGGAGCTCTTATCTATCTGTCCAGCCTGATCCAGCTTGTCTGCTCTCTAATTGCGAGTGAGGCCATTAATGAGGCAGAGACAGATGCATACCCGATGAATCTCACCTCATATATTCACAGTAGGGAGGCAGGGGGAATATCTCTCCTCCTCAGCGCAGATAAAACGGATAAAACAGATATAACAGGTGCACTTAGACGAGCGCTTCATTACGGGAAGCGTCCTCTCACTACCCATTTGAGTTTCGGCGCGGTAATACACTACATTTTATCCATTTAAGCTGCGCTGTAATGATAAGGGCTTACCTTTCAGTCCTTGCTGACGGGCACCAGAGAGGTTATTTAGCATAAGGAAAATGAATACTGATTTTAATGTATTAACTTATACATAGAAGATGTTGGGGCTCTGGCTCTTATGTCTCTCATGATATGATGTCTCAAAGCATCAGTCAAAGATGATACTTTGCTTGAATGATTCAATTGGGAAGTGATAGGTCAGTTTCCTAGTTGGAAATTGATGTGAAAATATGTGCATCTTCCCTGATATTTCACTTCTCTTTGCTCTGTCCTCTGGGGTGTTGGTTGGCCTTAGAAAAGCCCCTTCCGTATCTTAGTGGATTGCCTGTGTAATTGAGTAATTGATTGGTTCGTAGACTAACCTCACACAATACCCTCTCCTTTGATCTTTCTCCTCTCTGTGTTGCCTTAGTTGGCCCCTGCACTTCCCCCTGTGTAACCCCTCTGATCGACACCCCTATCTTGGCTCCATGGTTACAAACCATTTTCCCTGCACTGCCATGTTCTCTTGGGCCATGTGTTCTTAGTAAATTATGAATGATTTTAAACTCAGGGATTTTGTTTTCTTATGATTATGATAATAATGTCTCATTCATTCTGCCCTCACCTCCCAAAGGTATTCAAATGCTTGATTGTGAGGGAAATTGAAATGCTTAAAGCTGTAATCCGTAATACTGAAACTGCCACGTCCATTTGGGATATAACACATCGTTTTTTCCCCTCGGACATCATGGTATGTGTGACAGAAGATCACAATATATACTCAAATTACTTTTTACCATGCTGCGCAAAACTCCTCAGCTCGGCAACAAAAACAATAACAACAGTGGTGGGGTGGACAGTGGAGCTGTTTCCCCCTACTGCAGATTCCATCTTCAAGTCTGTCTGTTACAGAAAAACACAACCTCCCCACATCCCTTAACCACATTGCATTAGGGACCACAGTCAAAAGCAGACTCTGTATCTGACTTCCACATCTTTAAAACTCATCCTCACAGGATTGCCCACACTTTTGTTTCTCAACGCTTTGCATGTTTCCATCAAGTCTCTGCCCCCATCCTCACTCTCTACTATTCCTCATTCCTTCCCACTCTTGGAAGAAAAAAAATCACTGCATACAACACATCAACAACCTTCACTCCCCTCCCTACTCCCTCTCTCTTCCCCTCCCTCCCACCCACTATAGTGACTGCTGTGTAGCCCGCCCTGCGCTGCTCCTGGCTAAAGACAGCGATTTGTAAGCTTTTGCTTAATTACCTTGGAGAGAACGGGGAGGGAACAAGTCATCTACAATAAAAACAAAGCGAGCAGGAGAATAAAAGAGGGAGGGGGGGGGGGGGGCTGTGCAAATGGTGACTGTTGCAAATGGATTGGCCTTTGGGAACAATAAAGATCTATTGGATTGAGAATATATCCTGCTATATCCTGCTGTCCTTTAGTTCGAAAATCTATCGAAAATCTATCGCCAGTTTTGTACGGCGCAGCGCGGCTCGGGAAACGGAACATACCGGACCATTTTTTTTCTCTCCATGTCCCTGGATTTCAACTGCTCTCTGGACGTTCATACCCGGATCTCACAGCTAGCTAGCTGCTATCCGTGTGACAGTCGGCTTTCGTCGATTCCGGAGCAAACATCGATTGTTCCGGTGCTAGCCAGCTCCGTCAATCACGCCTGAGTTCCATCATTCACTCCTGGGCTGCAGTCACCTATCCGGACCCGTTTCACTGCCTACGCGGAGCCCCACCGGGCCTTCACAACCGGACTGCCGACGTTATCTACCTGAAGGAGATCCGGCTGGCTCCTCTGTCGCGACGTTACCGGAACGCCCATCTGCGGCCCGCTAACCGTTAGCTGTCTTTCCGGCTGCTATCTGAATAGACAATCGGACAATTTATTTATTTGAATTATTATGTTTTCTTCTCGGGCCTCTATAACTATATCTATTGTTCTTATTTTTGTTGTTGTGTGATTTGGATTAATCCCCTCTACCACACGGAACCCCACTAATCTACTGACCGAACGCATGAGGTGGCTAACAACAGACTCCATCCTATGCTAGCTTGCTACCGGTTGGCTTGGCTAGCTGTCTAAATCGCCGTGACCCTAAACCAACCTCTCCACTCACTGGACCCTTTTGATCACTCGACTAAGCATGCCTCTCCTTAATGTCAATATGTCTTGTCCATTGCTGTTCTGGTTAGTGTTTATTGGCTTATTTCACTGTAGAGCCTCTAGTCCTGCTCACTATACCTTATCCAACCTATTAGTTCCACCACCCACATATGCAATGACATCTCCTGGTTTCAATGATGTTTCTAGAGACAATATCTCTCTCTTCATCACTCAATACCTAGGTTTACCTCCACTGTATTCACATCCTACCTTACCTTTGTCTGTACATTATACCTTGATGCTATTTTATCGCCCCCAGAAACCTCCATTTACTCTCTGTTCCAGACGTTCTAGACGACCAATTCTTATTGCTTTCAGTCGCACCCTTATTCTACTCCTCCTATGTTCCTCTGGCGATGTAGAGGTGAATCCAGGCCCTGCAGTGCCTAGCTCCACTCCTATTCCCCAGGCGCTCTCTTTTGACGACTTCTGTAACCGTAATAGCCTTGGTTTCATGCATGTTAACATTAGAAGCCTCCTCCCTAAGTTTGTTCTTTTCACTGCTTTAGCACACTCTGCCAACCCGGATGTTCTAGCTGTGTCTGAATCCTGGCTTAGGAAGACCACCAAAAATTCAGACATTTTAATTCCAAACTACAACATTTTCAGACAAGATAGAACTGCCAAAGGGGGCGGTGTTGCAATTTACTGCAAAGATAGCCTGCAGAGTTCTGTCCTACTATCCAGGTCTGTACCCAAACAATTTGAACTTCTACTTTTAAAAATCCACCTTTCTAAAAACAAGTCTCTCACCGTTGCCGCCTGCTATAGACCACCCTCTGCCCCCAGCTGTGCTCTGGACACCATATGTGAACTGATTGCCCCCCATCTATCTTCAGAGCTCGTGCTGCTAGGCGACCTAAACTGGAACATGCTTAACACCCCAGCCATCCTACAATCTAAACTTGATGCCCTCAATCTCACACAAATTATCAATGAACCTACCAGGTACCTCCCCAAAGCCTTAAACACGGGCACCCTCATAGATATCATCCTAACCAACTTCCCCTCTAAATACACCTCTGCTGTCTTCAACCAAGATCTCAGCGATCACTGCCTCATTGCCTGCATCCGTAATGGGTCAGCGGTCAAACGACCTCCTCTCATCACTGTAAAACGCTCCCTGAAACACTTCAGCGAGCAGGCCTTTCTAATCGACCTGGCCGGGGTATCCTGGAAGGATATTGACCTCATCCCGTCAGTAGAGGATGCCTGGATATTTTTTAAAAATGCCTTCCTAACCATCTTAAATAAACATGCCCCATTCAAGAAATTTAGAACCAGGAACAGATATAGCTCTTGGTTCTCCCCAGACCTGACTGCCCTTAATCAACACAAAAACGTCCTATGGCGTTCTGCATTAGCATCGAACAGCCCCTGTGATATGCAGCTGTTCAGGGAAGCTAGAAACCATTATACACAGGCAGTTAGAAAAGCCAAGGCTAGCTTTTTCAAGCAGAAATTTGCTTCTTGCAACACTAACTCAAAAAAGTTCTGGGACACTGTAAAGTCCATGGAGAATAAGAACACCTCCTCCCAGCTGCCCACTGCACTGAAGATAGGAAACACTGTCACCACTGATAAATCCACCATAATTGAAAATTTCAATAAGCATTTTTCTACTGCTGGCCATGCTTTCCACCTGGCTACTCCTACCCCTGTCAACAGCACTGCACCCCCAACAGCAACTCGCCCAAGCCTTCCCCATTTCTCCTTCTCCCAAATCCATTCAGCTGATGTTCTGAAAGAGCTGCAAAATCTGGACCCCTACAAATCAGCCGGGCTAGACAATCTGGACCCTTTCTTTCTAAAATTATCTGCCGAAATTGTTGCCACCCCTATTACTAGCCTGTTCAACCTCTCTTTCGTGTCGTCTGAGATTCCCAAAGATTGGAAAGCAGCTGCGGTCATCCCCCTCTTCAAAGGGGGGGACACTCTTGACCCAAACTGCTACAGACCTATATCTATCCTACCATGCCTTTCTAAGGTCTTCGAAAGCCAAGTCAACAAACAGATTACCGACCATTTTGAATCTCACCATACCTTCTCTGCTATGCAATCTGGTTTCAGAGCTGGTCATGGGTGCACCTCAGCCACGCTCAAGGTCCTAAACGATATCTTAACCGCCATCGATAAGAAACATTACTGTGCAGCCGTATTCATTGATCTGGCCAAGGCTTTCGACTCTGTCAATCACCACATCCTCATCGGCAGACTCAACAGCCTTGGTTTCTCAAATGATTGCCTCGCCTGGTTCACCAACTACTTCTCTGATAGAGTTCAGTGTGTCAAATCTGAGGGTCTGTTGTCCGGACCTCTGGCAGTCTCTATGGGGGTGCCACAGGGTTCAATTCTTGGACCGACTCTCTTCTCTGTATACATCAATGAGGTCGCTCTTGCTGCTGGTGAGTCTCTGATCCACCTCTACGCAGACGACACCATTCTGTATACTTCCGGCCCTTCTTTGGACACTGTGTTAACAACCCTCCAGGCAAGCTTCAATGCCATACAACTCTCCTTCCGTGGCCTCCAACTGCTCTTAAATACAAGTAAAACTAAATGCATGCTCTTCAACCGATCACTACCTGCACCTACCCGCCTGTCCAACATCACTACTCTGGACGGCTCTGACTTAGAATACGTGGACAACTACAAATACTTAGGTGTCTGGTTAGACTGTAAACTCTCCTTCCAGACCCATATCAAACATCTCCAATCCAAAGTTAAATCTAGAATTGGCTTCCTATTTCGCAACAAAGCATCCTTCACTCATGCTGCCAAACATACCCTTGTAAAACTGACCATCCTACCAATCCTCGACTTTGGCGATGTAATTTACAAAATAGCCTCCAATACCCTACTCAACAAACTGGATGCAGTCTATCACAGTGCAATCCGTTTTGTCACCAAAGCCCCATACACTACCCACCATTGCGACCTGTACGCTCTCGTTGGCTGGCCCTCGCTTCATACTCGTCGCCAAACCCACTGGCTCCATGTCATCTACAAGACCCTGCTAGGTAAAGTCCCCCCTTATCTCAGCTCGCTGGTCACCATAGCATCTCCCACCTGTAGCACACGCTCCAGCAGGTATATCTCTCTAGTCACCCCCAAAACCAATTCTTTCTTTGGCCGCCTCTCTTTCCAGTTCTCTGCTGCCAATGACTGGAACGAACTACAAAAATCTCTGAAACTGGAAACTCTTATCTCCCTCACTAGCTTTAAGCACCAACTGTCAGAGCAGCTCACAGATTACTGCACCTGTACATAGCCCACATATAATTTAGCCCTATCAACTACCTCTTTCCCAACTGTATTTAATTTATTTATTTATTTATTTTGCTCCTTTGCACCCCATTATTTTTATTTCTACTTTGCACATTCTTCCATTGCAAAACCACCATTCCAGTGTTTTACTTGCTATATTGTATTTACCTTGCCACCAAGGCCTTTTTTGCCTTTACCTCCCTTCTCACCTCATTTGCTCACATTGTATATAGACTTGTTTATACTTTATTATTGACTGTATGTTTGTTTTACTCCATGTGTAACTCTGTGTTGTTGTATCTGTCGAACTGCTTTGCTTTATCTTGGCCAGGTCGCAATTGTAAATGAGAACTTGTTCTCAACTTGCCTACCTGGTTAAATAAAGGTAAAATAAATAAATAAAAAAAAATATTCCATGAATTATTCTAACCATATCAGTACTTGCAGCCCTATTAACAGATTCTGTAACCATACAGATATATGAACATCTTCTAGCCTAGAATACAAGTTATTTGGACAAACTTCTGAAAATATGCCATTCAGCAATCCACAGCAATGGCTACGTTTCCATCCAATCTGTGACAGATTGTCATGCGAACATTCAATAATCTGCATCAAACAATATGCGTCAAAATAACTTTTTCTCTGAAATTCCCCCTGTAGTTAAATGTGTTTGAATCACATTTTCAACTCTACTGATGATTTGTCACACAACATTTAGCGTTAAATAACAGATGTGCCCACTCTGGTCTTGACACCTGCACTTTAATCAACATACAATACAATGCGTGTAGGCTACCTACATTGAGATTATTTAAGGATAAGAGCGTTATTATTTGTATTTGTCAAACTGCAGCCAAGCATTGATCATCATGTCACCAGAATAAGACCCTGGATATTTATTGGAAAGGCTCATCACGCTCATCACCTTGCACATTCACCACCCTGTTAAATACATCAGCACTTTTTTTCATCTGTAGCCTAATAACCTGCATGGATCCCGAGTCGTAGTGGGAGGACCACACAGCATGACTCCAAATGTACTTTGATATTATGGTTATTATATCAGTATTGGTGCCTAAAGGTGTTTCCAATGCCATTTCTCGCATAATTAATTTTACCGACACAAGAAGATCACACCGTGTAGAAACAAACAAATTGTCTGTCTGCATTTATAAAATTGTACTGGATTTTCATGTTTCCATCAGCCCGATCGTGACTTTTTTCATGCGTCAGGTAATTCATCCGCATGAAATGGTTGGATGGAAACCTGTTAATTCTTGATAAACATATTGGGTTGCAATGAGCCCTTGGGGATGACTAGGAACGTACATTATGATCGCAAATGGGTGGTTTATGGTGAGTTTGCTGTAATGTTATGTGCTTTAGCTCTCCACACTGTGATTTGAATGTTGGTTTCATGTGGCTGCGTGCTCATCAACAAGACATCTGCTGTCAGCCAGTCGGTTTCCTTTCTACCTCTCCCTGGCCCACCTCGATAAGGAGCAGGAAAAATGTACTGTCATATTTATTCATGACCAGCCTTTCAACTCCACACATTATTCTCTTCTTCAACTCATATGGCTCTGCATGTACCCACCGCCAGCCTATGCTCGTCTGCAAAGCTAAAAACAGATTGATATTGAATGGGTTCCCTGGTATTCTGTCTAAAAAATAACAATATCATCATCATTATTATTTTTGCCTTGGTCTGTTGGAGCTGCCTGAGAGCGATGATGAATCGCCAGTCTCTTTTTCACCTGCATGATAAAGCATATGAGGAGTCACTCCATGGAGACAGTCATTTTCTCTACACCACAGGAGAGGAGAGAGAAGAGAGAGAAGAGGGAGGAGTGGGAAAAGAGAGAGGGGAGAGAGAGGAAGTTGTTGAGGCAAAATAGGGAGAGGAGATGGGAAGGATAGGCTAAAGAGGAGGGAGAGGAAACGAGAGAGGAAGGAGAGAAATGGAAAGAGAGAGACGGAGAGTGGAGGCAGACAAGAGAACAGAGAAAGGGAGAGGAGGGAGGTGTTGTGTGTGGTGAGAGTATGGGAATGGAGACACACAGGGTGGCTTTGTGTAGGCTGAAAGGTAGAGCGTAATGAATGGCTCCACTCATTGTCCCTTTCCCCATGTGTTCACAGCATTGAGATGTTTACAGTCGTCGTGGCGGAGTGTGTGTGTGTGTGTGTGTTTGTGTGTATGTGTGTGTACGTGTGTGTGTATGCGTGTGCGTGTTTGGTGTGTGAGGTGTGTGTGTGAGATGTGTGCATGTATGAGGAGTGTGTTTAAGGTGTGTGTGTGTGTGTATGTGTGCACTTGCGTGTTTGTGTGTGTGTGTGTGTACAGTGGCCTCTGTGCTTGTTTCTTCTTGTGTGTAAGTGAAAGCAAGTCTGTTTATGTCTGGGAGAGGGAGAGAAAGGGTGGGAGGTGATGAGGAGATGGCCTCGACTCGCACACACATATACACACAGCTCTTTCTCAACGGTTGAGAAGGTAAAAATAGTGGAACACTCCATGTACATGCAGCTCTTTACATATATGTAATGATATTAAAACCAGAACCAGTCCAGATGTTATTGAGAGCTTCATACTATACCTCCAATTAGGATAAGTTTGCGTCCTGCTTTCAAGAGTTTAGCTATGCTGACATGGAAAACATAAAGAAATTAATTAGTATTCATTATAGTATGTCCAATTAGGCTGTTGAGTTTTTACACAAATTATCAAATTAACAATTGTGTGTGTCTGTCCCCGTTTGCTGCTGTGGCCTCCTGGGAGTGGAGATGATGGTTATCGTTTCACGGAGTCCAGCTCAGCAGATACACATCGGCTCCTTACTCTCCTCACTCACACACTCATTATCTGAGATACTAGCACAGAGCAGAGTACATACACAGTTATTGTTTTCAATCACAGTAATATCTGATTTATACCATAGTATAAACAACTAACTGAAGCGTCTGATATTGGGACTGGATTACTCTGTGACGTTAATACCAGAATTGGAAGAATTGGTAACACTTTATATTGAGGTCCATTAATAAACCATTTATTAAAAATATTTTAAAGATTTTACTTTCCAATTATGAATAGTTATTCCTACATTTGTAAATATCAGTAAGAAACCTTTTACTAGTATTTGACACATTTATAAACACCATTTTAAATTATTATTAATGATGTATAAGATCCTTAATATGTTCAGAATTTGGAAATAACTAATAATGTACTACTAATGTACATATAAACCAATTATAAAGGGGTTAATGTCAACTCATAAGATAATAAGGTATTTTTTATGGTCGATTAATGGTATGACTCACCATTTATGTACTGTACATATTTATAGATGTATTGAAATGTCATGAATGGTATATTTATACGTTTTTATCAGTGCATTTATAAATGTGAATACATGCACTTACAAATATGTCAGTGGATGATTAATGTAGAAATGTTATAAACCATTTACTAGTTATTAGTAAACTATTTTGCCTTCCCCAATCTAAAGTTGCTGCAAGAATTGTTGTGGAATCCAATAAACTTCTTTAGCATATGCTCGCATAGCATGCTGATTAAAAAGGCAGTTTAATAAAAAACTAGCAGTATTTCAATATTCTCGATTTTGCGGCTTCGATAAAGGGATACTTCGGAGTCAAGTAACATTATTAACCTCAAAATATGTTTTCCTGTTCTTTTTAAATAGTTTTTCTTAATACCATGTTTCTTGAAGAATGACTGTCCCTAAAAAAAAAAACGAATCCCTTTGAAAATGGCCTACGTGGCATCGATATGAGTCAGAAACATTTATTCCAGTGTCAAAATTGAATTTGGAACCTGAGTGCATCACAGGGAGTCAATTAAGGTTTGCTTTGGATACAATTATGTCAACAATTCATGCCTCCTTTTGCCAAGCTCCACATGCAAATACATGGTTATGTATATTTTCATAATCATTATCACTATCATTGCTAGCATAGCTTTCTAACATAATACTACCTCGATACAACTCGGATTTGGCTTGGAAACACAATAATATTTCAAAAGAAGGCAAATATTTAGTAGGAAAACCTTTTCTCGTGGTTGTGATGTTGCCAGATTGACTTTAGCCAGCTAACAATTATGTAAGCCCTTTGTAAGTAATAGTAATGGCAACATTGCCATTTCTCTAAAGTAAATTTGACAATATCATAATATGGCAAAGTTGTTTCCTATTAATTATTTGCCTACTTTAACAATATCATTGTAATTCCATGCTGCCGCTATAAAGACCAGGTCTCCACCGTGCGCATTCCCCCTGTCTCTTGTCTTTTCCAAAAAGAAGGTGACTCAATTACCACCCCATCGTCAGGGCGATTGTGTGAAAATCTCCTGGTAGATGCTGCACTTCCCTGGAGTCACGTGTATCCCCTCTCACAGGCGGAGACGGCGGCTATGGAAACATATGTCTCTGAATCCCTGCGTCAGGGGTACATTCGGTCCTCTACTTCACCCGCCTCCTCGAGTTTCTTTTTGAGAAGAAGAAGGAGGGAGGTCTGCGCCCGTGTATTGACTACCAAGGCCTAAATCAGATCACGGTGAGGCTGTATCACCGCCTGGTACGGCAACTGCAGCGTACTCACCCCCAAGGCTCTCCAGAGAGTGGTGTGGTCTGCAAAACGCATCACAGGGGGCAAACTACCTGCCCTCCAGGACACCTACAGCACCCAATGTCACAGGAAGGCCAAAAAGATAATCAAGGACAACAACCACCTGAGCCACTGCCTGTTCACCGCTCTACCATCCAGAAGGTGAGGTCAGTACAGGTGCATCAAAGCTGGGACCAAGAGACTGAAAATATCTCAAGGCCATCAGACTGCTAAACAGCAATCACTAACTCAGTTAGGCTGCTAACTACATAGAGACTCACTAGTCACTTTAAACAATGCCCTTTAATAATGTTTACATATCTTACATTACTCATCTCATATGTGTACAGTATACTGTATCTTATACAATCTATTGTATCTTGCCTATGTAGCGGTATTTATTAGAGAGGGGTAAAGAAATATTTTGTTCGGGCGCCAGGCAGGTATTAACCATGCCGAAAGGAAAAGAGTAGAATAGAGAGTACCACTACCAGATCCACACACATCAGCAGAAGAGACTGCCTAGAGGGTAGCCTGTTTACCAGATAGCCAGTGGAGAGAAAAAAAGAATACACACCATATAAAACCCACATCACAGCACAGGGATAACCCAAACAAGAATACCTCATACAATAATAGTAATACTAATAATGGCAGAGCAATTCAACAGCAACTTCATACAAGAACGAACCCAGTCATCAACATAGTATTTGCAATAATCTGTATTATTTTCTAGTGGATGAGTGCAGAGGGTATGAATGTGGGGGGTGTTCATCGACACAACAAAGGCCTTAAAAATGTCCACAGTCTTCTCGGCCACATGTCATTAGTACACCTCAATACAGTTCACATAACAATACACAACTTGCAAGCAACCTCCCTTTTAACTAAAATGTCAAAATACTTCTGGCAGGGCAATAATAGTCCAGCTCTAATGAACTTCATGGGAAGTGCATTGGAAAAATAGAGAGTCTGTTGCAGGGTAAAGCACTGGAACGATAGAGGGAAGAGAAAAAGAGAAAGAGAACAAGAGAGATCTTAGCTGTGGTCTTCAGGCGTGCAGGTGTACTGTCTGACTGTCCGATGGTTTGTTGGTTTGTATGTTAAAGCTTCGCAACAATGTTGCTACTAATCCATGCGATCCATAACGGGCGTGGTCCCAAACGAAAACAACCACGACCTAGAGCGATTACACCGATGATTGAGTTAAATACTCTATAAACTACACACGCTGAAAACAAACAAAACTTCTGCAGCACAGCACACACAATCAAACTGTCGCGCCACCAAAGAGCTCATCCCCAAAGAGCTGAATGAGCTCTATTCATATCTCCTTCCTTACTGCTCATGCGCTCAGAAAGTGGCAGTGCACGGTGAAGGCTCCGTGCAGATTTCGCCACACCTATGCCGCTTGGCCATCACTCATCCATATAATTATATGTACATATTCGTATTCCATCCCTTTAGATTTGTGTGTATTAGGTAGCTGCTGGGGAATTGTTAGATTACTTGTTAGATATCACTACTGCACTGTCGGAACTAGAAGCATAGGCATTTCTCTACACTCACATTACATCTGCTAATCATGTGTATGTGACCAATACAATTTGATTTGATTTGAGAATGCCGAGAATGTGCAAAGCTGTCATCAAGGCAAAGGGTGGCTACTTTGAAGAATCTCAAATATAAAATATATTTGGGTTTTGTTTAACACTTTATTGATTACTACATATGTTACATTTCATAGTTTTGAGGTCTTCACTATTATTCTACAATGTATAAAATAGTACAAATAAAAAAAAACCCTGGAATGAGTAGGTGTGTCCAAACTTTTAACTGGTACTGTATATAGTTTAGCACTGCACATATACTTCTGGCTCAAGTGCAAGTTGCCGAAGTTGATGATCACTTGTGATTTCTCAGGCTTTTGTTAATGGCTGCTTATAAAATATGTAACTGAAATTGTTCAAAACAAATCAAACTGTATTTGTCACATGCACTGAATACAACAAGTGTAGACCTTACGGTGAAATGCTTACTTACAAGCCCTTAAACATCAATGCAGTTTAAGAAGAGTTAAGAAAATATTTACCAAATAAACTGAAGTAAAACATCATAAAAAGTAGCACCATAAAATAACAATAATGAGGCTATATACAAGGAGTACCGGTACCGAGTCAGTATGCAGGGGTACAGGTTAGTTGAGGTAATTTGTACATGTAGGTAGGGGTGAAGTGATTATGCATAGATATTAAACAATGAGTAGCAGCAGTATACAAAACAAATGGAGGGGGGGGGGGGGGGGGGGGGGTGTCAATGTCAATAGTCCAGTGGCCAATTGTTCAGCAGTCTTATGGCTTGGAGATAGAAGCTGTTAAGGAGTCTTTTGGTCCTAGACTTGGCGCTCTGGTACTGCTTGCCGTGCGATAGCAGAGAAAAAAGTCTATGACTTTGGTGACTCGAGTCTCTGACAACTTTATGGGCTTTCCTCTGACACCGCCTATTATATAGGTCCTGGATGGCAGGAAGCTTGTCCCCAGTGATGTACTGGGCCGTACGCACTACGCTCTGTAGCGCCTTACGATCAGATGCCATATCATACAGGGATGCAACTGGTCAGGATGCTCTCGATGGTGCAGCTGCAGGACTTATTGAGGATCTTGGGACCCATGCCAAATCTTTTCAGTCTCCTAAGGGGGAAATGTTTTGTTGTACCCTCTTCATGACTGTCTTTGTGTGTTTGGACCATGATAGTTAGTTGGTGATGTTGACACCAAGGATCTTGAAACTCTCGACCCGCTCCACTACAGCCCTGTCAATATTAATGGGGGCCTGTTCGTCCCGCCTTTTCCTGTAGTCCATGATCAAATTAAATCAAAAAAATGTATTTATATAGCCTTTCTTACATCAGCTGATATCTCAAAGTGCTGTACAGAAACTCAGCCTAAAACCCCAAACAGCAAGCAATGCAGGTGTAGAAGCACGGTGGTAGGAAAAACTCCCTAGAAAGGCCAAAACCTAGGAAGAAACCTAGAGAGGAACCAGGCTATGAGGAGTGGCCAGTCCTCTTCTGGCTGTGCCGGGTGGAGATTTTAACAGAACATGGCCAAGATGTTCAAATGTTCATAAATGACCAGCATGGTCAAATAATAATAATCACAGTAGTTGTCGAGGGTGCAACAAGTCAGCACCTCAGGAGCAAATCTCAGTTGGCTTTTCATTGCCGATCATTAAGAGTATATCTACCGCTCCTGCTGTCTCTAGAGAGTTGAAAACAGCAGTTCTGGGACAGCTAGCACGTCCGGTGAACAGGTCAGGGTTCCATAGCCGCAGGCGGAACAGTTGAAACTGGAGCAGCAGCACGGCCAGGTGGACTGGGGACAGCAAGGAGTCGTCATGCCAGGTAGTCCTGAGGCATGGTCCTAGGGCTCAGGTCCTCTGAGAGAGAGAAAGAAAGAGAGAAAGAGAGAATTAGAGAGAGCATACTTAAATTCACACAGGACTGGGTTCGCGCCCAGGCTCTGTCGCAACCGACCGCGAGCGGGAGGTCCGTGGGGCGACGCACAATTGGCCCAGCGTCGTCCGGGTTAGGGAGGGCTTGGCCGGTAGGGATATCCTTGACTCATCGCGCACTGGCGACTCCTGTGGCGGGCCGGGCGCAGTGCACGCTAACCAAGGTTGCCAGGTGCACGGTGTTTCCTCCGACACATTGGTGCGGCTGGCTTCCGGGTTGGATGCGCTCTGTGTTAAGAAGCAGTGCGGCTTGGTTGGGTTGTGTTTCGGAGGACGCCTGGCTTTCGACCTTCGTCTCTCCCGAACCCGTACGGGAGTTGTAGCGATGAGACAAGATAGTAACTACTAACAATTGGATACCACGAAAAGGGGGTAAAATTAAAAAAATATATATTAAAAAACAATGTACGTATGGCAGTGAAAGTTAACATTATGTTTTCGAATGTCATCCCCAAGAAGTAAAATATATAGTGAAAACAATAGTGGTCCTAAAACGGAACCTTGAGGAACACCGACATTTACAGTTGATTTGTCAGAGGACAAACCATTCACAGAGACAAACAGATATCTTTCCGACAGATAAGATCTAAACCAGGCCAGAACTTGTCTGTGTAGACCAATTTGGGTTTCCAATCTCTCCAAAAGAATGTGGTGATCGATGGTATCAAAAGCAGCACTAAGGTCTAGGAGCACAAGGACAGATGCAGAGCCTCGGTCTGACGCCATTAAAAGGTAATTTACCACCTTCACAAGTGCAGTCTCATTGCTATGATGGGGTCTAAGACCAGACGGAAGCATTTCGTATACATTGTTTGTCTTCAGGAAGGCAGTGAGTTGCTGCGCAACAGCTTTATAGATTTGATATAGGCCGGTTTTTAAAATTTTCTGGGTCAAGGTTTGGCTTTTTCAAGAGAGGCTTTATTACTGCCACTTTTAGTGAGTTTGGTACACATCCGGTGGATAGAGAGCCGTTTATTATGTTCAACATAGGAGGGCCAAGCACAGGAAGCAGCTCTTGCAGTAGTTTAGTTGGAATAGGGTCCAGTATGTAGCTTGAAGGTATAGAGGCCATGATTATTTTCATCATTATGTCAAGAGATATAGTACTAAAACACTTGAGTGTCTCTCTTGATCCTAGGTCCTGGCAGAGTTGTGCAGACTCAGGACAACTGAGCTTTTGGGGAATACGCAGATTTAAAGAGGAGTCCCTAATTTGCTTTCTAATGATCATGATCTTTTCCTCAAAGAAGTTCATGAATTTATTACTGCTGAAGTGAAAGCCATCCTCTCTTGGGGAATGCTGCTTTTTAGTTATTTTTGCGACAGTATCAAAAATACATTTAGGATTGTTCTTATTTTCCTCAATTAAGTTGGAAAAATAGGATGATCGAGCAGCAGTGAGGGCTCTTCGATACTGCACGGTACTGTCTTTCCAAGCTAGTTGGAAGACTTACAGTTTGGTGTGGCGCCATTTCCGTTCCAATTTTCTGGAAGCTTGCTTCAGAGCTCGGGTATTTTCTGCATACCAGGGAGCTAGTTTCTTATGAGAAATGTTTGTAGTTTTTAGGGGTTGCAACTGCATCTAGGGTATTGCGCAAGGTTAAATTGAGTTCCTCAGTTAGGTGGTTAACTGATCTTTGTCCTCTTACATCCTTGGGTAGGCAGAGGGAGTCTGGAAGGGCATCAAGGAATCTTTATGTTGTCTGAGAATTTATAGCACGACTTTTAATACTCCTTGGTTGGGGTCTCAGCTGATTATTTGTTGCGATTGCAAACATAATAAAATGGTGGTCCAGGATTATGAGGAAAAACATTAAGATCCACAACATTTATTCCATGGGACAAAACTAGGTCCAGAGTATGACTGTGACAGTGAGTAGGTCCAGAGACATGTTGGACAAAACCCACTGGGTCGATGATGGCTCCGAAAGCCTTTTGGAGTGGGTCTGTGGACTTTTCCATGTGAATATTTAAATCACCAAAAATTAGAATATTATATGCTATGACTACAAGGTCCGATAGGATTTCAGGGATCTCAGTGAGGAACGCTGTATATGGCCCAGGAGGCCTGTAAACAGTAGCTATAAAAAGTGATTGAGTAGTCTGCATAGATTTCATGACTAGAAGCTCAAAAGATGAAAACGTCTTTTTTTTTAATTGAAATTTGCTATCGTAAATGTTAGCAACACATCCGCCTTTGCGGGATGCACGGGGGATATTGTCACTAGTGTAACCAGGAGGTGAGGCCTCATTTAATAGTGTAACCAGGAGGTGAGGCCTCATTTAACACAATAGATTCCTCAGGCTTAAGCCATGTTTCAGTCAGGCTAATCACATCAAGATTATGATCAGTGATTAGTTCATTGACTATAACTGCCTTTGAAGTGAGGGATCTAACATTAAGTAGCCCTATTTTGAGATGTGAGGTATCACAATCTCTTTCAATAATGGCAGGAATGGAGGAGGTCTTTATTCTCTGGAAATTGCTAAGGCGAACACCGCCATGTTTAGTTTTGCCCAACCTAGGTTGAGGCACAGACACAGTCTCAATGGGGATAGCTGAGCTGACTACACTGACTGTGCTAGTGGCAGACTCCACTAAGCTGGCAGGCTGGCTAACAGCCTGCTGCCTGGCCTGCACCCTATTTCATTGTGGAGCTAAAGGAGTTAGAGCCCTGTCTATGTTGGTAGATAAGATGAGAGCACCCCTCCAGCTAGAATGGAGTCCATCACTCCTCAGCAGGCCAGGCTTGGTCCTGTTTGTGGGTGAGTCCCAGAAAGAGGGCCAATTATCTTCAAATTCTATCTTTTGGGAGGGACAGAAACCAGTTTTCAACCAGCGATTGAGTTGTGAGACTCTGCTGTAGAGCTCATCACTCCCCCTAACTGGGAGGGGACCAGAGACAATTACACGATGCCGACATATCTTTCTAGCTGATTTACACGCTGAAGCTAAGTTGCGCTTGGTGACCTCTGACTGTTTCATCCTAACATCGTTGGTGCCGACGTGGATAACAGTATCTCTATACTCTCTACACTCGCCAGTTTTAGCTAAAGCCAGCACCATCTTCAGATTAGCCTTAACGTCGGTAGCCCTGCCCCCTGGTAAACAGTGTATGATCGCTGGATGATTCGTTTTAAGTCTAATACTGCAGGTAATGGAGTTGCCAATGACTAGGGTTTTCAATTTGTCAGAGCTAATGGTGGGAAGCTTCGACGTCTCAGACCCCGTAACGGGAGGAGCAGAGACCAGAGAAGGCTCAGCCTCAGACTCCGACTCGCTGCTTAATGGGGAAAACCGGTTGAAAGTTTCTGTCAGCTGAATGAGTGACACCGGTTGAGCATTCCTACAGCATTTCCCTCCCTAAGCCATAAGAAAGTTGTCCGGCTGCGGGGACCGTGCGAGGGGATTTATACTAATGTTACTATCTGTACTTCCTGGTGGCACACTGATCAGCTACTTTGTCTTGCTCACATTGAGGGAGAGGTTGTTGTCCTGGGCAAAACTAAACACTGCCAGTTCTCTGAACTCCTCTTTATAGGCTGTCTCATCATTGTCGGTATAGGCATACTGTTGTGTCGTCAGCAAACTTACAGTGCCTTGCGAAAGTATTCGGCCCCCTTGAACTTTGCAAACTTTTGCCACATTTCAGGCTTCAAACATAAAGATATAAAACTGTATTTTTTTGTGAAGAATCAACAACAAGTGGGACACAATCATGAAGTGGAACGACATTTATTGGATATTTCAAACTTTTTTAACAAATCAAAAACTGAAAAATTGGGCGTGCAAAATTATTCAGCCCCCTTAAGTTAATACTTTGTAACGCCACCTTTTGCTGCGATTACAGCTGTAAGTCGCTTGGGGTATGTCTCTATCAGTTTTGCACATCGAGAGACTGACATTTTTTCCCATTCCTCCTTGCAAAACAGCTCGAGCTCATTGAGGTTGGATGGAGAGCATTTGTGAACAGCAGTTTTCAGTTCTTTCCACAGATTCTCGATTGGATTCAGGTCTGGACTTTGACTTGGCCATTCTAACACCTGGATATGTTTATTTTTGAACCATTCCATTGTAGATTTTGCTTTATGTTTTGGATCATTGTCTTGTTGGAAGACAAATCTCCGTCCCAGTCTCAAGTATTTTGCAGACTCCATCAGGTTTTCTTCCAGAATGGTCCTGTATTTGGCTCCATCCATCTTCCCATCAATTTTAACCATCTTCCCTGTCCCTGCTGAAGAAAAGCAGGCCCAAACCATGATGCTGCCACCACCATGTTTGACAGTGGGGATGGTGTGTTCAGTGTGATGAGCTGTGTTGCTTTTACGCCAAACATAACGTTTTGCATTGTTGCCAAAAAGTTCAATTTTGGTTTCATCTGACCAGAGCACCTTCTTCCACATGTTTGGTGTGTCTCCCAGATGGCTTGTGGCAAACTTTAAACAACACTTTTTATGGATATCTTTAAGAAATGGCTTTCTTCTTGCCACTCTTCCTTAAAGGCCAGATTTGTGCAATATACGACTGATTGTTGTCCTATGGACAGAGTCTCCCACCTCAGCTGTAGATCTCTGCAGTTCATCCAGAGTGATCATGGGCCTCTTGGCTGCATCTCTGATCAGTCTTCTCCTTGTATGAGCTGAAAGTTTAGAGGGACGGCCAGGTCTTGGTAGATTTGCAGTGGTCTGATACTCCTTCCATTTCAATATTATCGCTTGCACAGTGCTCCTTGGGCTGTTTAAAGATTGGGAAATCTTTTTGTATCCAAATCTTTAAACTTCTTCACAACAGTATCTCAGACCTGCCTGGTGTGTTCCTTGTTCTTCATGATGCTCTCTGCGCTTTTAACGGACCTCTGAGACTATCACAGTGCAGGTGCATTTATACGGAGACTTAATTACACACAGGTGGATTGTATTTATCATCATTAGTCATTTAGGTCAACATTGGATCATTCAGAGATCCTCACTGAACTTCTGGAGAGAGTTTGCTGCACTGAAAGTAAAGGGGCTGAATAATTTTGCACGCCCAATTTTTCAGTTTTTGAATTGTTAAAAAAGTTTGAAATATCCAATAAATGTCGTTCCACTTCATGATTGTGTCCCACTTGTTGTTGATTCTTCACAAAAAAATACAGTTTTATATCTTTATGTTTGAAGCCTGAAATGTGGCAAAAGGTCGCAAAGTTCAAGGGGGCCGAATACTTTCGCAAGGCACTGTAATGATGGTGTTGGAGTCGTGTTTGGCCACGCAGTTGTGGGTGAACAGGGAGTACAGGAGGGGACTAAGTACACACCCCTGGGGGACCCCAGTGTTGAGGATCAGCGTGGCAGACATGTTGTTGCCTACCCTTACCACCTGGGGGCGGCCCGTCAGGAAGTCCAGGATCCAGTTGCAGAGGGAGGGGTTTAGTCCCAGGGTCCTTAGCTTAGTGATGAGCTTCGTGGGCACTATGGTGTGGAACGCTGAACTGTAGTCGATGAACAGCATTCTCACAAGCAAGTTCATGTGATACAATTTATTCTGGAGATGCTCTGTTTTTAATTGAACAAATGTTTTATTGGACTTCCTTCTTCTGTGTACTTCTTCTTTACCATTGCATGTTTTTGGTTATTTTTAGCCATTGTTGGAGCGTCAGGTATTGGTTACTGATGTGGCCAGCTTTTGGGGAGTAACAAGTCATTTATAAACATTTATAAAGTATATATAGTGTACACTTTAGATTAGAGGCTGCAAATGGTTTAATAATTAGTAAATGGTCTATAAGGATCTACATTAATCAATTTGAGGTATTAATAAGTTCATGTACTCACATTTACAAATGTACTCATTAACAACTAACAAGTATCTGTCACGCCCTGACCTTAGAGATCCTTTATTCTCTAATTTGGGTTAGGTCGGGGTGTGACTAGGGTGGGTATTCTAGTTTTTTTTATTTCTATGTTGGCCTGGTATGGTTTCCAATCAGAGGCAGCTGTCTATCGTTGTCTTTGATTCGGGATCATATTTAGGCAGCCTTTTCCCACTTGTTTGTTGTGGGATCTTGTTTTGTGTTTAGTTGCTGGTTAGCACTACATAGCTTCACGTTCGTTTCTTTCTTCTTTAATGTTTTTTGCCGGTTCACATTAAATAAAGATGATGAACCCAAACCACGCTGCACCTTGGTCCGATTCTTACAACAACGTTCGTGACAGTATCCCATTCATGCAGTGGTGGAAAAAGTACTCAATTGTCATACATGACTAAAAGTAAAGATACCATAATAGAAAAGGACTCAAGTAAAAGTGAAAGTCCCAGTAAAATACTACTTGAGTAAAAGTCTAAAAGTATTTGGTTTGGGGCACACTCCACCACTCAGACATAATTTACAAACAAAGCATCAGTGTTTAGTGAGTCCACCCGATCAGAGGCAGTAGGGAGGACCAGAGATGTTATTTTTTATGTGTGTGAATTGGACAATTTTCCTGTCAAAATGTAACGAGTACTTTTGGGTGTCAGGGAAAATGTATGGAGTAAAAAGGACATTATTTTCTTTAGGAATGTAGTGAAGTAAAAGTAGGCAAAAATATAAATAGTAATGTAGAGTACAGATACCACAAAAAACTACTTAAGTAGTACTTTAAAGTATTTTTACTTAAGTACTTTACACTACTGCATTGATGACATATATAAATACAGGTATAAATATGTATATAAATGCTGAGTCAAACCATTAATCAACCATTTTTGTTGAGTTAACTCCTGTATAAGTACATTAGTAGTACATTATTAATAATTAACAAATTGTGAAAATACTATGATGAAACACCTTATTAATGATCTTATAAATCCTTATTAAATCATATAAAATAGTATTTATGACTACGTAAATTATTATTTAGAGATTGCTTATTGACATTTACAAATGTTGGAACAATGATTAATAAATGGTAAGTAAACTCTTACAAACTGTTTGTTAATGGTTTATTAAAGTTGAACTGACAGCATTTTAGCAACATGAAATCTTATTCAAGTCTCTTCATATACACCCCCAGGAAGAATGTTATCCTTTGAGAAATTAGAATTTTCACATTTTCATACTTTCATAGAATGTTTGGGAATGACGTAGATTAAGGCATGTGTGAAAATGTGATAGAAATATAGAGTGGGAAAGCTGTGCGTTTGGACAATTGATAGACACTGCAGTAAATAAAACCTAATAAAAACGTGTCAGTCTTGTCCTGGACTGGACTCAACACAGACCGGTGCGCCATAGCCAATCAGAGCTACAGTAGGCCTATATGCCATCACTTACTTTGAACTAGACTGTGTGTTTACAGGCAGTAGCAACAGCACGACTTTAGATCATTAGAACGTATTTGCCAAAAGCCGCAAAATATTCTGCAAATATGTAAATACTTTACAGTCCTATGGATGAAACAACCATGAACAGGTAGGCTCCTTCTCCCTCAGTTGTCTATACACATCAACAACAACAAGATCAACAAGTAATGTTAGCCAAAGCGAGATAAGCTAAAATATAACGAGGGAACAGTAGATAAACACTCAAACCTTTTTAGCTTGTAGTTGGCTGTCAAAATTGCAATTATTAACGATGGGGAATAAGAGCCTGCTCGCCATTCTTCAGCTTGCCAATGCTTGCTTGTCCGTGTTTTTAGCTTGCTAAGTAAATAGCTACATAAATAGATACGCTAGCCTATTAGCCATGTTATGACTGACTAGTGGTCATTGCCCTTTCTAGTTTGATTGTATTGACATTCCCAGCTTTAGTTACATTCGTTCGTTTTTGTACAAAACATTGAGTCATTGAAACTGAAACAGTGCATCCTGAAGGGCTGGAGACAGCCAACAATCTACCAGGCTTGCTGTGATTTACAACCTGATAGCAATATTTGTTGGACTACCAGGAAAAGTATTGGTAAATTAGCTATATGAATCATGCACTGAACTGCATCCATCTATTGAGGAAACAACGCCTCTCATGAAGTTGGTTTTGTAGCATAAAGTGGGAATTGGACATTTTTGACTGATATTATGATTGTCTATCTGCAAAGTAGTTAAAATCCTGTCAGTTCCACTTGAAGGAACCTTAACATAAAGTGTTACCAAACAGTCATTTCCCATTTTGGATTTTTTTCATAGACAGACAAGACATCAGACATCATTACTGCATTTAGGACCACTTGCATTAAAGGTGCAATCTGCAGTTGCTACATCAATATTTAGACGTTTAAATTAATGATATACACCCATTGATTGAGCATAGTTCAACTGTCATATCCCATCAGAACCCCAAATATGAGCTTAATAACGACTTTGTTTGTAAACCATGTAAATGTAAACAAACACTGTATAGCACCAAAACATGGTTAGCACTATAATATTGATATCATGAACTGTATCCATAATTCTGTCTGTGAGTTTGAGAGTGGTTACAGTTCTTCATCCCCATCCCTCAGCTGTTTACCAAATCAGTGGTGCTGTGGCCACTTTGTTATAGTTCAAACCACAGACTGGCCCTGTAAAGTCATAGCTAAGGACGTAACACCTAATACATAGCTAAAACAAACCTTTTAATTAATGAGGAACTGATGTAAGGTAAGCATAGTTGACACAAATCCACGTGCCATGTCTCATGTCACCACTAGTGGTCTCCCTTCCATGTTTTAGTATTCCATTCTAGTTTGAATTACATTTTTTTTTCAGAAGGGAGGGAGAATACGTTCTCCATCTGTATACTCCAGAAATGTCCCCACTTATTGACATCTAAACAAATTGTAACACTAAACCCTTACCCTAACCGTAGACCTAACCCTGACCTTAACCCTTATTCTAAACCTAACCATAAATGTAACATTTGCAAGCAGTATGACCATCTGTAAAGCATCTACAAATGGACTATCTGGACTATCCATATAAAGTGTGACCTATGGACTAGGTGGTATAAAGCTACGACTGGAAGTTACTTTTTCATAGCAGGTTAGGAGAACTTATGCAGCAGCTTAGGATAATACATGTAGCAGGTTAGGATAATTTGGTTAAAGTTAGGAATATTCTTAGGGTTAGGGTTAGCTAAAATGCTCTCATAACCTGCTACGAAAAGTAGCTTCTGGTCATAGCTAGTCTCCATCTAGTCACAACCATGTGATATAGACAAGCACAGAGATGAGTTTATTCTGGCATTTCCTGGTTGTTGTCATCAATTAGATACATGATGAAATCAACATGTTCGGAACTAAGGGCTCGATTCAATCCATTTCGCCGAAGTCCAGCACTCTAGTGCGCTTGAAATGTAAAGGTAATTTCTGATTGAGCTAACATATGCAAGCCTGCAACGAGTTAAAATGTCCTTTAAATTTGAATCGTGCTATAGCGCTGAACTTTGGCATTAGGAATTGAACTGATACCTTAACTCAATTGGGCTGAGTTGAATTTAGTTGAGTAGAGGAGCCTATTGTAGCCAGTTGACCAGCCTGACATCACCAGACAACAATTGTTTGTTTAGTGTTTGTTTGTTCTTCAACAGGAGGTATGTGAGGTGCAGCCAGCAGCAACACTCGTCTGGTCTTAGTGTTTCTGCAGACTTCTTTAAGTCATTACAGCAGATCAGACTGCAGCAGGAGATCGCTGCTGTTAATGAGGATTAAAATAAGAGAGACAATTTGACATTAAAGAAAAAAGGATATAGGAAAGGCAATCAGCGACGCAAGGCTTCTTCTGAGGAATCACTCCATCCTTTGGACCGCTAGAGGAGAGAGGAGAGGCTTTATTGTTCCTTTAATCTTCTGCCTCTCTTCAGGGGCTTAAATTGAACGTGCAGCCTAATAAACAGCCAATTTATTACTGGCTGCAATGGCACAGCAGAGCACTACTTCCTCAGAGTGGATCTCTCCCAGATTGCTGCTGCAGAGAGGCTGTGGGTTTCTGCTAATTTCCCCTCCAGCCACTGTCAGGTAATCACCATGGAGAAATGGTGGAGTGATGTGATTCAAGGACACACACACACATTCTGTACACACACACAAAGTTATTATTATTTCAGTGCACCAGCTCTCACAGTCTCGCGTCAGAATTAGACACTCATCCATGTTTCTCAAAATTCACATTTCTAAGTTGTTCCAAATGTGAAATTGCGAAGTGTGTAAAGTAAGTTTAGGCATTATCGCCAAATGTTTTACTTCTTAGGCATTAAATCTGAATGATTAAGGTAAGGGTTAAGGTTTACCGCTGGATTTGAACTTGCAACCTTCAGAATCAGAGGCAGAAGTTTACACCCATTCACAATCCCCGTCACCCTAGCAAAACAGAAACCTACTTGAAGGTAACATCGCTCACTGTTGCCCCTAGTGGCTGGTTTCCAAGTCATCACCTGACTTCCTTAGACATAAATGGACGTTGAATACTGACATGTCTCCCGGGTAACCTGGCTGGATTTTAAACTGTTACTCTTGCAACCTCGCAATTCTGTAAAGGGTTTTTGGGTAAAGAATAAAAGATTCAATCAGAAACCTGGACATGAAGAAACCCTTTTAGAACACATCATGTTTCCATACGGTGCAGCTGTGGGCTGGCACACTCTCCCTACACAATACAACAATGCTTCAAATGAATTCTTACTTCCGTACAGCTGAACTGAAGCAAGCCGTCTGAATTGGTCTTAGTCCGAATCTCTTAAACATCCCGAGATCAAACAAAACAATACAACACACAAACACAATGGTGCCTGAATATGTCTGCTCTCACATGTCTTTTCCTTTCCCTCCCTTTTGTCCGGAGAGAGAGTGAGTTGTGAACTGCATTAGGCTGGATTTGACTAAGCCTACTCAGGCTGCTCATGTGAAAGACAACAATGGAAGCCGTATTTGAGTGTGGAAACCGAGTGCTGTTGAAATGTCCTTGTGCCTCTCGCACCGCAGAGAGGGGCTGCATGGGTTAGATCAGGCCTTTTAGTGGAGATTGGTGAAAATAGAGGGATTGTTGAGGAGGGAACATGTTCAAGGTCACAGTGTATTTCCTCTGTAATGCAGTAAGTAGGTATGCCGCATAAACTCGGCAACAGGTAGTAGTCAAAGTAATGCAATAAGGGGGAACATAAATGAATGAACAATTCATGTACATTGAGTGTTTTCTTCTTGCTGCTCCTTGTCTGTACTTGGTATATGTTTGAGGGTCACAGACTAAGGTCTCTTGTTAATTCTACATGATCATTTTTTAAATAACAGAGTTATTAAATTGAGAGAGAGAGAGAGAGAGAGCGAGAGAGAGCTACAGCACTTTCTAGCCGATAGCACATTAATATTTAATAGTCCCAGCCAAGAATCTGTAACTACAAGGAGAACAGGCTGCCACTTCGTACTGAGTACCCCGTCTACTGGAGCTGAGGCTTCTTCATAGTCTCTGTGTCTCAGGTGTGACGTTATTTTGGTTGTGGGGTGAGAGATGAGACGTGTCGGACTCCGGGTCTGCAGACACTGAGTGGTGAGTACTGGGTCCTGTTTGGTGCCAAAGATGTCAGATATCCCTGTTCTGCTGTACAGGGCTGACACAGAGTAAAGAGAGAAGGGAAGGGGGAAGGAGAGATAAGATACAGAAATAGGAAGTTGATTGGGGTGGGGCATGAGAACCGGGAAGAGAAAGCAAGATCACACATCAGGGGAGAGAAAGAGAGAGAGACATTTTCGCTTACAGTGGCGAAGGGGTGTCGAGTGAAGGACTGCGGGGAAAGGGTGTCTAGTGAAGGTGTTGGGTGTGGGTAAAGAAGCGTTTAAAGCACATCAGACATCACAAAGGTAACAGGCTTCAAAGCCACGCCGACATTAAAGCCCTCCCTTAACCTCTCACTCTAACCTTCACCCCAGGAACCCCCCCCCCCCCCCCACTCCCTCTATCGCCCCCCTTTAGCTCGCTCTGTCTCCTTTTGTCTCTTTCTGTCTCTTCCTCTCTCTCTCTCATTTCAATTCAAGGGATTTATTGGCATGAGAAACATATGTTAACATTGCCAAAGCAAGTGAAGTAGAAATAGAAAAAAAGGGAAATAAACAATAACAATGAACAGTAAACATTACACTCACAGAAGTTCCAAAAGAATAAAGACATTTCAAATGTCATATTATGTCTATATACAGTGTTGTAACGATGTGCAAATCTCTCTCTCTCCAGTTAAAGTTTGGATCGCTGCATCAAGCGGCATATCATTTAATGTTGGTTTTCAAAAATTCTATTACACAAGCATTAACAACCTTGCTTGTCCAAAACTCAAACACACATTGGAAAATGGTTAGATTCTACAGCTAGTACAATGTGAAAACGAACAGAAGAATGTGGGATACTTTCTATAAGTCTGCTGAAACTCACAGCCAGTCCTTACAGAGCCGATCTCCACTGAGTAGACACACACACTTTTCCTCTCTCTCATTCCTTTTCTTTTCAGGCCATTCTGCAGTACAATCCCTCGTTCTCTGAGTTCCTCTGAGAAACAGACAGGGTTTAACCTTTGGAGAGCCTGCAGCAGATGGCTGTAGCTTATGTCTGTAGACCGCCTGAGAGACCAGAAGAGTCAAAGTGTCTGTGACCACCAGACACCAAGTCAGATCTACACTGCCCTGCAGAGATCCAAGCTGGATATGTCTGTCTGTCTCCTGGGTCTCTGTACAGATTATACTGGACATATTGTATCCACCATGTGTGTTTAGTCAACACTAGCCACATCTGTATTTGCTTTTAGCCTTTAGTGGGAAGGTGTGGTGGGTAACCTGAGCTCCCTTTCTTGGCCAATGATCCCTTGAGAAAGAAGTCCTGACTCAATAGGTATATACTTCCTTGTTAAATAAAGGTTCATAAAAAATGTTTTTATTAACTTTATGTTGGAACTGTTTCCACTTTCCAGGCCATCATGTCTTCTTTGCTTGTGTTTTAGCATTATCCATTGCCATCACTGGGAAGGTGGTACATGTGTCTTGAATACACTCAGTGGTAGTTCCTAAAGCTATGCCCCACCGTAGAAAACCTAATGATATGTGTGGGTTGTTCGGGTCTATTTTATCTGTGTGTGTTTTCAAGAGGATGTCTCTCTGTTTCTCTCCATCACCCTTTCTATGTTTCTACCCCTATAATTTCTCTCTCTCTCTCTCTCTCTCTCTCTCTCTCTCTTTCTCTCTCCTTTGTGCTGTTGAGGCTGTGCGTACTTTGCCTCTCGGCAGGGAAACCACAGTAGACAGTGTTCATGGAGCAGAGCTGAAGAAGTACTCTACTGACTCAATTAAACGCTCTCATTTAGCCTTCAACGTCTCAACCACCCAATGGAATCTTTTCACTACTCGACCTATCTTAAGCTTTCTCAAATACCTGTCTTTTCCGTACAATATTTCTCTGTCTCTTTTTCATATTTTAGATTTTTTTAAAAATTGCATCACACAAACATTGTACAGAACAATATACAGATTTCACAAATTACAAAAGTAAATAATAAAGAAAGAAAACCAGGGAGAAACAAAAAAAGTATATTACACTGTAGACACTTCTTTAATAATTTGCTACTTATACCTTTCAGGGATGTTATATAATATTCTAAATCAATCAGAAAAATATTGAAAAGTTTTCATTTTATGGATGAAAAATTCACCATGGATCGACAGTCACTGTGCGTGTATGTAAAATAAAAAAGAACATCAAATTTGGCCATGTGTACAGGTTTACCCATCTTATCACTAATATATATTTTCATATCTGTCCATTTTCTACATGAATTAAATATTTACATTTAAATAAATACAACTATTAGATCTTCTCACTGTGTTTATCTCAATTCCTTTCTTTTCATCTTCCACCGCTACGCATCACCTCTTCGTTTTCCTCGATCCTCTTCTTTCTCCCTCACTCACTCCTCTCCTCTGTCCATCAATCGCTTCTACAGACACTGTGATTGAGAATGTGCATCATGAGAGGGAGAGCAGTTCAATCCTGTAGTCAGATTCCAGCCCAAGATATACAGCAACTACAGCACTGTCAATATCTCCGATCTATACCTGGACAGGGGAAACTTCAGCAGGGAAATATCCCACGCTAGTGCTTTACTTCCATCCACAGTACACTGGCTCAGTCACATTTCAGTATTTCAGCATATCTGTAATGAAGGATAAAATACTAAACTGTTATAATTCATATAGGGAAGTGCCAAGGGGTTATACCAGGACATGTTTCTCATATAGCCTAAATTCAAACTCAGAGGACCCCTCAGAACAGTGATAAAGTGGTCAGACATGGCAGGTCATCTACTGTGTAATTGGTTTACATGCGTTAGAATAAGCATTATTAACCTCTATTTATTTTAGTCTGAGAGAAATGGACGGCCATTTTGAACCAAAGTCTAATCAGTCTGCTTTTTATTCTTTCTCTAGTCTCTGGTCTGAGGAGAGTTGTATTCCCCTGATTTGTGATAATCACATGTATTACACTGTCTTGTATTCTCTCTATCTCCAGCCTGTTTCCTGACAACAGCTACAGCTATGGGTCATAATTTGGGTTTCTGGAATTGTATAACACTTGAACCAATATTTATAAAGCATCTCGTAGTGGAAGTGCTGATCTACAGTGTGATCAGGTCCCTGCTGTCCGAGTAATTGTATTCAATATGACAGAGATCAGCTCGATTCAATCAGATCCACTGTTAGAGCTGTCAAATCCACAAGTAGCTCCCGGCATTTTACCTGAAGCGGACATTGCCATTGGCTGCACGGACTCGCATTAACAGAAATCCCATGCAGCCTTGTTTACAGTTGAATGTGAGATGTAATCTACACCTCCATTAGGATGATAGAAACCCTCATTATTTAGTTGAATGATTTTTACTTTTGAGCGTCATTATCTCTATATAGCCGACACTTTCTCATTCTGAACTTTGAATGTGAGTGGGGTGGGTGTGGCTTAGTGACAATGATCGCAAGAGCAGCTACTCCAACGCAGTTCCACCCCGACACTCCAAAACATCCTCTATGTGGGCCCCTGCTATAGTCGGTTAACACTTGATCTGATTGAATCTAGGCTTTAACTCTGAGAAGTTTTGTGAATAAGGGCCTTGGTAGCCTAGCCTACAGTATGGATGGTGTGACTCAGCCCTAGGCTAATGACCACTGAGGTTATAAGGTCAGTGGAGACTGGAGAAAGGATGTTTATGAGAGGAGTCTACAGGGAACACTTAGGTCTATGTTTCTGGAGTAGTAGTCTGCTACCCAAGATTCACTGCTTAAGACAAATGCCTCAAGGTGTTTCTGTAGGCCTACCCAGTGGAACTGTAGTTCAAATGAACAATAAGTTGCAGCGTATGTGATTCAGGTATTTAATTGATTCATCAATATGTGTTATTAACTGAACATCTTTCTGTCAGGAATTAATCCTGCTTTTGCCCCATCTCTACTTTTGTGTGTTATTCAAGTGGAGGAGTGCTCCGGTTAGCCAGCCAATCCATTTTCATTACCTCAAACATCACAGTCATTAACACCTTAGGAATGAAAGCTATTTTCAAGGACCTTAAAACAAACAATATAAAACATCTCTTTAAGAAATTCACACAAACAACTACAGTAAACCATGTTTTTTTTTTTCTGGTCAGGTTGCGTGGTAAAAAATAAATAATCATGACTCCACGTATATGCAATATATACATCAGATTTTGTTTGTATTTGCTTTGTTTCCAGGTCTGTAAACGAGACAAATTAAATCGAAGTGTATTGGTTGCGTACACATATTTGCAGATGTTATCGCAGGTCCAGCGAAATGCTTATGTTTCTAGCTCCAACAGTGCAGTAATACATAGCAACAGTATACACATATAAAGTGTGTAAAACAGTATGTAAACAGAACACCAAGACATTGTCACTATTCATTTCAGACAACAACAAAAGCATGATGGCACCCACAACAAACGCAATACCTCAGTGTTGAGAAATTAACACTGTAAGACAACAGGGACTATCATGAACTGTGTAGGCCTAATGCTTCACTCAAGTCACATACATCTATGAATAAACAAAATCTAATAACTATCTTGTCGGATATCACACTCTTTCTCTCCCCCTCTCTCTCTCTCTAACACTCTCTCTATATTAAAGCCAATCCACTGAGCTTCGTTTCAGCCTCTGTTAATTAAATCACTCCTGATTCTCTATTTATGTATTCTGCCAATGAATTATTAACCCAGCAGTTTTGTATATTATTGTTGTTTTGTAGTTTGTATGTGTGCATGCGTACAGCTGCCATTATGAAACAAACTGTTTCTTTTACAGACGCAAACTCATGTTTTATGGAGTCTGTCTCCGTCATATTAAAAAGCAATAAGCAATGCATATTTAGTCATTTAGCAGAAGCTCTTATCCAGAGAAACATACAGCGACTCACAGCATTCATCTTAAGATAGCTAGGTGAGACAACCACATATATCAGTCATAGTAAGTACATTTTTCTCAATCTTTAACGCACATAGTCAACGACTCTGCATTTCCCCTTCTCTTACTAGCTCAGTATAGCCCAACGTCAGATGTATGTCTCATATTGAGTCTGGGAGTGTACGGTGTGACACAGATACAGAACCAAAAGATTGATAGGCAGCAGGTAGCCTAGCGGTTAAGAGCGTTGGGCCAGTAACCGAAAGGTTGAATCCCTGAGCCGGCAATGTGGAAAAATCTGCCATTCTGCCCTTGAGCAAGGCAGTTAAACCCACAACAACTACTCCCTGGGAACCGTTAACGTTGATTAAGGCAGCCCCCCACACCTCTCTGATTCAGAACTGTTGAGTTAGATGTGTAAGACAAATGTTGGTTGAATGCATTCATTTGTGTAACTGACTAGGCATCCCCTTTCCCCCTTCTGTGTAAACAAAGACATGCTAACTCACCTGCACGCAAGCAGTTTGTGTTTTCTTTGGTCGTTTTTTGGAGTTGTTATTGTTGTGGACTATCTTGAGTTGCACTTGGGGTCCAGCCTCAGTATGGCCCAGTGGAGCACTAAGTGCTGAGCCCTCTCCTCCCCTCTCCCAGGACAGAGAGGGCTAGAGGGAATCTGACAGGCCCTGAGGTGGTCTAGATATGACTGGAGGGAAACAGCTCACAGTCTACTACTAACAGCCTGAGTGACCTCAGTTCAGCCTCACAAATGGGTCACACAGTCTGGGCATCCTACTAAAAACAGACCAACTGATCTATCTTCAGATCTTAAACGCTCCAAGCCGTAGACACATGATGGTCTAATATCCACTGCTAAACACAGGCTTGTCAGACCGACCTCAATTGATCTTGATTAATTTAGTCTACGCTGTGTGGGTAATTTTGATGTAACACAATGTAGCATGATATAAACAAACCCATTTGAAACATAAGCCAACTTAACCATACCTTGTCATAGAAGATAGCTAAACTATGTTTACTAATCTAATCTAACACAGCACTATAACCTCACCCAGTCAACTCCTGCAGTATGGGCTCTCCTCCATACTATATCTAAAAAGTAAAGCATATTGTGGTACAGGAATAGGAGATGTAGGGTATAGCTGGTGAGAAAGCCTGACAGCCTCGGCAAACGCGCAATGTACCTAATAATTACACAACAGAACAGTATGCATAATTCATGCAGAACTAGCTGCAATATGTGTAAATACATTCATACACACACACAGTTCTAGCCCGATTGAGCTTATGTGGGATATTTCAAATCCAGTTTAAGACTGAGGTGAAGTTTCTTGTTAATACCCAAACAATATGTTCTCAACTCAAGGTTGGACAGGAGAGGGAGAGACACATCACCTGCAGATTGGGGTGACCATACTGCAGTAAGAGTCGACTCAAGTTAAACTGTTGTACCAATTCCCATCATCATTGGTGTTTATAAAAAAATAATTGAGGCATACAAGAGGGTAAAAGCCATACTAAGAAAAAAAGATATTGCATTTCAGTGATATCCAATCATGGCAGTTCTAAACAGAAGAAGTTGCTTCTGGCATGGCTTGACTGTTTAGTCTGCACCACATTTTATCAAGGTAGCTAAGTTGGTTTGTAATGATCAGTGTGTTATTATGAATGAAGTGATGAAGGCTGGTCACTGATCAATAGGATATGGAACTACTGTCTGTGGCACTATGGAACCCTGCCAAAAAACCTGTTCTACTTTCCATTCAGCCGTAACCCACTTCTCCCTGTGAGAATATAGGCAGGTAACCGATCATGAAACCGATTTGCAAGAGTGCGCAGAATAACACTAATGGAAAACTCACTCACTAAGTGTTTGCAGAGTTCATATTTTGACATTTGAAGGTTTTGGGCAGGTTTACTTGGAATGCAACTTCAAAGCCTTATTTTTGCCAACAACCCTTGTGACAATGTAATGTGGGCCTACGCAACATGTTTAGAGTTATGTATCCCATGGTGTTATACACTTGAAGGATGTAGTAGTAGTTTAAACTGAGTGGTCATCACCCCATCTTTCTACATAATAACAGAAAGAGATGAATCAGTCCTTCTGCCCTGTCTTTTTAAGGAGATCGGATGTCCGATTTAACTATTTTACTGTTATGGTAAGAACAGTAGAAAGTCTAGACGGGGTAGTAGAAAGTAGAGGGGCAGGGGTAGTAGAAAGTAGAGGGGCAGGGGTAGTAGAAAGTAGAGGGGCAGGGGTAGTAGAAAGTAGAGGGGCATGGGTAGTAGAAAGTAGAGGGGCAGGGGTAGTAGAAAGTAGAGGGGCAGTAGAAAGTAGAGGGGCAGGGGCAGTAGAAAGTAGAGGGGCAGGGGCAGTAGAAAGTAGAGGGGCAGGGGTAGTAGAAAGTAGAGGGGCAGGGGTAGTAGAAAGTAGAGGGGCAGGGGTAGTAGAAAGTAGAGGGGCAGGGGTAGTAGAAAGTAGAGGGGCAGGGGTAGCAGAAAGTAGAGGGGCATGGGTAGTAGAAAGTAGAGGGGCATGGGTAGTAGAAAGTAGAGGGGCATGGGTAGTAGAAAGTAGAGGGGCAGGGGCAGTAGAAAGTAGAGGGGCAGGGGCAGTAGAAAGTAGAGGGGCAGGGGCAGTAGAAAGTAGAGGGGCAGGGTAGTAGAAAGAAGAGGGGCAGGGGCAGTAGAAAGTAGAGGGGCAGGGGCAGTAGAAAGTAGAGGGGCAGGGTAGTAGAAAGTAGAGGGGCAGGGGCAGTAGAAAGTAGAGGGGCAGGGGCAGTAGAAAGTAGAGGGGCAGGGTAGTAGAAAGTAGAGGGGCATGGGTAGTAGAAATTAGAGGGGCATGGGTAGTAGAAATTAGAGGGGCATGGGTAGTAGAAAGTAGAGGGGCATGGGTAGTAGAAAGTAGAGGGGCAGGGGTAGTAGAAAGTAGAGGGGCAGGGGCAGTAGAAAGTAGAGGAGCAGGGGTAGTAGAAAGTAGAGGGGCAGGGGTAGTAGAAAGTAGAGGGGCAGGGGCAGTAGAAAGTAGAGGGGCAGGGGCAGTAGAAAGTAGAGGGGCAGGGGCAGTAGAAAGTAGAGGGGCAGGGGTAGTAGAAAGTAGAGGGGCAGGGGTAGTAGAAAGTAGAGGGGCATGGGTAGTAGAAAGTAGAGGGGCAGGGGTAGTAGAAAGTAGAGGGGCATGGGTAGTAGAAAGTAGAGGGGCAGGGGTAGTAGAAAGTAGAGGGGCATGGGTAGTAGAAAGTAGAGGGGCAGGGGTAATAGAAAGTAGAGGGGCAGGGGTAGTAGAGGGTAGAGGGGCAGGGGCAGGAAAGTGGCTGAAACGGGGCTCGAACGCACGTCGGAAAGGTTAACTACTACGGCAGACTCTGGCACAGCGTGTCTTTATGTAGGGGGAAACGGATTGAATAGAGTAATTTTCCCTCTGAGAACAGAAGGCATTGAATGAGATCGGGTTGTATTAAACATGGTCATGTTAGAACGCTTTAATGAATGACTTAATGAAATGCAACAGGGGATATTGTCAATATTTTCCTTTGCTACAAGGCTTTTAATCTCGATCTCTGGAGTTGCGCGCACTCATACATGGCCAGATGAAACTCATATAATTAAAATGCATGTTCAATCTGAGATGCTGTCTCTCCAATACGAATGTCTGGTCTTTTGAATAAACTCAGTACATATGATATCTTTCCAAGGGTCATTTTAGGGCAGATACGTAATGATGAAGCATTGATTTGTACATCCTCTGAGTCTGGAGGAAATCAAGGCCTCCTCTGACTTGTGTAAACAGTGGAGAAATAATCCCTAGCAGGTAGGACAAGGTGAAGCTTTTCTCTGTCTTATTGTGTCAAGGTCCTGAGTCTAAAGATATGTAAATCTATGGATCCAGCACAGCATGACTAAAGCTTTCTCTGTGCAGTCAGTGTATACTGTAGCTATGTGGGTGGCACACACATGAGCGTACACACACACACACATTCACAAATGCTCACAAACACATACAAACATATACATACTCAAACACACGCATGCACACACACACACACAAAAAAACACATAGTTTATTACTTTACCCAGATAATGACTGATGGACATAGCAGAGGAATGTGTGTGTCTATCCCTGGTCCCTGTTTGAACAGCTAAGACACTCGCAAAGAAGCTTTAATGCTTGCAGCCTGCACTGCCATGCACACACACTAGAGATGCAATGGAGTGGCTATGTACTGTAGGCACTAGCACTGTGTTTACAATAAGGAAATCAACTTTACAAAAAACCAAACATACCCGTACTGGGCTGCCCCATTTCTACCCAAGGGTGAAATTGCCTTTTCATGAATTCCATTATACTTAGTCTTTGAAAAATTGGTTTTATCATCTGCGGAAATAATTTTTCTTACAAAGTGTGTTTTGATGATCTGTTGTTTGATGAAGTGTCTTGGCCCCAGAATCTAAGACGCTGGAAAACTGCTTCATTTTTGGGGTTTAATTTCCACGCTCTGCGGACGATGATGAATGAAGGATCCTCTAGTTGAGTGGCATCGTTCAGGGACACCTGAGCATACAGCCGTGGAGCCTGCAGCCGTGGAGCCTGCAGTCTAGTTTCAAGTTTTAATGTAACGTGCACAAGTCCAGTGAAGTGCCTTTCTTGCAAGCTCCAAACCCAACAATGCAGTAATCAATATAAATGTAATACTAAGAATAACATAAAGTAGAACAAACACACACAAGAAATAAAAATAAGAAATAAGAAGAACATGAGAAAGTAAGTAAGCATACGAGATACAGGGTCAGCTTCAGTACCATATTTACAATGTGCAGGGATACTGGATCACTAGAAGTAGATATGTACTGTATAGGGGTAAGGTGACTAGGCATCAGGATATATGATAAACAGAGTAGCAGCAGAGTAAATTATGATTTCATGCGAGTAGGTGTGCGTTTGTGTAGAGTCAGCATAAATGTGTGTGCATGTTATGTGTGTGTTGGCGTGTCAGTGTGCCTGAGAGTGTAGAGTCCTGTGAGTATGCATAGAGACAGTGCAAAAATACAAAATACAAGGTTCAACGCAGATAGTCTGTGTAGCCATTCTGTTAGCTATTTAGCAGTCTTATGACTTGGGGATAGAATTTGTTCAGAATCCTGTTGGTGTCAAGACTTGCACCGGTACCGCTTGCCATGGGAAGCAGAGAGAACAGTCTATGGCTTGGGTGGCTGGAGTCTTAAGGATTTCCTGAAGCCGGTGTAATGTGAGAGCTGTACTGACTGACTAGACCTCTGGGATGATCCCTTAACAAGGAGCTCTTCCTCATTCCGAGGGGCTTCAAGAAAGTGGTTGTTTCTGTGAATTCGTTTTTAAGTGGTTGTGAAATATACTGTGGGTAATTGCTAAATTGTTCAGAGAGACCAACCTTAATGTGAAGTTATTGATTTTTGTACTTTTTATTTGATTTCAGAGAGCAAAATGAATACGGTATCTTTTATCCATTCAAAAAGCTTGTCTACAAGTTGTATAGATTATTCATGAAGAGTGCAAAACATTGTCATGTCTAATTTTTGATTAATTGAAAATGAAACCTTTTTCAAAGTATCTCTCTTTTTCAAACAAGCATTGCAGAGCTGGTTACAATTCTAATGTCATACCCCTGAGAAATACACATACAGTATTCAGACCCCTTGACTTTTTCCACATTTTGTTACATTACAGCCTTATTCTAAAATGGAATCAATTGGTTTTTTTCCTCAAATATATAAGAAAAAAAACCAGGAAAAATCACATTTGCGTAACTATTCAGACCCTTTACTCAGTACTTTGTAGAAGCACCTTAGGCAGCGATTACAGCCTAGAATCTTCTTGGGTATGATGCTACATTCTCCTCTGCAGATCCTCTCAAGCTCTGTCAGGTTGGATGGGGATCGTCACTGCACAGATATGTTCAGGTCTCTCCAGAGATGTTTGATCGGGTTCAAGTCGGGGTTCTGGCTAGGCCACTCAAGGACATTCAGAGACTCGCCCCGAAGCCACTTCTGCATGGTCTTCGCTGTGTGCTTAGGGTCATTGTCCTGTTGGAAGGTGATCCTTCGCCCAAGTCTGAGGTACTTTGCTCCATTAATCTTTCCATCAATCCCAACTAGTCTCCCAGTCCATGCCGCTGAAAAACATCCCATCAGCATAATGCTGCCACCACTATGCTTCACCGTAGGAATAGTGCCAGGTTTCCTCCAGACGTGACACTTGGCATTCATTCATATAGGTCTCGTTTTACTGTGGATATAGATACTTTTGTACCTGTTTCCTCCAACATCTTCACAAGGTCCTTTGCTGTTGCTCTGGGATTGATTTGCACTTTTCGCACCAAAGTACGTTCATCTCTAGGAGACATAATGCGTCTCCTTCCTGAGCGGTATGACGGCTGCGTGGTCCTATGGTGTTTATACTTGCGTACTATTGTTTGTACAGATGAACGTGGTACCTTCAGGCGTTTGGAAATTGCTCCCAAGGATGAACCAGACTTGTGGAGGTCTACAATGTTTTTTCTGAGGTATTGGCTGATTTCTGTTGATTTTCCCTTCATGTCAAGCAAAGAGGCACCGAGTTTGAAGGTAGGCCTTGACATATATCCACAGGTTCACCTCCAATTGACTCAAATGATGTCAATTAGCCTATCAGAGGCTTCTAAAGCCATGACATCATTTTCTGGAGTTTTCCAAGCTGTTTAATTAAAGGCACAGTCAACTTAGTGTATGTAAACTTCTGACCAACTGGAAATGTGATACAGTGAAATAATCTGTCCGTAAACAATTGTTGGAAAAATGACTTGTGTTATGCACAAAGTAGATGTCCTAACCGACTTGCCAAAACTATAGTTTGTTAACAAGAAATGTGTGGAGTGGTTGAAAAACAAGTTTTAATGACTCCAACCTAAGTGTATGTAAACTTCCGACTTCAACGGTATCTATCTGTTTATCAATCAATCAATAATTAATTGTGTGTGTGTTTGTGTGCATGTGCGTTCATGTCAATTCTATGTATGCGCATGTCTGTGTATGTGTTAGCCCCTAAAGTAATGTGCTAAGGTGGATTGGAGGTGAGCAGCGTCTGCTGAATGAGATGCAGCCATATGTTCCTGGGTTTGGATTTCTGGAGGGCATGTGTCGACACTATGAGAAATACTTTGCTGTACTGTCGGTCTACCTATGTGTGTGAGGATTTGTCTTTGAGTTTGTCATTTCAAACAGTTTGCCCGCTGTGCTCTGACCCTCCAGTAGGTCGTGGTATTATGCAGTAAATGTACCATAGCTACAGTACCAGTACCTCACAGGCTGCCATGTTAGGAGTTAAGCCCTGTGCATAGTACACTGCCCTGTGTCTGTTCTCATACTGGTAGCCTGGTATATGAATAAACCATTTGGGCAGAGAGGGTGGTCGTCGGGGGTCAGACAGGAGATCCCTCCCCCTCTCCTGACCCTTGGTAGGCGTCCTGTCGTGGTGTTCCAAGGGGCACAGGCTCTGGTGCCCAGTGCATCAGCATTCTCTAGCTTTGTAACAAACATAAAAAGTCTGAATCTTTTAAAGGGGGACAGAGACTCTTTCACTGGGAATGGTTTAATAATTTTGTATGGCCTTAAACTAATCTATTGCTAGCACCCAGATGGTATTTTTACCAAGGCTCCGATAATTAAATGGAGGAATTTACTCACCGTCCCACGCTGAATGACAGAGTATCCCATGTACTACATCACATCTGAAGAAGGGATAGAGTCAGGTCCTAGAGTCCACAAGTCTGGAAAACAGACCCCAAAAACCTTAAAGGTCAAATCAAATAGGATATGCAATCAAATAGCCTTTTTGAGTGCATGTGTGTGTGTGTGCGCTTCTACATTTGTGCATTAATGCATGTGTGTGAGTATGTGTTTGATTGTAATGTAAGGGAAAAACACCCTCCCCTGAATGAGTGAAATAACGCTCCATGCCAGAGCCTCCTATTAGTATAACTAGAGTGCTGGAGGCCAGATGGAAGTCACTCCTCAGTAAAAGGCACATGACAGGCCGGTTGGAGTTTGTCAAAAGGCACCTAAAGACTCCCAGACCATGTGAAACAAGTATCTCTTGTCTGATGAAACCAAGATTGAACTTTTTGGCCTGAATGCCAAGTTTCACATCTGTAGGAAGCCTGGCACCATCCCTATGTAACAGTATAACTTTAGTCCGTCCCCTCGCCCCTACCCGGGCTCGAACCAGGGACCCTCTGCACACATCAACAACAGTCACCCACGAAGCATCGTTACCCATCGCTCCACAAAAGCCACGGCCCTTGCAGAGCAAGGGAAACCACTACTTCAAGGTCTCAAAGCAAGTGACGTCACCGATTGAAACGCTATTAGCGCGCACCACCGCTAACTAGCTAGCCATTTGACATTGGTTACACCTACGGTGAAGCATGGTGGTGGCAGCATCATGCTGTGGGGATGTTTTTCAGTGGCAGGGACTGTGAGATCGAAGGAAAGATGAACGGAGGAAGTACAGAACAACAGGACAACGACCCTAAGAACACAGCCAAGACAACACAGGAGTGGCTTCGGGACAAGTGTCTCTGAATGTCCTTGAGTGGCCCAGCCAGAGCCCAGACTTGAAACCGATCAAACATCTCTGGAGAGACCTGAAAAAAAATGTGCAGTGACGCTCTCCTTCCAACCTGACAGAGCTTGAAGAGGATCTGCAGAGAAGATTGGGAGAGACTCCCCAAATACAGGTGTGCCATGCTTGTAGCGTCATACCGAAGACATGGACCCAGTTAATTTTACAACTCCATAAACCAACCCAAAAGGAGAATTTGTATCATTATTTTTACTTTTTGTTTTATAATAGCTTTGTATTTTTTTTGTTCTATTTGATTATATTACTCATTGTATATCATGCCTGCTTAAAGTCTGGTTTTGGGGTGGGGCTCTGTTAGAGCATGGTGGGGTTGGGGTGGGTTTGATTTGGTAGGGGATCCGTATGTTCTGCCCTCTACCTGATCTGTAGAATCATTTAAAAAAAAAAAGTTTTTTAAATATATATATATATATATATATATATATATATATATATATGGTTCCGCAATGGGGACAGGCGAAGAACCATTTTGGAACCCTTTTTTTTGATGAGTGTATGTCTGTGTATGTCTGTGTGTGTCTGTGTATGTCTGTGTGTGAGGGTGTATGTCTGTGTATGTCTGTGTGTGTCTGTGTATGTCTGTGTATGTCTGTGTGTTTCTCTGTATGTCTGTGTGTGTCTGTGTATGTCTGTGTATGTCTGTGTGTGTCTCTGTATGTCTGTGTGTGTCTGTGTGTGTCTGTGTATGTCTGTGTGTGTCTGTGTGTGTCTGTGTATGTCTGTGTGTGTCTGTGTATGTCTGTGTGTATGTCTGTGTGTGTCTGTGTATGTCTGTGTATGTCTGTGTGTGTCTGTGTGTGAGGGTGTATGTCTGTGTATGTCTGTGTGTGTCTGTGTGTGTCTGTGTGTGTGTATGTCTGTGTGTGAGGGTCTATTTGCAAACATGTAGTAAAGGAAGTCTGACAGTTAAGACAGATTTTTATGACACGTCACTATACAACTTAAACAAGTCCCATAACGCTAAGAAAAATATGATTACAAAACGACAGCACAATGTCACACTCTTACCAACCCACATTCATCTCCCATGTAGACCTTTTAATGCTTTCTGGTTACACAATACTCTCTCAACTTCATGAGGTCAAGTTTTATATTGTCTCAGTATGATTGGGCGCCATGTCCTTTCCCTGACGCTAAGGTTATCCAGCTGCATTTGTTTCTACTGTGGGAAATCGAACAATGGCGTACCCTGTTACCCCATGCCTGAAATATCCCTACTCTCTCCCTGTGTTTGTTCCAGAGCTGTCCACTAGTCTCTGAATCCATCATCGTCTGAGCACTGCGCCTGCTGGGTCAAGCCCAGGCAGTGACACAGGATACTGGAATAGATGGGATCATATCCTGATTCCCTTTTCTCCTCCGGAGGGATCCACCTTTCCATGGAAGTGCCACTGTGTTGACTTGTTCGCTCTCCCTATTAACAGATACTGTGGAGGGAGTCAGTGGAGAACTACAGCAGTAGCTAATGGCAGAATTTAAGAGTGAGTGAGAGAAACAGAAAGAGAGAAAAATTTGGCAGCACAGTAGTTTTTTTTAATCAGAAATCTACCTGTTGTAAAAGCCTACTTTTTCACATGATCTTTTTTGTTGTCTCTTGTTTTTGGCTGTAATTTGCATTAATGGGCTCCAAGCTGAGTGGAGAGAGAGACGCAAGGGGGGTACAGAATTGCTGCCTAATCAGTCAATTCCAGCTAGGTGTTTGTGTGAGTGTGTGTATGTGCGTGTGTGTGTGGGTGTATGTGTGTGTGTGGGGGACATGTCTAGCATCCCAATGGCGGCCTGGGTAATGAATGCATCATTACTATGAGTAAAGCTGGGGCGACTTGGCCCCTGAGAAAGTGCTTACTGAGGTCTGAGCGCAATGCCACCTGTCTCCACTACTCTGTCATTCTGCCATTAGTCCCAGGCTGTCTCCATGTTTACCAGGAGATTACTGGAGTGTTTTGAATAATATGTGACATAATAAACCACCCCAGCCGTGATCAGTAAAGTAGGGAGTTAAGCAGGTAACACGGAACCGAAACCGGCTGCGCGCGTGCGCCATCGTGTGCTATCGTGCATAAATGTATTTTGCCCCCCCACACCAAACGCGATCTCGACACGCAGGTTAAAATATCAAAACAAACTCTGAACCAATTACATGAATTTGGGGACAGGTTAAACATGTATGGCAATTTAGCTCGTAATATTAGCTTGCACCTGCTAGCTAACGTTAATTTCTCCTATTTAGCTAGCTTGCTGTTGCTAGCTCATTTGTCCTGGGATATAAAAATGTAGTTGTTATTTTACCTGAAATGCACAAGGACCTCTACTCAGACAATTAATCCACACATAAAACGGCCAACCGAATCGTTTCTAGTCACCTCTGCTCCTTCCAGGCTTTTTCATCTTTAACTTATATGGTGATCGCTTTTTCATCATTTAACTTATATGGTGTCGCAGCACGAGCAGTGTGGGTGCAATAATTGAATAACAAGGATTTCTACATTTATTTTGCAACATGCTGACCAGACCTGACATGTCCCGTGCATCGCAAATTAAATGTAGAAATCCATGTTACTCAATGATTGCACCCACACTGCTAGCATGCGCCAACGAGCGTCTGCTTGTCGTGATCGGGTTTGGTGTGGGGGGGCAAAATAAATGTATGCACGACAGCGCACGAGCGCAGCCGGTTTGTGTTCCGTATAAGCATTTTATGGTAAATGCCACGTTAGGAGAATGTTAGGAGAATGTTGAGAACACCAATACACACGGACAGTAGTGGACACAGTGCATATGATATCTGTAACATTACCATTTCAATGAATATGGTTGACTGTGATGGTTTGTTAGTCTCAACATTTTATATTATTACCGCAATTACCTATTTATTACATATCACACACACACACACACGATGCAAGTGGAGAATTGCGATAGTATAGCATTGGAATAATAAATATTAATAGCTTACCTCACCCTTTACAGACGGAAAAACTATTTTCACGCCACTTCGCTACCGAAGTGACTTTCAGGTTCGAATTTACGCAGCAGGTTAGGAAACCGAGGAAAAGGGTTAAGAAATTTGTTAGGGTTAGTGAACAAATCACTCGTGTGTCCCCTTTACGGTAATTAGGGGAAACTCTCATCCAACGTTAGGGCAATAGCGGAAGCCAGAGAATCAGGTAGCTTGATTTAACTACCACTCCACTGTGTGTCTTTAAGTTGGATTCTCCGGCGCCGGGCGAGAGGAGGGGTTGGAGTGACGCTGGCTTCGATGCCTTTGCTCTTTGGTGCTGAGCTGAGCAACGCTCTTCACCTGCAGATGAGAGAGCGAGGGAAGTAGGGACGGGCTTTCTACTTCTGAAGAGCTTACCACTGGAAGTGCGGAGCACAGGGGGAACAAACCAGCTATCACACCGCGGGGAAATTATACAATTACCAGAGAAGAAATACGAGCCTTTTAGCCTTTTCCAGCTCAAGCAGCCTCCGCTTGCTTGCAACGATGAAAACTGTCTCCATTCTCATGCTGACAGCAGCCTTACAACTGGCCACGTTTTGGGTGAGATTTCCCATTTTACTATAACATTATGGAAGTGTTTCGTTCCTATGCTGCTCACAGTGTTACAGAGCGTACATTTTTAGAGACAGTTAAAATGTTTTGGGTTGATCCTGAACTTGTTTATTCTATTTCGACTGACTTGTTCTCCAACACAAGTGCTTTCTTTTCGAAGCGCAACGTCAGCCTTTATATTTAATATTATTCCCCAACAAGATCTGCCATTGAATGAGAACTGTCTTTCGTTTTCTCACACAACACTCAACCTGGTCTCAAAGCATTTCGTATTAGCCTAACACAAATAATGTATAGCGTAAAGCGTAGGCTGGAGGAAATGATTTATTAATATTCTCACCGCCGCTTTACCCCTCAATCAAATTCTGACTGAATTGATGCCGTGCACTAGATACCCGTACATGGGCAATGTATTATCTTGTTACTTTCCTTGATTTTCGTTGAGCGAGTGATAATGGTGCGAAATGCTGTCTTTTTTTATGTCCTTATTTTAACGGAGCTGTTAGTCTAACGTTAACGCGAAACCTCACAAATGCCACTCGCTAATGCAACTAGTTAGCTACGTAGGCTATTAGGAATATTCAGCTTTTGTTTTAAGGAATTTCCTATCCTTAACTCGTTTGTTATATGAGCCAACTTTATTGAAACAAATATTTTACTCATGTCCTATGTCCAGCTCCAAATATAGCCTTAAAGTATAAAAAGGCGAATGTTTAATTTGCTATACGTCAATAACTAATTACATTCTCCGCAATCCAGTAAGAGGGACCATTTTGGTGTTCCAAACTTGCTTGGTGTTGCCGGCTTATAGTAGGGCGCAGTCGGGTTTTGTCTTCCCCACACATAACTTGCAGTCTACCTCCTCTAGCCCAGCGGCGTGTTCTAGGGTCGCCTGGATTCCGCATTGTTGGAAAATGATAGATGCATTGGTATTTCCATGGTACGCTTGAATTATCATCGTCATTAGGCTACCAGGAGTGACAGATGTGTGGTATGGATATCACCATAGTACAGCTCTAAAGTTATTTAAATGGGGCTGAAGCTTTCCACTGTAACTAACGTGTATCACACACACTCAACTGGTGTGTTTGTGTCGTCTGTGTGCGTGTGGAGGCAGCATCATTTATCCCACACAATGAGCCCTCATTAAATTCTCTGTGCCCTCTGGCAGTTTGAGTGTCATTCCCAGTTAGTGGAGAGAAAATTCAGATCAGATAAGCTTCCACCTGCTTCCAAGTAGATACCTCCACTGCCCCCTGTAGTGAGGACCCTACCAAACCACGCCTGCTAGTACTTAGTCTACCGGGTCTGCAGGATAAATAAAAACAACTTTCATGTATTGGACAAATGTATGTTGAATTAGTGTTTAATTAATTAAAAGCACATTTAAAATGTGTAACACAAATACTCAGCTGTACATTCAATCCAACTTGCTTTAATGCTGCACTGGAATTTGTCTATAAAGTTGTTAATCAAAACTGATCCCTGATTTGGATTGAATAGGGCTCAGAGTCCCAGTATATAGGCAGACCCCTTGATGGTGGCAGAGGGAGATCTGGAGCAGGGTGGATCAGCTCTGCAGCCACCAAGGGAATACCTTTGTTGTGGTAATTAGGTGTGTGTGTGTGTGTGCGTGTGTGTGTGTGTGCGCGCGCATCCATGTCGGCCACACACTCCAAATCCCTTGAGTGCCCATATCTGTTATGTCTGCTCCCCCTGTCCTATTCCCAGACTGGAATGAGCAATGGGGAGAGTGTTAGGTCAAACAAGCCTCGTTCTCTCCTGATTATTTGAAAAGTATTATGTTGTCTTGATATTCACTGCCATACAACTGTGTATTTATTTCACCTGAATGCCCCGGCAGCAAATAGATCACATTCACAAGCCCAGTGGTGGAAGGGGAGCCATGGTAATCTCTCTCTCTCCTGTATAGCTGCTGCCAAGGCATAAGCACTTTCCTTCAACTTCCAGGGTCAGAGACGCAACTGAATCAATGGATTCCATGTTTCTAGATGTCTCACCAACAATGTATTCTCTTTTCTCTCCCAGGGGACTAATGGAAAGCTGGCGTCCAAAGCCCCCTGCAGACCTGGCTTCTCACAAAGCTTTTACTCTGTGCTTATTTCAAGGGATGTACTGCAAGGCCGGAGCATACTTCAAGGTAAGTTCTTTAACTTTTCACTTCTCTCTTTCAGCGGAGAGAGCGGAAGGCGAGCGCACGAGCTGCTCCCCGCTTTAATGACAGTGAAACGAAATCTGGATAATGGCGTTTGCTTCGTTTCTTGTGGTGCCTCGTGAGTTCGACTCACTTTCCGAGACAGAGCATGCCTCACTCCATCAAGGCTTGCAGTGGTGGAGTGTGTGTACAGATGTGCAGGGATTTTAATAGCTTTTTATTTGAGGTTGATTACGTTGTTACACACATTATTACATTATTTCAACATTTTATAAAAATACATTCACATGCATTGCACGCATATGGGCACACACATGCGCATACGCACACCCACACGCCCACACACAAACACACACACATACACACACAGGATCCGTTGCAGAAGGCTATAGTGTGCTTTGTGGAGATGTTCTTTTCTGGAGCTGCAGGGTCAGTGTATGTCAGTGTATCACTTTTGCAATGCTGGGCTCAACACTGCTTTAGCAAATGAAAACATCTTTAATCTTCTCTTGTTCTTCTCTGGTTGTCTGTCAATGAATTGAAACAAATATCACTTTTTCACTGCTGTAGTGTTTACTTTTGAACATTCAAACACAATACCCCCCTATAGCTCACTGTTGTGAGGACATTTAATGCAGATGATCACGTTGGTGATGTGCATTATCCACCATCACCTTCTCCACCATCACCACCACCATCAGCACCACCCCCATCATCACCACCATCAGCACCACCACCTCCAACACTATCACCATCACCACCACCTTCAACACCACCATCATCATCACCTCCAACACCACCATCATCACCAATACCACCACTACCACCACCCTCACCACCATGTTTGTCTTGACTTTTAGCCATTTTAGCAATTACTCTGTGAATCAACTTAGTTTGAATAGCCGATAGTGCAGGAAATCGAATCGACATCCTGTGTCTAATCTCGCAGGGCTCCTGCCAATATAGGCTAATTAGAATCTTCTATTGATCCCAATGGTTTTACCTCGTAGCACCACTAAGCTGCATTGTTGTGCTGGGGGCCACACAATAGCTCTTTTGTGGGTCAGTCTGCTGTATCTTAGACAGCTGAACTGTTAACTTTTACTCTTAGAGGCCTGTTAGAGTCACAGCTGGATCCAGTCTCTGACATGCACTGTGATACTTCAGACATCATTAAGTAGATATCATCATGCACTGTGATACTTCAGACATCGTTAAGTATATATCATCTTTCACTGTGATAATTTAGACATCATTAAGGAGATATCATCATGCACTGTGATACTTTAGACATCATTAAGGAGATATCATCATGCACTGTGATACTTTAGACATCATTAAGGAGATATCATCTTGCACTGTGATACTTCAGACATCATTAAGTAGATACCATCATGCACCGTGATACTTCAGACATCATTAAGTAGATATCATCTTGCACTGTGATAATTCAGACATCATTAAGTAGATATCATCATGCACCGTGATACTTCAGACATCATTAAGTAGATATCATCATGCACTGTGATACTTCAGACATTAAGTATATATCATCTTGCACTGTGATACTTCAGACATCATTAAGGAGATATCATCATGCACTGTGATACTTCAGACATCATTAAGTAGATATCATCTTGCACTGTGATACTTCAGACATCATTAAGTAGATATCATCATTTTCATGTCAGATGGAATTATACAGATGTGTTTTTCTCATGAGGGAAATATTGTGTCATGATTTATACTGTTCTGTTCTGTGTAGTTTAGTTATCATTCAAGGTATTTGAACATTTTTTTGTCAGAGGAATAACTCTCAATGGTGTTATAACAGTGTTATGTGAGTGTGTTATGGGAGAGAGTCGATGTGTTTGTGTCCATGCATTTATTAAGTGTGGGTATGTGTGTGCTTTAGCTGGTGATCACAGTGGGAGTGAGGTAGATAAGGGGTCTCTGAATTTAGTCTTGTATTGGCTACATAGAGGCCTGGCTGAGTCAGCGAGTGTGAGAGCTGCTTGTGAACACGTTCAGTATGCAGCAGTGAAGTCATCAAGCCAGCAGGGGGTGTCAACACAATCGCAAACAATCACTGAGCCAGCCATCACTGGTACACAGGCCAAACAACTCCAACCTGCCATCACTGGTGCACAGGCCCTACAACTCCAACCTGCCATCACTGGTACACAGGCCAAACAACTCCAACCTGCCATCATTGGTGCACAGGCCCTACAACTCCAACCTGCCATCACTGGTGCACAGGCCCTACAACTCCAACCTGCCATCACTGGTACACAGGCCCCACAACTCCAACCTGCCATCACTGGTACACAGGCCAAACAACTCCAACCTGCAATCACTGGTACACAGGCCCTACAACTCCAACCTGCCATCACTGGTACACAGGCCCTACAACTCCAACCTGTCATCACTGGTACACAGGCCAAACAACTCCAACCTGCCATCACTGGTGCACAGGCCCCACAACTCCAACCTGCCATCACTGGTACACAGGCCAAACAACTCCAACCTGCCATCACTGGTACACAGGCCCTACAACTCCAACCTGTCATCACTGGTACACAAGCCGTACAACTCCAACCTGCCATCACTGGTACACAGGCCAAACAACTCCAACCTGCCATCACTGGTACACAGGCCAAACAACTCCAACCTGCCATCACTGGTACACAGGCCGTACAACTCCAACCTGCCATCACTGGTACACAGGCCAAACAACTCCAACCTGCCACCACTGGTACACAGGCCAAACAACTCCAACCTGCCATCACTGGTACACAGGCCCTACAACTCCAACCTGCCATCACTGGTACACAGGCCGTACAACTCCAACCTGCCATCACTGGTACACAGGCCAAACAACTCCAACCTGCCATCACTGGTACACAGGCCAAACAACTCCAACCTGCCATCACTGGTACACAGGCCGTACAACTCCAACCTGCCATCACTGGTACATATGCCACTCAACTCCAACCTGCCATCACTGGTACACAGGCCAAACAACTCCAACCTGCCATCACTGGTACACAGGCCAAACAACTCCAACCTGCCATCACTGGTACACAGGCCCTACAACTCCAACCTGCCATCACTGGTACACAGGCCAAACAACTCCAACCTGCCATCACTGGTACACAGGCCAAACAACTCCAACCTGCCATCACTGGTACACAGGCCAAACAACTCCAACCTGCCATCACTGGTACACAGGCCAAACAACTCCAACCTGCCATCACTGGTACACAGGCCAAACAACTCCAACCTGCCATCACTGGTACACAGGCCAAACAACTCCAACCTGCCATCACTGGTACACAGGCCAAACAACTCCAACCTGCCATCACTGGTACACAGGCCAAACAACTCCAACCTGCCATCACTGGTACACAGGCCAAACAACTCCAACCTGCCATCACTGGTACACAGGCCAAACAACTCCAACCTGCCATCACTGGTACACAGGCCCTACAACTCCAACCTGCCATCACTGGTACACAGGCAGTTCAACTCCAACCTGTCATCACTGGTACACAGGCCCTACAACTCCAACCTGCCATCACTGGTACACAGGCCAAACAACTCCAACCTGCCATCACTGGTACACAGGCCCTACATCTCCAACCTGCCATCACTGGTACACAGGCCCTACAACTCCAACCTGCCATCACTGGTACACAGGCCGTACAACTCCAACCTGCCATCACTGGTACACAGGCCAAACAACTCCAACCTGCCATCACTGGTACACAGGCCCTACAACTCCAACCTGCCATCACTGGTACACAGGCCAAACAACTCCAACCTGCCATCACTGGTACACAGGCCCTACAACTCCAACCTGCCATATCTGCCAGTTTACACTAGTTAGTAAGTCTGTATGTTACACCTTTCTAAGCTCACATCTGCAAAAGGCAATGAGAAAGAGATATATGAAATCCCAGAAGTATATGTATGCTACAAAGATCAGCCACTTCTAAATCCTGTCTCCATTTTCTCTTGTTTGACAGAGATGTTTAAAATCGGCAGTTAAAATAACCCCAGACTGGTTTTCCCCCACCGAAACAGACATATAATCCATATAAACCCTGGAATCCATTACAGGAGAGCGTAGAGGCAGTTATGGTTTTACTTATCTGACGTTTATGGCTTGTCTGTTCCTCTGTGTTATTTTAAAGGCCCCTGTAGGAGTCACATCGCCGCTTCCTTCAGGTCACAGCTAACGGAGACTAGAGACACACCGTCGTATGGGTGTTTGACCACACAGCTACAGTGGAAACACACACGCACACACACGTGTACACACACACACACACGTGTACACACACACACACACGTATGCACACACATAAATACACACACATCTATATAATATATATATATATATATATATATATATATATATATATATATATATATATATATATATATATATATACACACACCCACACACAGTGTGATTTACAGGGCTCGGCCGGTGGATTTAGCTTTGGTAAGGGTGTCACAGGAAGCTCCTCTGGTAAGACTTTAATAATAACATTGTTTAACCCAGAACTGTCAGGCAGGGCAAAGAGTAACCACACACACACACACACACACAGATGAGGGCAGGCATAATGGGAGAGACCGAACAAGGGCCTGGGACGTGACAGGGGTTTCAGGGTCTTGAGAGGCAGAGGGGGAGAAGGGTAAAGGGTCAGGGGGAGATGGACAGGGAGGGGGGTTGGATTTATCATAGTAGGCATAGGGAAGATGAGCAGATGGTTATCGGCATGGTGCAGAGGAAGGTTGCAGTGGACTAGGTGCTAGGTACTTGACTCTAGGAGAGATTACCATGGAGGAGCATTAGGGAGTTAAATTTCAAGCTTCAATCTGGGGGTTGAGCAGTCATTGTAATGTTGGGGTGCTGAGGAGATAAGATCAGAGGGGTGAAAGGTTAGAGGGGGTCCTCACCCCCGGTTGAGGGGGACTGTCAGGAGTTCAGTTGAGGGTGCCCAGATTCCTTGCTGTGACTGGGCTTCATTACAGGGCTCTCAGATATGACATGTTCTTTATCATAGAGACACAGACCCTTAGAGTCAGAACATCGCCACACCTGGTTTACATCAGCTGGGGCTACAACACTGTCGGATTGACAAACACGCCTGTTCCCACAGACCAATACAGGGATTTCATCACCTAGGATCCAGGAACTTCACATACAAATCTGCATCAGTCACAGCCTTGTTGTGTTAAATGGTTTAGTCACAGTATGTCTGATATTTAATGCTCTCTGCAGAGTGATCTCCTTGTGTTTTGAGCATGAAGTATTCTGTCTGCTTATTCAGCCTCAGTGTGGTGGGCTATAGTGGGTCCAGGCCAGATTGAACCGGACAAACAGAGCTAGGGGGTGTAACCTCATCCTACATGTCCCTGTGCTGATTCTATTACTGCTAATGAGAGCCATGTCATGTGGTTTCAGCCCAATGGGCCTGGTCCTTTGTTTGGGTTGGTGGTGGTTTTGGGCAGTGTCAGTTATACGTGGGTGTGTGAATGAGTGTGTATGTGTCTGTATGTGTGTGTATGTGTGTGTGTGTGCACTTCACTATTCTGGCCTCAAATGGCCGCCATTCTTTTTTTATAACAATCCCAATGGAATACACACTCTCACTGAATTGACCAGTTGTTTGAATCAGGCTCAGTACCCCATCACCAAGAGTACCCACTGGGCACACACTGGTTGAATCAAAATTGTTTCCACATCATTTCATTGAAATTACGTTGAACCAACGTTGTATAGATGCTGAATGTGCCCAGTAGGTAAAGGCCTAACAAATGTGTTGGAGGACATGATCCTGTTCTTACTTGGCCAGACTGAACCTCTAGGCCTTTACAGAAAGGCACGCTCAGTTATCCTCCAGGCTACCTCAGGGGGAATGAGCTACGAGGGTGCCCAAACCAGGAGAGATGTCCTGGGATTGAGGTCAGGAGGGTGCAGACAAACACACAGGCACACAGTTTGTGTCTTGTAGTGCAGTACACTACCAGACACAAACACATGTATGTGTGTAGGCAGCCAGGCAAACATGCACGCCCACACACATGCACTCACACATTGCATGTTCATTCCATCGTGTACAGTGGCTTGCAAAAGTATTCACCCCCTTGGCATTTTTCCTATTTTGTTGCCTTACAACCTGGACTTAAAATATATTTTTTGGGGGTTATTATCATTTGATTTACACAACATGCCTACCACTTTGAAGATGCAAAATAATTTTTATCCTGAAGCAAACAAGAAATAAGACAAAAAAACAGAACTTGAGCTTGCATAACTATTCACCCCCCAAAGTCAATACTTTGTAGAGTCACCTTTTGCAGCAATTACAGCTGCATGTCTCTTGGGGTATGTCTCTATAAGCTTGGCACATCTGTCCACTGGGATTTTTGCCCATTCTTCAAGGCAAAACTGCTCCAGCTCCTACAAGTTGGATGGGTTCCGCAGGTGTACAGCGATCTTTAAGTCATACCACAGATTCTCAATTGGATTGAGGTCTGGTGCTTTGACTAGGCCATTCCAAGACATTTAAATGTTTCCCCTTAAACCACTTGAGTGGTGCTTTAGCAGTGTGATTAGGGTCATTGTCCTGCTAGAAGGTGAACCTCTGTCCCAGTCTCAAATCTCTGGAAGACTGAAACAGGTTTCCCTCAAGAATTTCCCTGTATTTAGCGCCATCCATCATTCCTTCAATTCTGACCAGTTTCCCAGTCCCTGCCGATGAAATACATCCCCACAGCATGATGCTGCCACCACCATGCTTCACCATGGGAATGTTGTTCTCGGGGTGATGAAAGGTGTTGGGTTTGCGCCAGACATAGCATTTTCCTTGATTGACGAAAAGCTACATTTTAGTCTCATCCGACCAGAGTACCTTGGCGAACACCAAACGTGTTTAAGCAATGGCTTTTCGTCTGGCCAATCTTCCGTAAAGCCCAGCTCTGTGGAGTGTATGGCTTAAAGTGGTCCTATGGACAGATACTCCAATCTCTGCTGTGGAGCTTTGCAGCTCCTTCAGGGTAATCTTTGGTCTCTTTGTTGCCTCTGATTAATGCCCTCATTGCCTGGTCCGTGAGTTTTGGTGGGCGGCCCTCTCTTGGCAGGTTTGTTGTGGTGCCATATTCTTTCCATTTTTTAATAATAGATTTAATGGTGCTCCAAGGGATGTTTAAAGTTTCGGATACTTTTTTATAACCCAACCCTGATCTGTACTTCTCCACAACTTTTTCTCTGACCTGTTTGGAGAGCTCTTTGGTCTTCATGGTGCAGCTTGCTTGGGGGTGCCACTTGCTTAGTGGTGTTGCAGACTCTGGGGCCTTTTGGAACAGGTGTATATATATATATATATATATACTGAGATCATATGACACTTAGATTACACACAGATGGAATTTCTTTAACTTATTATGTGACTTCTGAAGGTAATTGGTTGCACCAGATCTTATATAGGGGCTTCATAGCAAAGGGGGTGAATACATACACACCACTTTTCCGTTTGACATTTTTTGAATTTTTTAAAACTAGTTATTTTTTTCATTTCACTTCACCCATTTGGACTATTTTGTGTTTGTCCATTACATGAAGTCCAAATAAACATCCATTTAAATGAAAGGGTTGTAATGCAACAACATCTGAAAAAAGCATTGTGGGTGTCAACAGTGACACTGATCTCATTCAGGTTTTGGTTTAGTGTGTGTTTCTATTTTCCCTCCCCCTTTCACCTTCCTACTCAGCTGTTAACTCCCGCCTGCTCTCTCGTATCTGTGGAATATTCATTCTGGTGCCGCGCTGCCCTCCGCAGGGTTAAACCACCCACTCACTCAGAGGCTGGGAGACCTGGCAGTGAGGGCTTTAGCATTCAGAATGAAACAAATTGATTTGAGCTGCAGTTTTTCCAGGGTAATAGCTCCTAAATTCCCTGTCAGGTTGCATTCGGAAACCCCCCGGTGACGAGTCTTTCTCGCTGCGGTCCGAAAGCCTTTGCTGGAGAAGGGCCTCCTTGTATCTCTGAGGCGGAGCTCTGTAGTCATGAAACACACCTATAGATAATCACATAGAATGGGCTGCTTGTGTGATTCTGCTGTAGTGTGAGTACAGTTACCAGTTTACATTTAACCATGGATATTCATATTAGTTTTGAAACCAATTTTCCAGAATTTCCTCTATTGCAACCAACTGTTGATTCACTTACCATACCCAAAGTAGATAGAGCATACCACTGCATTCATGACAGTGTTTGCAGAGGGTAGATTCCAAGCCATACAAACACAGACCAATCTCTATAGTATCCTGGCTCTACACCACACATCAAAAATACATTTAGGACAAAAGTAACTTTTGCTGGTGCTACATTCAATGGTTCACCGAACTTAGGCCAAACACAACCTGTTTTGGTGATTCACTGTTTTTGCCTGTGTAGGGACAGAACATATAGTTGGAAATGAGGCCCTTTATCCACAAGTTCTTCTGACTCTGGGGAAGTAGATACAGGGCCTCATTGCCAAAATCCCAAAGTATCGCTTTAAGTGTGATTTGAAAAACAGACTTACAGGAGTCTGAAATAAAATGTGTTTTTTCTCTTCCTTCCCTGAGCTACCAGAGGTAGTGATGGTTTCTCTCTTTTCTTTCCTCTCTCTCAAACCTGAATTAACATGGTTTTGATTTCCTGTTTACACATCTTAAACCCCAAATCTATACACAGCACAACCACAGGCCTTGGTGGTTCTATTGTCTATTGGAGACCACTTTACTGCATTCAGACGAGGTGGGAATCTTTCTTCTGTTGCTTTCTTTCTCTCTTGCTCTTTTTTTCTCTCTCCCTCAAATTCTTTATCTGATTTGTTCTCCCCTTTCTTCTTATTCTCTCTCTTTCTCTCAAGTTCTCTCATTCTCTCTCTGTCACCTCTGTCTGTTGATGTCACTCTTTCTCTTGTCATCTTGGGGTGGCAGGGTAGCCTAGTGGTTAGAGTGTTGGGCTGGTAACTGAAAGGTTGCAAGATCAAATCCCTGAGCTGACAAGGTCAAAATCTGTTGTTCTGCCCCTGAACAAGGCAGTTAACCCACTGTTCCTAGGCCGTCATTGAAAATAACAATTTGTTCTTAACTGATTTGCCTTGTTTAATAAGTAATGATCTTTCTCTCATGTTTCACAGACTTCCTCTATATCATGTCTCATCCACCCCTCCATCCTGCCATGTTTCAAATCTGTTAGTTACAGTATTATGAGAATTCCTCTTTTTAATTTGTGTTGTGTTGATTACACGTTGTGTAATCATGTGGAGTAAATTCAGTGTCTCTCACCCCAACTGTTTCAGCTATTTGTGGACAACTCAGCTTTGCAGACACATCTCCTTGGTTGTTAATGATGAGGACTGACATTACATTTTGTTGAATGTTGGAGTTGAGCAGTGATGGACACTGCAGTCCTGGTTTATACTCAGTCAGGTCGAAGGTTAATGCTCCCTTGGGGAGACGTTTGGAATCTCCAGTCGACACAAATGTACTAAACATGTAACTTCATCTGTGATGTATGTGTGAGGAGTTACAGAAGATGAATGTAGATTTTCCAGTGAGACTCGTAAAGATGTGTGCTGCGATGAGTTAAGCATATGGGTGGGGGGGTTTGTTTGGTGGAATATGGTTGAGCTTGGGGTGTGTGTGTGTGTGTGTGTGTGTGTGTGTGTGTGTGTGTCAGGGAGCAGGGCAGGGGTCCATTGCCACCGTGGAGGTGAGGAATCCACCAGTGCCTGTGAGGATTCCCCCTACCCGGTCATTAGAAAGACATCCTGTAGGATAGGAGATTTATTTAGATTATTTTTTTAATGAGATTTTCGACATCTTCTCCCCTGGTCCCGAGAGGAGGAGAGAAAGACATTGAGTTACTATGTGGTGTGTGAGAAGTGTGCGTGCCTTTCATCTGCTAGGTGCATTAAGAGACCTCCTGGCTGGTATGGTGTCCCTTATGGGGTCCTGGAGGACTGGGGTTATGGCTACACTGAAGACCTTAAAGCAGTTTCAATACTTTGCATGGACTCCAGACTCTTAAATGCACAGATGGCCCTTATGTGCTTCTAGGAGGGCGGTGAGATGACAAGGGGGCACTGGTCTTGAGAGAGACACACACACACACACACGCTATGCACATACACGTAAAACATGCACGCAAGCACATACACACACATACCTTATCCTGCTGTGTCTGTGTGAGAGCAGTGGGACTGCGGGAGGTTGTTGTGGCCGTGGCAGATTAGGCGTGTACAGTGGCTGTGTTAAACTGTCTCTGCTGTCTGTGCTGAAATAGTTCAGTTGTTCTGAGGAGCTAGCGAGCTTCTCATTCCCTGGGCCCTGGGCTGTTATTCTGTCTGGAATACTCGGGACGGACAGAGATTATGCTGGCACGATAACGATAAGCTCCAAGGCGGTTTTCTCTTTCCTCAAGAGTCCCACTGACCATGTCCTTCAGCAAGGCTGATCGTATAGAAAAAAATCTTCTCCTTGCAACACGAGAGCTGGAGCCAAGGAGAGCAGGGATGAAGCTTTATACGATCCAACACACACTGTCCCTTATTTAGTATTCTCTTCACATGCACACATGGACACACACACAACATGTATGCACGCCAATACGCGCTCGTACACATACACACATACACACATGCACACACACAAACACACACACCCAGGATGATTTTTACAAAGACAATGCCTTTTAGTCACAATTTCTCATATGTGACCGACCAGCTCGATTCGATCTTATGTAGCAAAATTAGAAATTGTGTTTTTTACATTGGATAAAAGTAGAGACTAGAAAATGGTACATCATAGACTACAGTTGAGAAACAATGGGAAATGGAAAAGTAATGTCCCTTGAATGTTTTGGTACCTACTGGAGAGCTCTACACCCATTCAGCATCGTTCACACCCTTTTAAGCTTTAACCCCACCCATCTTTTTAAGGATTGACATGTGAGGCTATGTACTAAAAAAACAAAGATTGTCTGGTTTATACTACGGGTGTGTTCGTAAATTTAATCTGGAGTGCCAGAGTGTGCTCTGGGTGTTGGTAAACTCAGAGTGTTGTCAGATTGGTTGTTCGTAAATTCAGAGTGTTTCACTCTCGGAGCGTTCAGGGCGAACACTGGACACGCTGGCCGAGAAGTAGGGTTGATCCGAGCGTTCTGACCTCCCAACAGCAGTCAAGCACCCAATTTAACAGCCTAACATTGGCTAGCTTGTGAGCTACTTCCAGACACAAATGAGAGAACAGCTCACTCTGACCATTTTACTTACCCTAGCAGAGCTGGTTAGGCTGTTTTTTATGTTATCCAGAGCTTTGGTGACTGCAACTGTGCTGCTGGCAACAATTTACAATTTTTTTGCCAACGTTTACTGATAGCGGCCATATTCAACGGGTGTTAAGCATTTGTAAATTCGTCAGTTATTCTGCGAATTTACCAGCTACGTCTATTAACAGCTTTCACAGTGACATCATGAACATTCTATTGAAATGGATACTTGCATAGTGGATTATTTTGTTAAGATATGTAGCTAGCTAAACAATGAACCAGAATCCCAACTCCTGACGTTACTACCCTGCATGAATCTGCAGGTTGCTAACCAACCAGGTTCAATGCTAGCTAGTTAATATTAGGCTATAACTAGCAAAGCAAATGGCTCTGAGATACAAATAATTATTATTACACAGATCATACATGTAACGTTAGCTAGCGAGCCAGACAGCTAATGTTACTTGCTAGCTAACAGTACAATTTAACTTTAAATGAAAATGACTTTCTGACACAATTAGAAACAAGTAATATCTGAAAGTGTAGCTAGCTAGACTGTCTTACCCGTATACTTCTCGCTCTCTCTCACGGATGCCATGGTTGCCCTTAGTATGAAGATGTAATCTGGAGACAGGCTTTTCTCTCCATCTCCTTAGCTATCATACTCTAATTCCACTGATTTCAAAACTCGGTCCTCCAGAAAGTGGAGAGCAACACTTACGCAGTTCTACTACGTGATGTCTTTCAAAAAAGGCTCATTAGAAAGGATTACCTACACTTAATGACCAGATCATATTATAGACAGTATTATAGACAGAAGCCTAATCCAAACTCATGTCTCGGCATGTCCAGCCCACAATTTGTATTTGTATTTACAGATGGCATACAAGTTTGTAATTAAGGCATATGAAAGTTCACATGATAAAAAAAAAAAAAAAGACGTTCAAATGGTACTCCTATGAAGTAGTGATTTGCGACATATGCCTGGTTTCCTGAAACGAGTCACATATTGTCTACTCTAAAACCAGATGGGATACACACCCATGCCTTCCAGACAGTCTACTACAGTAGTTATTTGCCTAATCCCAAATTCTGCCCACTCGCTTCCTGGCCCAGCACCTCCTTGGCACCTCCTTGGCACCTCCTTGGCCCAGCCCCTCCCTGGCCCCTCCCCTCTACTCTTTTCTATTTTTACCAATGACCTGCCACTGGCATTAAACAAAGCTTGTGTGTTCATGTATGCTGATGACTGAACCATACAGTTCATTCAGAAAGTATTCAGACCCCTTCACTTTTACAGCCTTATTATAAAATGGATTAAAAAATATATACATATCCTCATCAATCTACACACAATACCCCATAATGACAAGGCGAAAACAGGTCTTTAGACATTTTAGCAAATTCTTTACAAATAAAACAAAGAAACACCTTCTTTACATAAGTATTCAGAACCTGGTGGTGACAGCATGGTGGTGACAGCATGGTGGTGACAGCATGGTGGTTGACAGCATGGTGGTGACAGCATGGTGGGTGACAGCATGGTGGGTGACAGCATGGTGGTGACAGCATGGTGCTGGTGACAGCATGGTGGTGACAGCATGGTGGTGACAGCATGGTGGTGACAGCATGGTGGTGACAGCATGGTGGTGACAGCATCATGTTGTGGGAATGTTTTTCAGCAGCAGGGACTGGGACACTAGTCAGGGTTGAGGAAAAGATGAACAAAGTACAGAGAGATCCTTGATGAAAACCTGCTCCAGAGCACTCAGGACCACAGACTGGGTCAAAGGTTCACCTTCCAACAGAACAACCACCCTAAGCACATAGCCAAGACAACGCAGGAGTGGCTTCGGGACAAGTCTCTGAATGTCCTTGAGTGGCCCAGTCAGAGCCCGGACTTGAACCTGATTGAACATCTCTGGGGAGACCTGAAAATAGCTCTGCAGAAATGCTCCCCATCCAACCTGACAGAGCTTGAGAGGATCTGTAGAGAAGAATGGGTGAAATTCCCAGAATAGAGGTGTGCCAAGCTTGTAACATCATACCCAAGAAGACTCGAGGCTGTAATCTCTGCCAAAGGTGCTTCAACACAGTACCGAGTAAAGGGTCTGAATACTTATGTAAATGTGATTTTTCAGTTTTTTTTTGAAATACATTTGCAAAAATGTCTAAACCTGTTTTTTCTTTGTCATTATGGGGTGTTGTGTGTAGATTGATGATGGGGAAAAACTATTTAATACATTTTAGAATAAGGCTGAAATGTTTCAAAATACCAATTCTTTAAACTGGTCCTAAACATCTCTAAAAACTAAGAGCATTGTGTTGGTACAAATCATTCCCTAAGTTCTTGACCTCAGCTGAATCTGGTAATGAATGGTGTGGCTGTTCAACAAGTTGAGGAGATGAAATTACTTGGTGTTACCATACATTGTAAACTGTTATGGTCAAAACATATTGATTCAATGGTTGTAAAGATGGGGAGAGGTCTACCTGTAATAAAGAGATGCTCTGCTTTTTTGACACCACACACAAAGCAAGTCCTGCAGGCTCTAGTTTTATATTATCTTGATTATTGTCCAGTCATATGGTCAAGTGCTGCAAAGAAAGACCTAGTTAAGCAGCATCTGGCTCAGAACAGAGCTGCACAGTTTGATCTTCATTTTAATCATAGGGGTAATATTAATACTATGCATGTCAGTCTCTCTTGGCTAAGAGTTGAGGAAGACTGACAGGGTCACTTGTTTTTATAAGAAACATGAATGTTTTGGAAATTCCTATTTTTTTGCATAGTGAACTTACACACACACTGACACACACACTTACCCCACAAGACATGCTACCAGGGGGTCTTTTCACAGTCCCCAGGTCCAGAATAAATGAATGGAAAGTGCATGGAACTCCAATACATGTTATTTAGCGCAAGTGAACAGCAAACCTGGTTTCAAAAAACAAACAAAGCAACATCTCACGGCACAACACCTCTCCCCCATGTGACATACGTGTTGTGTGTATGTACTGACATGTATGTGTAACTGATACACACACGCGCACACACACACACACACACACACACACACACACACACACACACACACACACACACACTACACGTTCATGTTTTTAAATGTTTGTAAATGTTATTATGTATTATGTATTTTGTTTGTAATGTCATTTTTGTTATGTGTCGAACCCCGGTAAGACTAGATGTCACCATTGGCGTCGGCTAATGGGGATCCTAATAAATCAAATAAAAAAAACATGGCCCAGTCCCTGGCCCAGTCCTTCCCCTCCCTGACCCAGTCCTTCCCCTCCCTGGCCCAGTCCTTCCCCTCCCTGACCCAGTCCTTCCCCTCCCTGGCCCAGTCCTTCCCCTCCCTGACCCAGTCCTTCCCCTCCCTGGCTCATACCCTCCCCTCTCTGGCCTATACCTTTCCCTCTCTGGCCTATACCTTTCCCTCTCTGGCCTATACCTTCTCCTCTCTGGCCTATACCCTCCCCTCCCTGACCCAGTCCATCCCCTCCCTGGCTCATACCCTCCCCTCCCTGGCCCAGTCCTTCCCCTCCCTGGCCCAGTCCTTCCCCTCCCTGACCCAGTCCTTCCCCTCCCTGACCCAGTCCTTCCCCTCCCTGGCCCAGTCCTTCCCCTCCCTGACCCAGTCCTTCCCCTCCCTGGCTCATACCCTCCCCTCTCTGGCCTATACCTTTCCCTCTCTGGCCTATACCTTCTCCTCTCTGGCCTATACCCTCCCCTCCCTGACCCAGTCCATCCCCTCCCTGGCTCATACCCTCCCCTCCCTGGCCCAGTCCTTCCCCTCCCTGACCCAGTCCTTCCCCTCCCTGGCTCATACCCTCCCCTCTCTGGCCTATACCTTCTCCTCTCTGGCCTATACCCTCCCCTCCCTGACCCAGTCCATCCCCTCCCTGGCTCATACCCTCCCCTCTCTGGCCTATACCCTCCCCTCCCTGGCCCAGTCCTTCCCCTCCCTGACCCAGTTCTTCCCCTCCCTGACCCAGTTCTTCCCCTCCCTGACCCAGTCCTTCCCCTCCCTGATCCAGTCCTTCCCCTCCCTGACCCAGTCCTTCCCCTCCCTGGCTCATACCCTCCCCTCTCAGGCCCAGTCCTTCCTCTCCCTGGCCCATGTCCTTCCTCTCTCCCTGGCCCATGTCCTTCCTCTCTCCCTGGCCCATGTCCTTCCTCTCTCCCTGGCCCATGTCATTCCTCTCTCCCTGGCCCATGTCCTTCCTCTCCCTGGCCCACGTCCTTCCTCTCCCTGGCCCACGTCCTTCCTCTCCCTGGCCCATGTCCTTCCTCTCCCTGGCCCATGTCCTTCCTCTCCCTGGCCCATGTCCTTCCTCTCCCTGGCCCATGTCCTTCCTCTCCCTGGCCCATGTCCTTCCTCTCTCCCTGGCCCATGTCCTTCCTCTCTCCCTGGCCCATGTCCTTCCTCTCTCCCTGGCCCATGTCCTTCCTCTCCCTGGCCCATGTCCTTCCTCTCCCTGTCCCATGTCCTTCCTCTCCCTGGCCCATGTCCTTCCTCTCCCTGGCCCATGTCCTTCCTCTCCCTGGCCCATGTCCTTCCTCTCTCCCTGGCCCATGTCCTTCCTCTCTCCCTCGTCCATGTCCTTCCTCTCTCCCTCGTCCATGTCCTTCCTCTCTCCCTCGCCCATGTCCTTCCTCTCTCCCTCGCCCATGTCCTTCCTCTCTCCCTCGCCCATGTCCTTCCTCTCTCCCTGGCCCATGTCCTTCCTCTCTCCCTGGCCCATGTCCTTCCTCTCTCCCTCGTCCATGTCCTTCCTCTCTCCCTCGTCCATGTCCTTCCTCTCTCCCTCGTCCATGTCCTTCCTCTCTCCCTCGTCCATGTCCTTCCTCTCTCCCTCGCCCATGTCCTTCCTCTCTCCCTCGCCCATGTCCTTCCTCTCTCCCTCGCCCATGTCCTTCCTCTCTCCCTCGCCCATGTCCTTCCTCTCTCCCTCGCCCATGTCCTTCCTCTCTCCCTCGGCCATGTCCTTCCTCTCTCTCTGGCCCATGTCCTTCCCCTCTCTGGCCCATGTCCTTCCCCTCTCTGGCCCATGTCCTTCCTCTCCCTGGCCCATGTCCTTCCTCTCCCTGGCCCATGTCCTTCCTCTCCCTGGCCCATGTCCTTCCTCTCCCTGGCCCATGTCCTTCCTCTCTCTGGCCCATGTCCTTCCCCTCTCTGGCACATGTCCTTCCGCCCTCTGGCCCATTTCCTTCCCCTCTCTGGCCCATGTCCTTCCCCTCTCTGGCCCATGTCCTTCCTCTCCCTGGCCCATGTCCTTCCTCTCCCTGGCCCATGTCCTTCCTCTCCCTGGCCCATGTCCTTCCTCTCCCTGGCCCATGTCCTTCCTCTCCCTGGCCCATGTCCTTCCTCTCTGGCCCATGTCCTTCCTCTCCCTCGCCCATGTCCTTCCCCTCTGGCCCATGTCCTTCCTCTCCCTGGCCCATGTCCTTCCCCTCTCTGGCCCATGTCCTTCCCCTCTCTGGCCCATGTCCTTCCCCTCTCTGGCCCATGTCCTTCCCCTCTCTGGCCCATGTCCTTCCCCTCTCTGGCCCATGTCCTTCCCCTCTCTGGTCCATGTCCTTCCCCACCCTGGCCCATGTCCTTCCCCTGCTTGGCCCATACCCTTCCCCTCCCTGGCCCATACCCTCCCCCCTCTCCCTGGCCCAGTCCTTCGCCTCCCATCCCTGGCCCATACCCTCCTCCCTGGCCCAGTCCTTCGCCTCCCCTCCCTGGCCCATACCCTCCTCCCTGGCCCAGTCCTTCGCCTCCCCTCCCTGGCCCATACCCTCCCCTCCTCTCCCTGGCCCATACCCTCCCCTCCTCTCCCTGGTCCAGCCCCTCCCTCTGTGTGACCACAGCAGCATGTTAATTACACACTAATGGATTCAGTTAGAAGAGAAGGCACTGTGAAACAGCCATTACAGCTCCATCAACTGTCAGCTCTGAGAGGGAAGGAGGGATGGAGAGCTGAAGAAAGAAAGAGATGGAGAGAGAGAGGGGAATGTGGAGAGACAATTATGTGGTTGCAGGGTCAATCAAAATGCTTTATCCATCGCTTTTTATATTTCGATTCGTATTAGCGCTCTAATCACCAGACATTAAAAATGCATGAGTTCCATTGGCAATATTCTCCTGTCTTCCATGAAATCTTCGATTTTTCATTTTTTCATTTCATGTGCAAGTGAGAAAAATGAAAATATAAAATAATAGATGAAAAGGGACCTGAGGATACTTAATTTGCAAACTTTCATATTGCATATGGAAATTCTCCTAGAATAAGTGTTATGAGGATAATAGTAGTAGGTGTAATGATAGAGTTGAAGAGAAACAACTTAGCTCAACTCTAACTCTCCCTACTCTCCCTCCACACAGGCCATATTCATCCCTCCTTCCCAAAGCCCAGATAATACATTGTATTGTTCATTAAAGAGACTTTTCACACTCTTTTTTCCCCCCTAATCATCCTGCAGAAGTATATGATCTTTATGAGAATGTGGGCAGGACGAATCCGAGCGCATTAGAGCTTCATATGCTATTCCCTCTGCAGAGAGACTCTTCATCTTTGTTAAGAGAGGATGAAACAGAAGAGGGGAACCTCAGAAGACAGACTTTTCTCCTAATCTCTGATTTTGTCCTGAACTCCCTGTGAATGTTCTTCCTATTAGGTTCTTAAGTTCAAAGCCAGGAAGCGTAACACACTCTCTAAAAGAAGGGAACTGCGCAGGGAACACAGAGGAGGAAAAAAGAGAAAAGGGAGATGAGACAAACAAAGCCCTGGTAATGTTCATTAATCAAAAGACAATGATTGGTCCCTCTGTGGCGTGATTCATTCAACAGGCTAAAAGTTAATTAGGGATTAACAAACGGGGATCCCCACTGGAGATTGTTGCTCTTCTGAACCCACAAGTGCTGTCTGACTCCTGTACAAGATACAGCTTGACTTATTGACTTTGTGATTGATTGGTCTTCCCTGTTATCCATAGTTTGTGGTTGATAGTGACAGGTTGATAGAGGGATTGGTTGATTAGTTAGTAAATTGGTTGATGTGTTACTTTAGTTGGACAGACATTTAATATATAAACTGAGGAGAGGGTTGAATGGATCATGGTACACAATAAATCAAGGAGAGTTGAACAGATTAAAGAAAAATAGTTACATTTACTCTACTGGAGTTATCTTAACCCTCAGAGTGATACGCTACCTGGAGTTAGTGTTGATAACTGGGGTTGATTGGGGCAGTACTCTTACATTCATTAAGAGTAACCAGAGGCAGAGAGTTAAAACAATGTAGTATCCAGAGTTGTGGGCGGGGTATCTTTGTCATATTTCCCAGCATGCTCTGAAGGCCAGCATCCCGGAGTCGCCTCTTCACTGTTGACATTGAGACTGGTGTTTTGAGGGTACTATTTAATGAATACTGCCAGTTGAGGAATTGTGAGGCACAAACTAGACACACTAATATACTTGTCCTCTTGCTCAGTTGGGCACCAGGGCCTCCCACTCCTCTTTCTATTCTGGTTAACTTGTTATGGCTGCAATCCCACTAACGGGACAAGTGTCATCAACAACCGCTGAGTAGCATAGCGCTACATACAATAAATATTACTACAAATATTTATATTCATGAAATCACAAGTGCAATATAGGAAACCCAGCTTAGCCTTTTGTTAATCCACCTGTCGTGTCAGATTTTGAAATTATGCTTTACAGCGAAAGCAATCCAAGCGTTTGTGTAAATGTATCGATCGCATGACAAAACAGTAAGTACACTTAGCATCAGGTAGCTTGGTCACGAAAATCAGAAAAGCAATCAAATGAATCGTTTACCTTTGATCTTCGGATGTTTTCACTCACGAGACTCCAAGTTACACAACAAATGTTCCTTTTGTTCCATAAAGATTATTTTTATATCCAAAATCCTCCGTTTGTTTGGCACATTATGTTTCAATAATCCACAGGAAAGAGCGGTCACGACAATGCAGACGAAAATTCCAAATACACTGCCTTGCGAAAGTATTCGGCCCCCTTGAACTTTGCGGCCTTTTACCACATTTCAGGCTTCAAACATAAAGATATAAAACTGTATTTTTTTGTGAAGAATCAACAACAAGTGGGACACAATCATGAAGTGGAACGACATTTATTGGATATTTCAAACTTTTTTAACAAATCAAAAACTGAAAAATTGGGCGTGCAAAATTATTCAGCCCCTTTACTTTCAGTGCAGCAAACTCTCTCCAGAAGTTCAGTGAGGATCTCTGAATGATCCAATGTTGACCTAAATGACTAATGATGATAAATACAATCCACCTGTGTGTAATCAAGTCTCCGTATAAATGCACCTGCACTGTGATGCTCTCTGCGCTTTTAACGGACCTCTGAGACTATCATGAAGAACAAGGAACACACCAGGCAGGTCCGAGATACTGTTGTGAAGAAGTTTAAAGCCGGATTTGGATACAAAAATATTTCCCAAGCTTTAAACATCCCAAGGAGCACTGTGCAAGCGATAATATTGAAATGGAAGGAGTATCAGACCACTGCAAATCTACCAAGACCTGGCCGTCCCTCTAAACTTTCAGCTCATACAAGGAGAAGACTGATCAGAGATGCAGCCAAGAGGCCCATGATCACTCTGGATGAACTGCAGAGATCTACAGCTGAGGTGGGAGACTCTGTCCATAGGACAACAATCAGTCGTATATTGCACAAATCTGGCCTTTATGGAAGAGTGGCAAGAAGAAAGCCATTTCTTAAAGATATCCATAAAAAGTGTCGTTTAAAGTTTGCCACAAGCCACCTGGGAGACACACCAAACATGTGGAAGAAGGTGCTCTGGTCAGATGATACCAAAATTGAACTTTTTGGCAACAATGCAAAACGTTATGTTTGGCGTAAAAGCAACACAGCTGAACACACCATCCCCACTGTCAAACATGGTGGTGGCAGCATCATGGTTTGGGCCTGCTTTTCTTCAGCAGGGACAGGGAAGATGGTTAAAATTGATGGGAAGATGGATGGAGCCAAATACAGGACCATTCTGGAAGAAAACCTGATGGAGTCTGCAAAAGACCTGAGACTGGGACGGAGATTTGTCTTCCAACAAGACAATGATCCAAAACATAAAGCAAAATCTACAATGGAATGGTTCAAAAATAAACATATCCAGGTGTTAGAATGGCCAAGTCAAAGTCCAGACCTGAATCCAATCGAGAATCTGTGGAAAGAACTGAAAACTGCTGTTCACAAATGCTCTCCATCCAACCTCACTGAGCTCGAGCTGTTTTGCAAGGAGGAATGGGAAAAAATGTCAGTCTCTCGATGTGCAAAACTGATAGAGACATACCCCAAGCGACTTACAGCTGTAATCGCAGCAAAAGGTGGCGCTACAAAGTATTAACTTAAGGGTGCTGAATAATTTTGCACGCCCAATTTTTCAGTTTTTGATTTGTAAATTTTTTTTGAAATATACAATAAATGTCGTTCCACTTCATGATTGTGTCCCACTTGTTGTTGATTCTTCACAAAAAAATACAGTTTTATATCTTTATGTTTGAAGCCTGAAATGTGGCAAAATGTCGCAAAGTTCAAGGGGGCCGAATACTTTCGCAAGGCACTGTAGTTTCCATAATGTCCACAGAAACATGTCAAATGTTTTTTATAATCAATCCTCAGGTTGTTTTTAAAATATATAATCGATAATATATCAACCGCAAATGTCTTTCACAGTAGGAGAGGGAAAAGCAATACCTATCCAAACTCTGTTGCGCGAGCAAAACTCATGTGACCACTTGACGCAATGATATCTTTCTGGCTCATTTTTCTAAATAAAAGCCTGAAACTATGTCTGAAGACTGACACCTTGAGGAAGCGATAGGAAAAGTAATCTGGTTCATATTCCTTTAAATCCAGCAAAGGGAGGCTATGGAACATGGAGTTTTCAAAATAGAAGCCACTTCCTGTTTTGATTTTCCTCAGGGTTTCGCCTGCAATATCAGTTCTGTTATTCACAGACAATATTTTGACAGTTTTGGAAACTTTAGAGTGTTTTCTATCCAATACTACTAATAATATGCTTATATTAGCAACTGAAACTGAGGAGCTGTCCGTTTACAATGGGCACCTTTTCATCCAAGCTACTCAATACTGCCCCTGCAGCCATAAAAAGTTAAAGCCAGTTTGCGCTGTTCTGTGAGGGGAGTAGTACACCGCATTGTACGAGATCTTCACTTTCTTGGAAATTTCTCAGATGGAATAGCCTTCATTTCTCAGAACAAGAATAGACTAACGAGTTTCAGAAGAAAGTCCTTTGTTTCTAGCCATTTTGAACCTGTAATCTAACCCACAAATGCTGATGCTCCAGGACTCAACTAGTCTAAAGAAGGCCAAAGCTTCACGGTTTGGTTTTGTTCTTTGTTTTGTCGGCGTAATTTTTAATAAAAAGAAAATGTACGCTTACCATGCTGCACCTTGGTCCAGTTCTTCAGCCAGCCGTGACATTGAATTAACTATTGCTATTATATTGTGAGAGTAAAAATTACTCAAAATAATTACCTCTAGAATACTGAACAACACTGCGCAGTGTTATTTTCAATTAATACTGTACAGAATGAAACACAATGATGCAGAGTTAAATATCAACACTAAATTGAGCAGGGGGCGGCAGGGTAGCCTAGTGGTTAGAGCGTTGGACTAGTAACCGGAAAGTTGCAAGTTCAAACCCCTGAGCTGACAAGGTACAAATCTGTCGTTCTGCCCCTGAACAGGCAGTTAAGAAGAATTTGTTCTTAACTGACTTGCCTAGTTAAATAAAGGTAAAAAAATAAAAAAAATATGCAACTCTGAAAAAATAACTTGTCACGGCCGTCAAAAGGAGGAGACCTTGGTGAGCGTACATATTCCTTTATTTATATGACGCCGACAAAAACAATAAACAATCCAAAACAACCGTGAAGCTAAATGCTATAGTGCCAACAAACAAAGACAACTTCCCACCAAGAAAGGAGGGAAAAGGGCTACCTAAGTATGGTTCCCAATCAGAGACAACGATAGACAGCTGTCCCTGATTGAGAACCATACCCGGCCAAAACATAGAAATACAAAATCATAGAAAAACAAAACAGAATGCCCACCACACATCACACCCTGACCTAACCAAATAGAGAAATAAAATGGCTCTCTAAGGTCAGGGTGCTCTTTTAAATCCCCATTTTGGGTAACACGCCATCGTGTGTTGGCCCGTTATACTAAGTTCTAATCAATAGCCTAGATTGTGTTTTTGTGTATCTTTTATCATCATTTTAGCTGTCTAGGAAACTCAACTAAGATTGGTGTGGTACGAACTCATTGGTGAGACCCGGGTCCGTGCAGATTCTCGGATTATGCGACGTTCAGAACGAGATTGTAGAGGTAACTGATTAATTAGCGGCTGTTGTAAAATCAATATTCTGATATTCTTTGAGTTAATTTGGGAAATAGAAACTCAATAAAAACATATTTTCCCATGGTGCCCCAGGTTAATGAGTTAATAATTGCTTGATTCAGTTAATCACGGCTAAATCGAGGCTAAATGGATTTTATTGATGTATTATATTAAGTTAAAATAAGTGTTCATTCAGTATTGTTGTAATTGTCATTATTACAAAGAAATAAATCAAATGCGGCCGATTAATCGGTATCGGCTTTTTTGGTCCTCCAATAATCGGTATCGGCATTGCAAAATCATAATCGGTCGACCTCTAGTAGAGAACCACGGGACCAAGGCTGTTCTCACTATCGGAATACAACAGGTGAAAATCATTATGTATTTACATTATTGATTAAAACAAATCAAAGTTTCCACACATTTGCAGGTGTTATAGCAGGTACAGCGACATGCTTGTGTTACTAGCTCCAACAGGGCAGTAGAATGTCTTGTGTTACTAGCTCCAACAGGGCAGTAGAATGTCTTATGTTACTAGCTCCAACAGGGCAGTAGAATGTCTTATGTTACTAGCTCCAACAGGGCAGTAGAATGTCTTATGTTACTAGCTCCAACAGAGCAGTAGAATGTCTTATGTTACTAGCTCCAACAGAGCAGTAGAATGTCTTGTGTTACTAGCTCCAACAGGGCAGTAGAATGTCTTATGTTACTAGCTCCAACAGAGCAGTAGAATGTATTGTTACTAGCTCCAACAGGGCAGTAGAATGTCTTATGTTACCAGCTCCAACAGAGCAGTAGAATGTCTTATGTTTCTAGCTCCAACAAAGCAGTAGAATGTCTTATGTTACTAGCTCCAACAGAGCAGTAGAATGTCTTGTTACTAGCTCCAACAGGGCAGTAGAATGTATTGTGTTACTAGCTCCAACAGGGCAGTAGAATGTCTTGTGTTACTAGCTCCAACAGGGCAGTAGAATGTCTTATGTTACTAGCTCCAACAGGGCAGTAGAATGTATTATGTTACTAGCTCCAACAGGGCAGTAGAATGTCTTGTGTTACTAGCTCCAACAGGGCAGTAGAATGTCTTGTGTTACTAGCTCCAACAGGGCAGTAGAATGTCTTATGTCACCAGCTCCAACAGGGCAGTAGAATGTCTTGTGTTACTAGCTCCAACAGGGCAGTAGAATGTCTTATGTCACCAGCTCCAACAGGGCAGTAGAATGTCTTATGTTACTAGCTCCAACAGGGCAGTAGAATGTCTTGTGTTACTAGCTCCAACAGAGCAGTAGAATGTCTTGTGTTACTAGCTCCAACAGGGCAGTAGAATGTCTTATGTTACTAGCTCCAACAGAGCAGTAGAATGTCTTATGTTACTAGCTCCAACAGAGCAGTAGAATGTCTTGTTACTAGCTCCAACAGGGCAGTAGAATGTCTTGTGTTACTAGCTCCAACAGGGCAGTAGAATGTCTTATGTTACTAGCTCCAACAGGGCAGTAGAATGTATTATGTTACTAGCTCCAACAGGGCAGTAGAATGTCTTGTATTACTAGCTCCAACAGGGCAGTAGAATGTCTTGTGTTACTAGCTCCAACAAGGCAGTAGAATGTCTTATGTCACCAGCTCCAACAGGGCAGTAGAATGGCTTATGTCACCAGCTCCAACAGGGCAGTAGAATGTCTTATGTCACCAGCTCCAACAGGGCAGTAGAATGTCTTATGTCACCAGCTCCAACAGGGCAGTAGAATGTCTTATGTCACCAGCTCCAACAGGGCAGTAGAATGTCTTATGTCACCAGCTCCAACAGGGCAGTAGAATGTCTTATGTCACCAGCTCCAACAGGGCAGTAGAATGTCTTATGTCACCAGCTCCAACAGGGCAGTAGAATGTCTTATGTCACCAGCTCCAACAGGGCAGTAGAATGTATAACAAATACAATACAAATACACAAATAATTAAAAATCTAAACAAGAAATCAAGAAATGACCCAGTTCATGTGAGAGACGCCAGAATCATTAATATGGTGTGAATAAGAGAGAGAAGAGATACATTTCACCTTCCAGAGACATTCTCCTTCCCCCCTAAAAATGTCACTATTCCACTGATATTGATGTTGCACTCACCTGCGGAGGGATTTTCTAGGGGCCCTCAATAAAAGAGCTCACCATAAGGGCTGACCACATAATAAAAATATGCATTTGGCTTTCTCTAACAGAGATAGTGTAGTTAGGAAAGAATGGAGAAAGACAGATCGAACCAAAGAAATCAATCAAAAGGAGACAATGTTTTGTAATGGATTTCTTTGCTCCCTCTTTGTGTCTCCTGTCATGTCGGCCTCAGTGAAAAACACAAACACAAACAAATGTAGATGATCAAGAAATGATAGAGCTGAGTGTACCATCTTTTGTCTGATAGAAGAGTCAAATAAGAGAACAAGAGAAAAGGAGAAGGCCGAGCAGAGTGATAGAACCCGGAGAGCAAGGGAGGAGATGAAAGAAGGGAAAGAGGAGGCAGCTCCTCTGGACAGGGTTTTGGCTACAAGTGAAAAAGGACTGCATCGTATCGCTGCTTGATTAATGAACAGGATTTGAGCTTTTGTTTGTAATTAGAAAACAAATGGCTATGATGGGAGGTCTGGATGGGGGGTTTCAGTGCCCTGAAGGGTCTTCTCTATCTCTTCTCTTGGACTGTTCTGGGTAAGTGTTGACTGCTGTGTTGACTGCTGTGTTGACTGCATGCACAAGTAAACATTCACAGTGCTCTCTCTTTTTCTTATTTACATACTGCACCTTCACGCAATGTTAGGGAATAATGAATTGGTTGGTAACATAGGTAAGATGTTTTATATTCATCATATGTTTGTAAGTTACTTCTCATCAGAATGTTATTTTTGTATAATACTGTGGCCGGGTTGCAGTATCTGTTCTATGTCAAGACTAAGTTGCTTGGGCCGGAGAGAGGGGAGAGGTCAAGCGTGTATCTCTTGGCTCCACAATGTCTGTGTGCCAGTCAATGTGTCTCTGTGATCTTGTCACGATAGGATGGATTTGATATATGCCTGTTGATATGGAGGATTGGTTTATGGTTCTGAGTTTGAGAAAAGAACATAGTTTTGGAGACAAAGCTGAACGATAAATTATGCCTATACTGTCTGGATATGTGTGTCTTTGCTATAAAGGATCTCAGTAACAATGTGTGAGGGACTCTCATAGAATTCATTGATAGACACTGAATTGATCTGAGAGTCACAGGGTTGTGATAGAGCTCATATAATTAAAGATGGACTTTGTGATAACTAACTCTGACTTGTGTGTGGTTTGCTCTCATGATTTGGCGTGCACGATTTGGCGTGCACGTGAAAACGCAGACACACATGCACTCACGCACGCACACATACTGGCGGACACTCTTCAAAAGGTGTGTGTGTTTGTGTGTGTTTGCCCTTGGGTAACTCTCAATGGTATGCTGTGTGTCATTTCCAGCCCACTCTCACCCTCCATGACAGCCACAAGCCAAATACTGTAAGTAAAAATATATACATTTGACTGAACCTTGAACATATAGCCTAGTCACTGGAAAAAGACTGTATTACATACATCCCATGCACATCTTAAAGGGGCAGTGCAGTCAAAAAATGGATTTCCTGTGTTTTATATATATATATATATTTCCACGCTATGAGGTTGGAATAATACTGTGAAATTGTGAACATTATGGTAATGCATATTAGGCTCCTCCAATTAGGCCTCTCTCTCAGACCACTCTCAGACAGTCTTATCAAAATTCTTACTTGAGAAATTACCTTTTGCTAAGCAGCTATTTTTGTTTATTTTTGACCATTTTAATCGAAAACAATCACAGTAAGGTATTGCATTGTTACAAATAAATAATTTGATATTGAGATAAAAATGGCTCCATTTTACCTGAGTATCTGATAATAGCGGCGCATTCTGAGGTATAACATGTGAATACTTGAACTATGGCTCAGTGCATAACAGTATGTGTTTGTATAACAGTGCAGTATTCCACAGCTCTGTCTCATGGGGTTGGCTCAGGTCAACCAAGATGTGTCTAAATGTAGGCTAGTGAACCACCCTTTCAAGCCCTGGGTTCAACAAGCTTTTAACAGCACCCCAGTCATAATCCCTTTCTTCTTCTTCTCCCTCACTCTGTCTTTTATTTCTCTCAAACATCAGAGAGGTAGAGAGAATAAAAGGCCTAGCTTTTTCTCCTTTGGGCTTGGGAGCGGAGGGAGCGAGCAGAGCGAAGGAGAGGAGTTGGCTTGCTCTGTGTCTGAGAATGATCAAAACCAGAGTGGATCCTGATGCTGCTGGGAGAACAAACCCCTGTGAGAGTGAGGGAGCGAAGGAGGAGGAGAGGAGTGAGGAGGGATGAAAGTTGCCCTCAGCACAGACAGTGTATTTGCTCTTCTGTGAGAGAGCAAGAAAGGGATGGAGGAGTAGAAACCGAAAGACAGGAATTTGCTCTTCCATGTCGAGTGAGTGATGAATGGGATGGATATAGATAGACTGGTAGATACACTGCCTCTCCTTTATTTGGTGTCCTGCAGGGAGGTACTGTATGTAGTGAGGTTTTAGGACTGAAGGCAGACATATAGACAGGCTGCTGAATGAGGCTATTATCATGTGCAGAGGGAACGGTTTGATTGTTTTTTTCCACATGTGCAGACAGACAGACAGACAGACACACAGACACACACACACACACAGGGTGCTGCAGAGGGAGGACCTATAGGCATGAGGCATGTCCCTGGTCTAGAGGTTGATTATCCTAAACACAGAAATGAAAGGATTACAAAATGACGGTGTAATCCAGCTGTCAATCCCACACCTCATTAGCAAACAAGGACTGCAAGAAGGAGAGATGGTGGGAGGAACAGGAACTGGAGGGGAGGTTAAAGTGAGGGAGAGAGGCAGGGTAAGATAGAGAGAGAGAGCAGCCCCTGGGTTTAGCTCAGGGGGGTCCTTGGAGAGCTTTTATTAGTTAAGTTCTCATCTGTCTCTCCTCTTCTGCTCCGTCTCTCCTCTCTAACACAGGCTGCTCCGTCTCCTCCACTAACACAAGCTGCTCTGTCTCCTCCACTAACACAAGCTGCTCCGTCTCCTCCACTAACACAAGCTGCTCCGTCTCCTCCACCAACACAAGCTGCTCCGTCTCCTCCACCAACACAAGCTGCTCCGTCTCCTCCACCAACACAAGCTGCTCCGTCTCCTCCACTAACACAAGCTGCTCCGTCTCCTCCACTAACACAAGCTGCTCCGTCTCCTCCACTAACACAAGCTGCTCCGTCTCCTCCACTAACACAAGCTGCTCCGTCTCCTCCACTAACACAAGCTGCTCCGTCTCCTCCACTAACACAAGCTGCTCCGTCTCCTCCACTAACACAAGCTGCTCCGTCTCCTCCACTAACACAAGCTGCTCCGTCTCCTCCACTAACACAAGCTGCTCCGTCTCCTCCACTAACACAACCTGCTCCGTCTCCTCCACTAACACAAGCTGCTCCGTCTCTCCTCTCTAACACAGGCTGCTCCGTCTCCTCCACTAACACAAGCTGCTCCGTCTCCTCCACTAACACAAGCTGCTCCGTCTCCTCCACCAACACAAGCTGCTCCGTCTCCTCCACCAACACAAGCTGCTCCGTCTCCTCCACCAACACAAGCTGCTCCGTCTCCTCCACCAACACAAGCTGCTCCGTCTCCTCCACTAACACAAGCTGCTCCGTCTCCTCCACTAACACAAGCTGCTCCGTCTCCTCCACTAACACAAGCTGCTCCGTCTCCTCCACTAACACAAGCTGCTCCGTCTCCTCCACTAACACAAGCTGCTCCGTCTCCTCCACTAACACAAGCTGCTCCGTCTCCTCCACTAACACAAGCTGCTCCGTCTCCTCCACTAACACAAGCTGCTCCGTCTCTCCTCTCTAACACAAGCTGCTCCGTCTCCTCCACTAACACAAGCTGCTCCGTCTC